>NW_020897715.1:7584880-8077908 GCF_003984885.1 Neopelma chrysocephalum
AAGGGAAGTTTTGGCCTACATGGCTGCTAGTTCTTTTTAGGATAAGAGTATTTTGTGTATTCCCTCAGATGTGCCCCCTCTAGGAGCCCTCACATTAAAATGATCTGAGCCAAGTTAGCAGAGTTCCCCCAGGATGCCACACAACACCAAGCCTAAGTCTGTTGCTTTTTTTGCAGATAAAATGCAAGCAAAAATTCTGCATGCAGATTTAAAGTACTTCAATTGATGGAAAAGGTCTAAAGGCCAAACACACACAGCTTACAAAATTAAGAAAAAAAAATTTTTACTAACATACCATAATTTTAAAAATTGCTTTAATTGAGAGCTATATATACACCAGTATGAGTTAGAAAATCCAGTATAATGGCAAACAATGTCCATAACTGCATAACTAGGTAGACTCATCTTTCATAGATTGCAATTCACTGCAGCATTATAGCCACATTCTCTTGAAGCTCAATGGATGCTGAGTATGAATGATTCCAAATTCCTGGAAGAAAGCAAGCTACCAAAAAAATCTGTTCATTGCCAGGGTAGCTTTATGCCATAAGACATTTCAGAGTTTTTCCTCTCTCCCAAATAAGCTTTGAACTAAGCCATCAAAAGTAAGCAGGGCTGTAGACAATGCTCCCATTCTCAAGCCATATGCATGCTCACTAACATTGCAAAAATGCATCACCACCTCGAGTTCTGCTGAACATAACAGTCTCTTTTAAGAAGAAAGACTTGGCTTATTTCTAATTCATGGAAAGACAATCACATGATTCAGCAATGTCCACTTCAAAAGATCCAAAGCTCAAAATGTGGCATGAGCTGCATGTGAAGGATTTTGGGCAAATATTTTTGCTTTGTTCCCCTTAAAACTAGACAATATAATTATTAATTTTCATACACTAACAAATCATTATATCACAAAAAGGGAAATATTAAATACTAAATTCATAGCACCTGGGGGTCTCTAGTCCTGCTCAAGGCAGGACTAGCTTCAAAGTTGGATCACGCTGCTCAGGAGCCTGTCCAGGGATCAAGAACCTACCACCTCTTCTGGTACCTGCTCAACTACTCTCACAATGGAGGAAATCTTTCCTTATGCTCAACCAGAATTTCCCCAGCTGCAACTTGTGACTGTCACCTCTTGCCTATCCTTTCACTAAGCACCCCTAAGAGGAGTCTAGCTCCCTCTTCTTCATAATTGTCCTACAGATAGTTGAAGTCAACTGGAGACTCCCTGCAGCCTTATCAGCCAAAACACAACCAGCTCTCGCAGCCTCTCCTGGTATGTCATGTGCTCCAAACCGAGCCACTCCAGCGGTCCTTGCCTGTGCTCCCTCCAGTCTCTCTGTACGGGTGTTCAGTCTCAGAGGTGCACAGCAGGAAAACCCTTCTCTCAACCTGCTGCCTACACTCTTGCTCACACAGTCCAGCCTTCAGTTCGCTTTTGTGGCTAAAAGGTCTTGCTGCAGAGGTCTAGTCAACTTACTGCCCATCAGGATCACCAGGTCTTCTCTGCAAAGCTGTTTTCTGCCCTTCTTTTTGCTAATCTTCTCGAGTTCCTGTTAGCCCCAACTTTCTCAAGTCCCTTGGCAGCTCCTGTATATCCAGTACTTCACCAATTTGGTGTAACCTTTGATTTGCTGAGGGTGTACTTCAACCCATCATTTGTATCATTAATGATACAAATGAAAATATTAATGAAAATATTAAACACTGGCACCAGTATCAGTCCCCATAGAATATCACCAGTAGTGCTCTGTCTGTTCAATACTGAACCACTGGCTCAGCCAATTTTTCACACACTGTGCAATCTATCTAACAATCCATCCAGCTGGAATTCAGTTTGGCTCCAAAGACGCTAACTGAAGTGTCAAAAGCCTTGGTACCATCAAAGTAAACAAAGTCCTCTGCTCTCCCCTTGTCCACAGCATTTTGTCTCCATCACTTCTTCAGAGTGAGGAACAATTTGCCCGTGGTAAATTCATGTTTGGCTGTTCCATGTCCCCCTCTTGTCCTTCATGTGCCTAGAAATGACTGCCATGAGGACCAGTGCTGCAGTCCTACCAATGACTGAGCTGAGGTCAGACACTCTGCTATCTCCCAGACGTTTCTTTGTGCTTTAGAGCACAAGTAAACACCTCAGGGTCTGATTTCTTCTGCCTGCATGATCCACGAGAATGATGACAATATTTCATTTGACTGTGGTAACCTGAGATTACAACCATGCTACTATATTTGCCAGCAATTCCAAATGCAGAAGAGCTGGAAATACTGGTATCTGGAGAACAGGTACCACAGCTTGTTTGTCTCAACCCTTCCTTTTTTTTTTCAGGAAGCTACCCAATACTACAAAACCAACTTTGCAAGCTCCTCTCCCCCATTTAAAAAAATAATTTAAAATTCCATGATATTTAAACATTGCATGGTATTTTCATTGTGTTTGGAAATGTGAGTCTAATTTAGTCCACGCTTTCCTTCATATTCTAATTTTTTAAAAAGCTTGTTTTTCAGTAGGGGGAAGAACATGAAGTCACAGTGATTCTGAGGCAAGCCCTAAAAACACCTCAGTGAGTAAGAGAGCAATAGCAAGTGAGCTTCCTTATCAAGTGATGTGTGTCATGTAAGAATATAAGAGCACTTGGCACCTAACGAAAAAAATCTAAAATCCAGATGTTTGACACCCTCAGAGGTCTGCAGTGGACAGGCCAGTTGAGAAGTCTGTTGTTCTAGGCTCACCAGTCCAAATACAAACAAGGCTTCCCTGAAAGTCCAGGTCAGGTCCCTGATGAGCTGGTAAGCAACCGGACAGACAATCCCACATGATTTGCTCACAAAAACTTACTGGAGACAGTGAAGATGCCCAAGGACTTTGGTAAGTTTGGACAGGACTTTCCAATTCAAGTTTTAAAATAACTTAACTTGCTCAGTTTGTCACGGTTTTCAGGTCTTTTAAAATACTCTAGAACTGCTAAAGGATGCATCAATTTGGCAGCAATCTCTGGGATACATGGGTCTTTCACAAGCCTTAAGTGGTGACACAAAGGATCTCATTGCAAGAGACTGGTCAGCCCCCTGAAGAATCAAACACTTAAAATCAGCCATTTCCTTCTAGGAGTAGTCCAGGTTTGCACTGAAATCTCTGCAGGAAGCAGGAAAAGGTTTTTCCTTTCTTTTTAAAGAGATTTTAAGTGGAGGGGCACTTTGGAACACTAAAGCCCTCTCAAACATGGCTGTGGATCCTTGCTTTTTAAATGCTGGGCTCTTAATGAATCCCTCTCAGAATGGGTGGATTTCATGGGTATGTGAACGCAAACACATACCATTCATCAAGCAGTAACTCAGAAACCTCCATCTCTGAAATACTGAGTGGTCCTTTGTCTTTATGTTCTGATGCCCATTCACAATGCAATGCAACTCACAAAGCTGGACCCTTTCTATCATCTAATAAGCTGAGATCTTAAAAAGAAAAAGTCTCAGTTAAAAAAAACCCTCTTAAAATACAAGCCAACAAGCCACAATTCATTTAGGCTCTCATCCCTCTCAAAAAATTATCTCCATGTATATCCAACATTTTCGAAAGACTGGGGAAATAGGTGGGTTTCCCCTGAATACTCTGGGTATCAGTGATGGCAGGCTACTGTGGACAAGTAAATACTTATTATGCAGTTTACTCTTCCTTGTGCTCCTGTAGAGAGGACATCCTACCACCTATGCTATGGTCATTATCCATGACCCGAGTTCCTCTGCTGACGTGAACTGCAATGTTGTGGCAAAGGACAGAATTAGACTTAACTGTGGATGTGCCAGGTTATTTGATCAATCCTACCTTCTTCATGCTACTATGTGAACTCAGTGGGGAGACACCTTTCGTTCAGTGGACTCTAAAGACATATTTTTCACCCATTAACACAGTCCCGAATCCTTCATGTTTGGGAAATGCCACAGTATCTTCGAGAAGTTACAAGTTACACTGTGGACAGCTTAAAAATGTCCTCCTGATTGGAAAGTTTTTCTGTGGAACATGAAAAGTGGAAGAGTGAACTGACACCTCTGTGCTTCAACATCTTTTCTGTTTTCTTTGCATCAGATTAAATGACTCATCCCAGTCATAATGACTAAAACTGGATTTGTGAAAACTGGCTCTTGGTAACTTTTTCTGATGCTGGCATTAAAAAACTCAGTTTGCTTTATATCATAGTTAAATTACAACAAGTCAAACATTTGGTTAAAGCTTAGGAAAAGCAAATGCGTTCTCATCACTGTAAACATTTTCAGTACAAGGGCAAGTCAGCTCACAGGAAAAAGTACACCACTTCCACAGTCAATTATCTTTAATTCACACTTGCACTGCACAGGCCTCCCAAAATGTATAGGCAAAGTACTCATTTTTACTCAAAAAAACCCCATTTACACATTGAATATTTTCTTGAAAAGATGCCTCAGGACCACCCATGGCAGCAACAGCAACTTCCAGTAACAAAGCAACCAGCCAGAAAGCTGATTTAAAGAAAAAAAGTAAAGAAAAATAAAAAGAACTGTGTGAAATCATTTGACATTGGCACTCCTAAGAAACACTGAGGTCTGGAAAGAGAGTGCTAACACATAAAACACAGGTTCCCACTGCTGCCAAGTCCCATGTTCTGTGATTCAGTTCTTTGAGCACATTATGAATATGAAAAGTGTGGAAAACATTTGCCTTTTCATTTGGGGTTTTGTTGTTGTCGGCTCTTCTTTTTTAATAATGCCTTGTACACCTCAAAAATACGGAGTAAAATTGTAAATTGGAAAAACTGCAGTCAAAAACAATGTTGCCACAAGTAGCGGATATCAGCCTGCACTGTTTCACTAGATCTCCTTTTGGCAAGGATTTCTGGAGAACCATCAAGAAAGTACCAGAGGCCACAAAAACTGAAAGGAGAAGTTCTCTTACTAAGATAGATTATTTAAACTTTTGGTTCTCGTTCTGTTTACATTATCACCTATTTAAAACTCACATTTCTTAACCAACAGTCAAAGAAGAAGTGGCTTCAGAAAAAATAAAAAAACCTCCAACAGTCTGGCTCCAGCTGGGTGGTGAAAACTGCTTCTGTAGGTCTCCAGCAGAAAAAAAGCCAAAACAATAAACCTCCAGCCAACATAAAAAAGCCACTTCACAAGTAAGCCACACCTCAAACAAGATTGGATAGTTAAGATTACAGGTAGGCATTACGGTTTTTATCTTCATATCTTTATGACCACAGAGAAACAATGATGGAAATATTGTTTTTCCCAGTTCTTTTGATCACTACTGGGAACCTTTGCTGATTGTTTAACAAATGTAAAATTGAGTACTTGTGAATGCCTCCAAACTTTTAATGAGCTTTACAAACTGCATTATTATGCCTATGCAGATATTCCTAGATGGAAATACAGATAGATGTTTTGGCAAGATATATCTACATCCAACCATGTATACACGTCAGGTCATAACCTCAAGGTTTCACATCCAATTACTCTGCCACCATCAGTGGAGAAACGGCAGCTGTGCCCGCAAACAAGTCAAAATATAGTTTACTGAAATGAAACTATCAATACCAAACTATTCCTGCAAAGAGAATAATTGCTGATGAAACCCCTTCCTCTACTTTTAAGGAACGAATCTCTTCTGTTTTCTCTATTGAGTGGCATAGCAGTGTCATTGAGGTTTATCCTTTTAATAATGATTTGCTGCACAGTCAATCATCAATTAAGGAATTGATCATGTCAAAGTAATTGCAAACGATACAATGACGTCACAGATCGTGGAATAGTTCCTATTTGCTGTAATTTTGGTTTACTCAAATGTGGCAAATCTGCCTTAGTTTTTCTTCAAAGCTAATCAGACTGTCTCTTCTGTTTGCACTAGGAACCAAAGCAGGTAGATTCAAACTACAGAGTATAACAGTAACAGCCACCCTCCACCTTTCCACTTTCCTGCAGTGAACTTCTTGTAGCAAGAAAACTACTTGCCTATCAACCCTCCCCCAACCTTTGTCTTGCCCAGAACATTCATCCATCCTCTGGAACAGCAGGGAGCAGAAGCCAAGAGCACAAGACACTGACCATCCAGTGCTGATGAAGAAACAATAATGAACACCCCACAATGCACCCAAACAATAATTGCCAAATCTTCCTTACTCCTGCTGTGTCCATATGAACACAGCTTTCTTTGGAAACACCCAGGTCAATGCAATAGTTGCCATCTCATAGCATGCCTTTAATCACACTACCTTGTGGCAGGTGAGTCACTTTGGCCACCCACATCCCTGCCTACAGCTACCACAGGGCAGCACATTATGTGAGAGGTGCCAGGACAGCTGAACAGCATCTTGGGCCCTTCTCTTCCCTACACACAAGGAGCTGCAGGAAGGTGAGTGTGGGCGTCCCTCCGATGTCCAAGGGTGACATCTGGTGTGGCAGGGCTGACAAGTGCTTCCAGCTACAGCGTTAACCTTCAGGTACTGTGAGTTTTTTATGCTGCAGATTCCCTTCCTCACTACATAACTCAGTATTCTTCCTACGTCACTGAAGTCAGCAGAGATTTCACTTGGAACAGCCTCAGCTGCCTCAAGAGCAATGCCAAGCTTGGGGCCATACGTGGCCCCATTCACTCCACGGAGCCCACCCTCAGTCCACTGCCAGCCTTCTCTCTGAGGGCTCTAAGTTAGGACTTCTATCCATCCTCTCATCTGCAACACTAGCATCTGTGACAGTGGTGAACTGACTCCAAAGCAGCCTAAAATCATTAGGGGAGAAGTGGCTGCGTAGTGAGTCAGCAAAAAAAAAAAAAAAAAAAAGTTATTATTTAGATGTTTGCTCTAAGACTGATAAAAGAAAGTGTGTGTGGAGAGGAGGGATGGGACAGCACATATAATGGACAGCACACCTTGGAGATCACCTTTTTTGTGATAAAAGCTGCCATCGGTTATTGTTATGCAAGTAACGGCACACCAAGTATACTAAGTATCTGCTAGTACTCAGGAGGACTCCAGGCATAACTCCAGACTGATGTCTCCTGAAGTCCCAAGATGATGTTATGTCTTTGTTTTGCAGAGCATTGTAGACTTGAAATTTACTGTGTTCAGCTTCAAAGACATCTTTAGAAAGCAGTGTAATGCATGAGAAAACATCTCCTTATTAAAAAGACTGTGCATTTAAGTAATTAACTCTTTTCCTAGACATTCATTAAAAGGGAACAGTATCCTCACACACAAATTATAAACAAGCCAAGTGCAATAACCATCACATACAAAAACCCAGCACTACTAAGACATCTCTCTGAAGAAGAGATAAGGGATCAAAACAAACAAAAATCCCAGGTTACCTTTTTTCCTCCTCCCTGTCTTGTTTTGCTAAGGAAGCCCTAAAGTCTCTATTATCATACCAGAGAAACCACATAAAAGTATCTAAGGTTACACCAAGCTTAGACTCAAAACTAGTTTATATCAGTATGTATGAGAGATGGGAATACAGATGATTATTGAACTACAGATAACTCTTTGAATACAAGGGTTTCTTATTCAACCTTAGACAATTTGAGATTGTGCCTTCCCTGTTACATGGAAAAGCAGCCTTCACAATGCAGATAATGACCTACAATACCTACACCAGGTTATGGAAATTAAATCTTACTGAAGAAGAAGGATCCAGAAAGAGTGAAAACAAACTGATAGCTTATATGATGCTTGCACACCTCTACTAAACCACTCTATGGCTTTATTCTGGAGTATTTCTAAACCATATAGAGACTCCAGAAAAGCCAAAGATAAATAAGATAAATAAGCCAGAATAAATCAGGTAAACACATTCAGATTTGTAATTTCATATTTTGTAGACTCTAAAATATAACTGAGCATCCTGTATGCATTGTTATCACTTTGAATGGGTATTTAGAGAAGAAAAACTGACTTCCTTTGTTTTTTAACTCCTATCTGATATAGTTCTAATGCAGTTTTCATTGCTTTGCACAATAAAAGCATACTGAAATGCAGAGTGTTTTAAAATGGTCTCACTGGAGAAAGTAAACAATAAGTAATTTGCCAGAAACCTCACTTTTTATTCTGTTGTATTATACATACAGTGAAATTACTAAATTGAAATAGTTGAGATACAGTTTAACATGTGCAACTTTTGCATTTTGCAGCTCTATCAAACTTGTTTATTTTACTGTATACACATATTTATAAGAACCAAGAAAGGGTAATTTTACCCTTGGAGAGTGAGAGAGAAAGACTTCTGAATTATGAATTGCTTTATGACACGAAATCCTAACAAGATACATCTCAGAAGACCATTTATGCTGCGGCCTGCTACAGCTCTATATCAAATTAGAAACACAGTGAGTGTTCAATATTTGACATTTTGCCTTCTTCAGATTACCTGTGTCACATAACTTTTCATAGGCCATTATGCAAATTCACATCAGCAAACAGATTTCTAAAATTTCCTACTTGTTTAGGCTATGGAAGTTATATTACCTACACAAGAACAGGCCCCCATTTACACAGGAACTCACACTATTAAATTAAAATTAACTCAGATGCCTCCAGTTCTTATTTTAGTCTGAGTTGTTTATTCTCAGATAGCTTAGGCTGGTTCCTCAACACCACTAAGCTCAGAAGATGCCAGGGGAATAAAGCTGTACCAAATGCTGGAATTTACATCCATGACATGTGACTGTCAGTGTGTCACAAACCCCAGGCTGATTCCTGATGAAAGAAGCCACGAAGCTGAAGCCTCATGACACAAATAATTTAGAGAGTTCACTACTTTGATTTAGGTTAAACGGATTTATGAGCTTAGAAACAGGAGTAAGTTACTGCAATCTGAGCAGCTGAGCTGTGTAGCTGATCATACATGCGCACTTTAGCCTACAGCAAAAGCCAGGTCAAGCACATTTTTGGCTTATGGAAGTCAAATGATAGGAGATTTGAATGGAGAAAATTCAATGAAAGGAGATTTATAGAGTCTACCTACTTTACTTCATCACTGCAATAAGAGTGCTCTCAGCAGAAGCTGCAGATACCGAATCATCAAAACATCCTTAGCTGGTGGTCTGCTGAAAGGTCCATCCCACTGGCATATCAGACCACTGTTCACACCACTACACCCACCAGGTGCCCACATTACAGAAAGCACTGACCATACAGAATTCTCCATGTGTGAAAACTCTGCATGGTGTGTCCTACCATTTGCTTGGCCGCATACCCAACACGTAACAGCCAGCTCTTCATGCATCTCACAAAGACACAAAGGCGGACACAGCGGCACCCGGCAAGTGACTGCAGTAGGCTGGCCACTGCTACAGTGACAGAGAGCTCTCCTACTCCGCTGAATTCTGAGATAGAGGGTTGCAGATCATGACACATTACCTAAACCGTTTGTTCATGACTGAACCCACTGTTAAAAGGCTCAGACGCACAATTAGGTGTTGGCCAGGTACCGGTTACCCAACTCACCCTAACTCAACGAAGTTGTCCAGAGTCAAAAGCAAACAAGGACTGTCCGGAGTTCTGCGTGTGCCCTGCACTCCTCAATTTATGCTTAAAGGAAAACGGCACAATACTGTATTTGCGGGGGCTTAATTTAAGATTATATGAAGATATAAATACAAGCTTGAGTGAAGTAAAATGGGGAAGCAGGCATCTTCCTGAACAGTGAGGCAGTACCAGATGCCATAACTAACCACCATTATCTTGAATCTTGTTTCCTGTTTTAAGTCAGAGGTCACAATCTAAGCAAGGTCACTTTCTACAGCTGACTACACCAATTCACAGTACCTGGAGGATCTGACCCATGCCATCAAAGAACTCCTTGCACCCTCTGAGCTCTAAAACCACTACCTCTGGTTTGACAGGATTAAAATTTACCCACATTCTTCCCCCTTCAGGACTCTCGGATGAATGGCAACTGCTGCTAAAACCAACACTAATCAGACAGAAGAAATATTTCAAGATTTTGAAGTGGTCATCTAATCTCTAGCAAAGAGATTATTCCCAGTGAAGACGTTATAGTCTAGAAGTGCTGCAAGCCATAGATGCCTGTGCAAGCCTGGAGACACAGGCTCAGGAGCTCCCCAGGACCCAGGAGGCCACCATCTCCACAGGAAACAGAAGTGTCACAGAGACACAAGTGACTGTAAACTGAATCGCCACTCCCAAGGCTCACCAGGATGCTCCTTGCCTGTTTGCTTAGCATGGAAGTAACGAACAACCCTGCTAGTGCTTCAAATACTCTCTGCTTTTGAAGGGATCAAATTTGAGAAATGCCAACAAGCAAGTGGGAACTGCAAGCAAACCTGCAGGTGTATCCCCTACAGCTCACAACAGCTGGCTTCAGAGCAGTGGCTCACTGAGAACCACTGATTTAACAAGCATAATCCCTAGTATAAAGCTTTTTTCAGGAGAGCTGTACAGTACTAGAACTTTCTACTTTTCACATATGGTCTTCTCCAAACACTTGAGCAACAAAATCCTTGGCCTAAGGATCTCACAGCTTAAAGAGTATCTGACACAGAAACTGACCTCCAACTGCAAAAGGCTGGCAAAGAAGCCAAAGATCTGAGAATTACCCCCACTCACCACATTATATTGTTACAATCCTGGGTAGAGTTCAGAATTACATAAACCAGAAAATGCAGTTCCCCCCAACTTCTCAGGGGCTTATCCACATGGTCTGTTTGAAAATCAAACATAGAGTGATACAAGCGTGGAAAGTGCTCTTCGCCATCACCTCCCAATGGATCCCAAGTCTTGTCTGGTAACTCCTAAGATACTTTGAATCTGTGAGGTTGGGGCAAGGGGAGGGGAGGCGGGGGGAGAAGGAAGCAGAGGGAGATGGAGAAAAAAAAGACAAAAAAAGGAAAGCAACATAGAGGCATCTTATCTGAACACCTACTGACTTGCCCATGCGTCTACAAGAATTATGACAAGTTGTTGCTACCTGCTTAACACCATATGAAGAAAGAGAGGGAGAAAGGACTGAGAAGAGAATGAGTTTGTCCTGAGTTTCAAAAGAAATTTTCCTTCTTTCTCCACAACTTTCCCTTTGGGGAGAATAGGGCCAGTGGTAAAAGGGATGATTAGATAATTGATAACGAATTTCAAAAGAAAAAACATAACTTCCCTAAGTTAATTCTGTCATGCAACAGAATTTCTCATTAAAACAAAGCTTGGCATAAGACATAATGATTTCTGATGTTATCCATATAAGCATAAGTTACTTTCACTTGAATGTTGATATAGCTTGGACAAGTTTACAAACATGATTGTGAAAAGAAAGCTGAAAAAAGTCATATTTCCTTATGTGTGTTCCTGGGCTCTTTCGGACCACTCTGAACTCCTGGGCCCAGTCTCTTGCTCTGCCAAACTTCTCCAAGCCAGCATATGGAGATGATCCCAGAGACAGGCCCTTGTGGTTGACAGTGCACAAGTTTGCCTGTAAATTGGGCAGAGTAGAGCCACAGAATTGCTACACGTACTGTTACTGCTATGCAACAACTTCTGACAGAGCACAGCAAGAGCTCCCAGCTACTTACACAGGAACACATTAACTATGAAACAAGTGGCAATGAAGTTACTGAGACCAGAAAGATGCCTGTGCATGGACACCTGACAAACGGGAAGACAGGTCCTGAAGGTGGGTCACACTAATTCAATGTTCATTTTAGTGTACTCTCCAGTCTTGGTACAGTACCTGATATTTATTTAGTACCACATATACAATATATTAGTGCTCGATCAAAAGCTTCTGGGAACTATAAACAGGTATTTGTCAAGGAGAATAAGGCAAATTTTAATTGCGTTTATTCTCCAAATGGTCCCCAAAAGACATTCATCGCAAGCAACTACAGATCATCATCATAATCCATGGCCCAACAGCTTTATAGCTCATTCTGTGGGGAAAAAGCCTTTCATACCTCCAAATCATATTCTATGTTCAACTCAGGCACACATATAAGGAAAGTTAGATGGCATCATTATTCCATTAGCATGTGGCAAATTCTTGAAATGCAGTGGTTTCTGCTTTCCTTCAGAGGAAAAGATGACAAAGTTCATAGCTGAGGAGGAATGTTTAAAATCATAAGCCTCATAAATGGAAATTAAACTCTCAAAGTTGAAAAAGCATCCTGGTCCACCTTTCTTAAAAAGAAGGACACATCAGGAAGCAACAACTGCTCTTGGATATCTGATTTTTTGTGCTGGTTTGCTGGGGTTATTTTTTGCAAAGGTTAGAACTGACCCTGTGCTAGAATGGGAAAGTTCAGCTGTCCACAGTATCACTATGACATCCAGAGTTCAGGATGAAGCTGTAACACAGCTTACAAGTCACATTCATTATTGCACCTGGACTCATTTGTAATAAAATTATCTAAGTAGCCCAAACTGCCTTCCTTGCCTGCTGAGGAAGGACCAGCATGTGTCAAAGGACAACATGGAAACTCCTGGCCTCCTGCTATAGTGAAGTTTCAGGCATGAAAAAAACTCCCTGGCCAAAGTTTGACAGAACCATGAAGATATGTAGATAAAAACACTGGAAACAGCTCAGATTTTACTTCCATAAGGTCAGCACCTGGAGGGGAAATGTTCAAGCCTTCTATTTAATATGCAATATGCAAAACATATATAGTAAATAACTTCATATATATGTTATCTTTTATTTTTTATATATATATATATATGTATGCAGACATATAACCTGAACAAACAAGAGACTACAAAAGAAATTTAAGCTTTCTGCAAAATCTGCTACACTGCTACTTTATACTTCATAAGATGCTTTTTTAGTTACATTTTCTAGTCTTTTTATGTGCAACAGCAACCTATATGTTATTTAAAAAATATATATAAATAAATCAATACACTGATGTCTTGATTCTGCAAACAGTAGTAACGAGGGGAATTTCAACTCCAGCACAGACGCACATATACTCTTTTGTTATTTGGAACCATTTTGAAATCTCACCTGGATTTCTTTAACTACATACATTAACTGGAGTGTTCCAAATTAAAAACTCTGTGGTGCCAAACTGCTGTTTGCTATTAAAAAAATGGAGAAAGTGCACGTACACGAAACTGCATTAGGAGTAAACATCTTTTCCCTAAATACACACTCCTAAAAGTAGTGATGCAAACCTGACATTTCCTGACTCAGCAGTCTCCCTGTCAGCGCTCACTTTAACGACAGAAAGAGTTCTATTAGTCCCCAGTCCTATTCCTGCAGCCGAGCCAGCAGAACAACAAGCGGATAAACAGATCGCAGCCTCAGCTCTGCGTCACCAAAGCCGCCCGCCAGGTTTTGTCTGCAAGACCAGTTTCTGTGCATGTGACCCGTTTCCCTTTCTCCCACACTCAGCCCAACAGGATAGCAGAGCTGCCAGGAAAGGCAGAATCAGGCCTAAAATTAACTTTATCAAACACAGTAAAAACGTAGGAAGAACTCAATTAACTCTGCTACCCCAAGCCGAGCTGTGCAGGACAAACAACGCACATTCCTATCATTCTCCCAGCTTTTGCATTCAGCAGATTTGTCACAGAAGCTCTACAACCAGCCTGCAGCCGAAACAGTCTTTTTTTTTTTCAAACCTCATTTTACTGTGAATTCCTGAGCACTCTCTTCCACCAGCGTGCTTCCCTAGTTAGTCCACACACCAGCCACGTTCAAACATTCAAGCCACATTTCTAGTTTTGCAGTAGTGTTTTGGTGGAACGGACAGACAGGTGCGCAAAACTGCAGCAGCACTCCTTTTTCTGGAACTATAACCTTGTCATTTAATAAGATGAGGAAACTGTGATTCTAGATGGGAGATGCATGGGAGTACAATATATCTTTCGAGCCCTGCTATGTTCAGCTTAACAGGATCCTTATCTTTATCTGATTTTCTTTTAATGCCGAAAATAAATTGGAAATTAATATGCTCTCAGAACAGAAAGAAAGAAATAAAACTAACGATAAAATCTCCTCCATTGTTTTGGTTTTAAATCATCTGACAGAGTTTAGTATTAAAAAATTAAAGCTCTTTTACAAGAGACTGCAAAACAGTACGGCGAAGAGACAAATCATGACTATTAATTCTTCTTAATCCTACAGAACACTGTTAGATACTGAATGATGATGCATGAAGGAAAAAAAGGAAAGAAATAAACCCACCCTATTAAATCCTTTCACTCCACAAAATATTGAGGCAAAAAACAAACAACATCCAAAACACCAAACCAGAAAACTTCCACCCCAAAAACCTTAGTGCAGCAAAATACTCAACACTAGAATATCTTTTGTTCCATTTCATCTGTCAGTTTCTAAAATCAACTAGAGTGGCTACTTCTATTTTCTCACCTTGTGATTAACCAGATTAAAAAAGACAGTCCAAATAATGGACCCAGATATTAAGAGTATCTATGTACACACACCTATTATTTAGTATTAAAAAATTATTTTATCCCCAACATGCTGTCCTAGCATCAGCCAACAGCTTTGCGGTCTCTTCTTTCTTGGTGTACAAAAATAAATAAAATCTCAGAAGTGTTTCCCTAGCAGTTTTAACTTTTATTGGACTGACTTCCAACAGCAGTCCTGAAGTGGAAAAAAAGGTGAAAAACTTAGATTCTAGGCAGTCTGAGAATCTGGAAAAGCACAGAAATATGTATGAAATAAACCGCAGAAAAAATATTTTTCTAGTTAGTTTAGGCAAGACTTGTCAGGAGCTCTACCTTTACCCATACTGTTGTGTATATTTTAAATGACTATATGCATACCCTCTTGTCAGGCTTTCTATAAAACTATATAAACCAAGAGCAGCAAGATTAACCCATATACAAAAAGACTGCAATCAAGATAGATGAAATAGGAAAACAATCCTTTTCCAAATATATCTGGTGTGTTCGTATCCATATACATTTTCAGTACATCAGGTCTGACAGAGAAAATGGTCTTACTAAAGAACTACACTCGAGTAAGACTTCTATTCCAAATTAATTTGAAGGAAAGTAGGTACTCTCTCACAGTGAGGCTGCCTTCTTCATAATCCCTGTCCAGTCTGATTATATCTCAGAATAGGAGGCACTGCATTTAAATTAGGGAAATAAAGACATACTAACTATGGTTACAAGTCCACAAAGATGTATTTAAAACCAGACTTACAAGAGTTTTAGAACAAAGCTGTGGAGGTTTTAAGGTAAATAATTCCAGTTGGTTTTGTTGTTTCATCTCAGGAATACAACATTAAAACTGTACTATGGTGCCAAGTTTCACGCACAGATTACATAAACTTGCTATAAATGTAGAGATTTGTGATGTTTTGTGCTCTTTGATAATTTTAATCTGAGTGTGCCTTCAGCTACATTTTCAGTCTTATTCTTCCTCTTCAGGTTCATATAAATTATGCAGAAGAGGTAAAAGCTGGACTTTCAAGGCAGCCCTCACATAAATTTGGGTGCAATAACAAGGAGGCATGCTGGGATGGGAGCATCATCTTACTGTAGATCAGGTAGCAATTTGCTGGCAAGAAGACAGTCTCATGGCTTTCCCAAAAGCTTTTCCCATTTAGATCTATGAGAACAGAACTGTTTGGATGCTGGTCAGTGACAGCGCCCACTCTTCTGCAAAGACAGAAAATCTTCCTACACAGAGATCCTTAAGGAAGTGTACTCAATCAGTAGGCATCACTTCCAAGTCTTTCCCAAATTCTGGATCTTAATTAGGGAAGTTTGTTACGTTTAGCACTGCACATCATAACTGACTTTTCCTGTAAAAATCAAGAGGCCATGTAAGACTGAACACAGCACTGGAGGTGTTGAAAGGGCTCTACTTCATTATCTATCTAGCTGGCAACCCAAGACATACGTCCTATTCCAGCTTTCTGCAAAACAAGGGACAACATCTATTAACTCCTTTGTGAAGAGTCATAGTAATGCAGTAGTAAGAAGCATTAGGTGTCAGCTAGGGATTATTATCCCCCAGTGCCAAGTCACATATTTGTGTCTGTACTATACAACAGAAAGCAACTTTAAATTCACTGCAGGAGTTATCTTTTATGATGTTAAACATTCACTGCTTAGTTACCCAAAATTAGTTTTACCATAACAGTGAGTGGCCAGTTACAAATCATTTGTAAACCAATTCAAACTTAAAAAGGGTAAAAAAAATAAATCATTCTTTTAAAAAGAAATGCTGATGTCTTGGTTGCTTAATTACTTTGTGCAACCACTCAGAGGTATGAGTATTCATATTAATATGTAATTACTGAAAGCATCTATCTAAGTACTTTCTCCTCTCCTCATAAAACGTATTTACAGGTACCACAGAGCTGTTCCTTAATAAACATTAACTGGAATGTTGACAGAGAATGAAAGCAACCTGAAAGGGCAAAAGGACAACTTATTTTCCCCTCCACCAATATCACACACAGACCAACTCAACCACTATCATCCATCAGCCCTGCACCTCTTCCTTAGCATGAGTTCCAACACCGTGAACATCACCAGCGTATTAAAGAAAACTGGATAATCATGACTGCCTTGGGAGATTGATGCAGCAGCTGGTCATGACCCTGACAATGATTTCAGTAATTATTGCGTTTTCATTAAGAGCTTCAGAAAAGTTACTCTTTGAAATAAAAAGTACTGCTTTATAGACTTCAATTTTGCCAATTCAGTAGAGATTTCATTGCTCTGAAATGGAGTCAAACAACTTAGAATGGGACACTGCTACCTAAAAACAGGCCATCACTACCTGTGACCATGTGAGAAGGCCTGAAATACCCAAGATGTCTCCAAGGGCTGGCAAATATGCCAGGGGACCCCCAGAAGATGCCCACCTTCTGGAGCAATACCTGGACACCAGGCAGACCATGTGGATGGCCAGTCAACAGCCTGGGAGCAGGAAAATGAATGCTACCCTTCACGGCAGTGCATTTATACCCTGCCTCCCCTTTCTGCTCTCACAAACTTGAAAGAGCTGATATTTGGGCTCCATTTCGGATACACAAGTCATCCCTGAGGTCAACAGAAGGGAGCTTTGGTGGAGAAGTTATGCCTTCATGTAAATATTCCCAGGATATTAAGAGCTGTGACCTCTGAGCTCTCACTTGCTGCAGCACTCCTACTGATCTTGCAAAACTTGAGTGAGACGGATCGCACACAGAAGTCCCTGTCATACAAGTTGAAATTTTTTTTAGATTCTTGACTTTCAGCAAAAGGTGCAAGCCAATAATAATAAATATTATTAGTAGTATTATAAAAGGGATAAAGACCATGGGATGAAGAACAGATTAATTTTGTCTTGAAAAAAAGTAATCCAGAAAGAAAATTATTTTTCCTGTCACAGTCACCCATTTAAGGGCAGGAAGGCAGGGAAAACTGGCTGTAAAAATCCTGATTTCACAGAGGCTGCCCCAAAAGAGAAGGAGAGGCAGAGGGGAGCACAGCACACTCTTAAGTATCACAGCTTGGTGTGCAGCCAAGAGATATGCAGAAGCCAAAACACAGCACGCTAGGAGTTGCCTAAAGGCAACTCTAAAAGGGACGAGTTTCAAAGCAGTTCCAAAAATGCATCAGAAGAAACTACCTTTGCTCTATGTGCTGCTCTGGGGCCAAGCACAGGCAGAGATCTGCACAGCTGGAAAAGTTGCTATCACTGCAGTTCAAATGGGAGTTGATTCATTTTTCTTTAGAGGTACATATATGAAAAGCTCACCGAGGAAGATGAGCCTGCACATCAGCACCAGACATGGCCATGAAGGCTCTTTGGTGATTTCATTGCGAAGAACAGTATTTCTGTCTTAAAATGACACGGTAATACCCAAATCCTTTTCCTAATAGCACACTTTGAAGTTACAGTGTGTTCTGAGCACATTGCACAGCAACGTGCCTGTATCATCTCATAATTAACTGTAATTAATATATGATCATTTCCAGACTTAAATGTAGTTAACCATTAACCTGTATTTGTAGACTGTATTTGCTGAGCAGCATGGTATTTTCCTTCATTCCCCAATGCTATGTAATCATGCAGTAACAGACCTTATCGGAATGGTCAACTAAAACAGTTTTTTGCCAGGGACAGAGGGAAAAACCACATATTGCTACTATTTAAACTTTTAAAAATAAAGATGACTGTTTTTTAATAAAACTTAGTCAGGAAACAAAATAAGTGAACTGCTCATTTACATGTTTTCTGGATAAACACACCCAGTTCCAGTCCTAGTGCCTATACCAGCATAGGAGAAAGTGGCATCAAGACAGCTCTTCAAGTTTCCACCCCGATTTCTTTACTATGCCTCACCTGTGTCCATTAGACAAAAAAAGAGGATACTTTGAGTCTCCAACACTGCATATATGTAATTTAGTTGTTTCTTACAAAATAATGAATGCATTGTTGCCATATTTGCAAAGCATTTGCACTAAGACTCAGTTGTTGTGAAAAAACAATAATACAACAACAGTACAGTGTAAAGAAAACTATTCAATGTTTTTTACCCGTTCCAGAGACATGGACAGTCAACAGCAGAAAGTCAAGGATGACTGCAGAGCTGTGGTACACATAAAATTAGTCATAGTCAATCTAGGGTTGGGGATTTTTTTTGTTGTTTAGGTTTGGTTTTGTGGTGCCTTTAATTCAGGTGATTTTTTATTTTTTATTTTTAATGAATAGCACTTAACAGGTTTGTGAGATCACATTAGTGATTCTATCACAAACTGAGGTGTTACAGATCTCTACCAAATTTAAAGAAAGTGTCTGATGCAGAAATATACCACAAGATAAAATGAGATAACCCATCAATCACGTGGATGGAATGAGTATTATATACAAATAAATATCAAGTCCTGTACTAGAAGCCTGTTTTGCTGCTCCTTTACATTTGAGAGGGAATAACAGAAACAATTCAGAAATTCAGAATATATTTCAACTAGCTACCATCAAGACTCCGCTTTCACACAGGAACTGCTGCCCATCTCAGACTGTAAAACCTCTGATACAAAAAGTCCATCTCTTTGTAGACTCAATCTGCAACTTTAAACTGCTTGAGAAAGACTCCTGGCTGCCAGCTTGGCCAGTGTCAGGTGTTACTTTTAGGTGTCTAGTACCACCTCATGTGGAGTTTCTGCTGCAACCTCAGTTGGGAACTGAGCTTTATTAAATAAACACACATTCTTTATCCTCCTTACTTCACATGCAAAAAGTGATGTGTCCTCTTATCCAGCATGATGCATTGGCACAACCCATAAATAGATTGTTTAGTTGCAAATTACCCGAAAATATGATGCTGGAAAGAAGACAGGCTGAGATTATGACTGACATCAAAGGATTCTCAACAAACCAGTGAAATTAGCATGCGTATCATCCTAAATGAGGTATTAGTATTAATAACTGCTATTTAAGCATTTCAGCACTCTTTTCCCATAGGTTTCCTGTTCTGAAAGTCAGGAATGGTAAGGAAGATGGTAAGAGTTGGGTCACCCTGGTAGGGCAGGACTTCTCGTGCACCGTAGGGTGGCCTAGGCAGTTGGTACACAATGCACTGCAACAGGCTTTTACGCCAAATCCAATTCTCAGCAGTACAAAAAGCATTCTTCTCAAAGCAGCTTTGGGAGGATGAGGAAATCTAATCCTAGAGGGCACCCCGGTGCCCATGTACAATAGAAATCCCACCCACACCAAAACAATTTTCTGGATGCACATCAAAGAACACACCCTCTTCAGAGCAAACGCTAAATACAACCATCTCAGAACCGTGTCAATATTGGCACTAGAAAATGAAACCTGACTTCTAAAACTGATGCTGGGAAAGACTCCAGTTGACAGAAACTTCATGAGAGCTCTAATGCAATGTCACCTGTACTTCAGACTATGGTAATACAGGTACAGACCTTTGCAAAATATAATGCATGAAAATATCCTGGGGTTTTGCAGGATGAATTACAAATTTTAGGAGCTCTTGTTTTAAGACACATTCAGTTTACAGTTATGTAATTCCATACATAAATGAAAAAGATAAACTTTCTCAGACATCTGCAAACAGTCCTCAACAGGATTCCAAATTTACAATTAAATCTCACTTCATAATCAAATGCTTGTATTTGAGGTGAAAACTGTTATAAGTGGGTAAAGAAATATCTGAAGCTTTCCTTCTGAATCCTAAATACAGTGACTTAAATAAAACTGCTGTACAACCTTGTCTCAAACAAAATTCTCCTCTTCATACAGAAAAGTTTCTCAGACTCTGAAAGAGTTTGTTTTGTGTTTCAGGGTTTTTGTTCCCCCTAAATAAACACAATGCAACTCTCATTATCTGTTTCTGCCCAACCATTCTCAGTACTCCCTTTCCAGGGTCTTTGTACAACAAGACATAACATTACAAAGTATGCCTATTAACCACGCTGAAAAAAGACTATATTAAGGGCTGAAACAAAGCAATATCCAAGGGACTGGCTGTTCTATCACCCAGTGACAGTCAGTGGACAAGCAGGGCAGGCAGGCAAGCACACCAAGTCCTGCGAGCTAGAGGTCTCACTCAGCCTTTTCCCTGCCACTTGACTCAGTTCAGCCACTTCAGAGAGGGGCTGAACATAAAATATACCTCCGGCCCTTGTGCTCCCAACTGCCCCAGCAGCCCAACTAATTCCTGAAATGCCAGATTCCCTCAGAGCTGATAACATGTGCACCCCCAAGCACGTCACTTGGGGCCCAGGAGAGCAAGAAGAGGGATGCAGCAGAGGGCTGGGGAGATAGGACGCGCACACATGCACACACATGAATGCCTCTCCCTTTACACAGCTCTAAATAAAATCAAGCCCCTCATGTCATTTCCACTGCCAGATTAGCTCAAGCATGGTGAATTTCCAATTCAGCTCATTCACCTCACTTTGATCCATGCTACATGCTGCCTTCTATTCATATCTACAACCATCACTGACAGCGGCAGAAAAAGTAGCATAAATCCAACAATAAAACACTTTTCAAAGTGAGAAGCTAATGGGAACTACAGGATTAGGCATTTTTTCTTTAATTTTTTTAAACATTCTATTAGCCTGATATTAGCACGCTGCAGCGCGATTTTATTTCTCTTGAAGCACATAGGAGATTAACGCACTGAATACACTCAAACCAAGTTTAAACAGACAGCGATTAGCTTTGCCCCTGGCCTTGCCCCTGAACCTTCCTCCTTGACCATTCAATTAAACCAAGCAAGGCATCTCCTTAGAACTATAGCTTTTAAGTAAACAGATAAAAACACGAAAATCTCAGAAGGCGAGTTAAACAGAACACTCAGTGTAAACAAATAAAATGATGATGCAGCAGCAAGAAAGATGGAAATGATTTAAGCAAATGCCAGAAAACAATTTCCTTATTTCAGTATTTCTCCTCATTAGTCTAAATTATAGGTCATGCAGTTTCCCTTTAGATCAGTAGAAAATTGCCATCTAAGGCTTTCAAACATCTCAAAGATGCGGTCTTGGGGCAGAAAACAAGGTAGTGAGAAAGGAAAGGATGCCTATGCATATATGTCAAAGTAAGGAAAGGATGCCTATGCATACATGTCAAAGTACGTATATTTGGAAAACGAGAGACGGGACGTTTGTATATTTATATAAAGAACTGTATTTCATACATATCCTATATGCACAAATAGAAAGTAACTGAAAATCTCATACAAAGCTGCTTTTATATCGTGTCTTTGTCACACACCCAAAGAATGTGTGAACCTCAATATGCTGCTGGGTAAACATAACCCTGAAAAGAGACACAGTTTTGGGTCAAGAAAATTCTAGTCCTGGTTTGCAAAGACTCAATCCAGAACTGCATTTCTGGAAGCTAATTCAAAAGAGGTTTTGGACTTATCAACAGGTTTTAAGTACTTCAGAGAGAAAAGGGAAAACTTTAGCTGAAGAAAACTTCTGAACATGACACTCTTAATGTGTATTAAGTTTAAAAACAGGACTAGTACTACACTTACCACGAACACTGAAGCACTCAGACATTACAGCTTCAGAGAATAATACAGCACCTTCATAGATCAAGTTATAGTCTCAACACTATAGGATTCTTGTCTTACAAAAGCAATTTTGAATTAAAAAAAATAAATCAGCCATGTGCACTATTGTTTTATCCAGCACATACTCTGCACCAGGAACTAGTCATATTTAATGGCAACTAATGATTCGTTATTACGTCTCAGAAATAAAAACGGATGTCAGGAAACACATGGAGCAACAACAGTATCACCTCATCAACTAATTACCTTGATAAAGGAACTATATGCTTAATACAGACAGTGGCAAATACACGTTTATGAAACTGAAGCATTGTTTACGCTGTCTCTAAATGACAGGAGGATTATTTAATCCTGAGCATCATAAGGTGAGTGGACTCTCTGCATATACAACGAAAGTTGTAGCAAGGTTGTGGGAATTCTGTCTGGGCCTTAATTTCAATCGAGTCTGTTTACATTTTTCCCAGCCTAAAAGGCTTCATTCACCAATCTGCAAGATGCAAAGAAGCAGTAAAGATAGCATTATGCTGCTGCTGGTTTGGGTGAAGTTTTTAGTGTTTCCGTAAAAGCTTGCAAAGTAAGAGCTGGAACAGCAGAACTTGACATAAAACCAGGTATCACTTGTAGTCTACACAACAAGTAGCACAACTTGTAAAATTAGCTTCTTTAGACGTTCACCGCCTCAGTGAATCCAGCCTGACCTTAAGAACGCTTGGACCTTTGTTTTGTAAATCCTTTTGAAGTACTTATCGACAAACACCACAAATTAGTGATCAGTAGATGTTTATTATCCTGTAACAACTTAACTAAAAACCACGTTAACACTTCCAGCAGTTGGGAGATACATAACCCGTTTATTTTGGTGCACGTCTCTCAGAACGGACCCAGAACAGCCCCCTCCTTCCTGTACCAGCTCTTCACAGCTTTTCTCCACTCTTGAGTTTATCTACCAGCAGGCTGAAGGAGTCATCTAGTGGCCACAGACAATTCCTGCAGCCTCGCAGCTTCTGCAGTCAGGCTGCCAAGGCAAGACAAGGTTTTTGATCCTTAAGGCACTGACAAGAGTCCTTGCAGGTCCGTGATACAGTCCTTGCATCCAAGTTCATGATGGTCCGTGTCCATGTTCCCTAGCATGGCTAAGCGTTAGTTTCCCACTTCTGGCCCATGTCAAGGCCAAATTCAACTTCTATCCTTCTTAAACATGCTTGGGAGTAGACAAGGCTGTGCTGTTTCTAACCCATACGTAGCTGTCTGTTCCTCTTCAGGGGTGGGCAAGCCTTCTCTGAATAATGTCGCTACCTGTGTGAAGCACCCGTTCAAGTGACATGGATTAAATTGCTAAGCAGCAGCATAGCAAGCCAAGTGGTCCTACTCCAGCTCACATCCCTCCTCTACCACAAACTTATGTGTAGGTTTGGACAAAGCTCCTGGGTGTTTAGGTAAGGTATCTCAGTCACAGAACCATCTATCTAATAACATGCAAAACTCAGAGAGAACCGGAATATGTTAAACACGTATTTCATGTATGAGTTAAAGTAACACTTTGATGAATGGTATTAACATCTATAAAAATCTTACTAAACTTCATAAAAATTTGTAATGCTTTATCAGTTCTCTGTTCAACACCTTCAGTCAGGTAAGCTCCAGAAATTTAATTTGAGAATCTCAAATATTCATTCTTCAAATGAATGGTCATTTCAACTATATTAGAAAAGCAAAACACTGGTACTGGTTTTTCACATCAACACCTTAGTTTTAAAATAAACTCAGATCCATTTTTTTTACTCTGAGTTAATTTGCATTACCTGTTGAGTGACTGAATCACAGGCACCTGAACACACCTTAGGCAAGACTGTACCAGGCTTTTTTTTGTTTCTGGAAATCACTTTGCTGCCACTCTAATGCCACGCTCTGGAAGAACATGATGCTACTCTTCCTCCACAGAGTAGGGATTGCTATTTATGTATTTTCTTTTTAACTGTTCTGCATTGCTGGTCAGAGGTGAATCTAATACAGTGAGCATCAGGTGTTACTTATCATACACACATACCCCTCCATTTTATAACACCCCTCTCACATAAACCCCCATGAAGTTTACCATCTTGTAACTCAATTCCAGCAGCAGCAGCTTCCCTTCCCCATCCCCAAAATAAGGAAATAACTGGTTCTCCAGACCTCTAAAGGAAGCCAAAAAGACTTCCTTAAATTCATACTCAACCTCTCTGTGACTCAGAGCCTCTATCTGCCTCAATCACTTCAGTCACAAAGGTGTCAACTAGCTTTTTTCATCCTATACATCATTTGGGCAATTCCAGTGAAAAATGGTATAAAAGTGCAAATTATGAGTATGGTATGACTAAGGAGCTCTGACCTATTTCCAGCTCAGTTGAAGGTGGAAAACAGTGGTACCACAACTATACCAACAGGTGAAAGAAAAATGAGCCTTGCAAGCCTTAATGTCAGAATTAAACAGAGAAGGTTCCTTCAAAATGGTGAGGCATGAGCAGCAAAGTGATGTTTAAAGATGGTATTTGACTCAGCTGCCCCCTGATCTCAGCAGGCAGCACCTGCACCTTGCTTCACAAGTCTAGCAAATTAAGTCTTGGTCAGATCTGCTTTACATGGAAAACCCACAGAAAGACTGATCCCAAAGCATATTTGGTTCTCTAAAGTGGAGGACACCTTACCCTTTTAGGTCACTAAATCACCAAGAGCTGTTTCTTGCCACTCACTGCTCAGGGGCCCACTCACAGAGGTACTGTGAGACAACAGTGTAAACACCTGGAAGTTTCTTGGGTAAAAATGCAAGCAAATTCCATGTGAGACTACGTGTATTGACAAAAATCTCAGTAAGCAGCATTTTAGTGGAACTCACTTAAGAAGCAGGTTCATTCTAGTCAGGACCAATAAAGAGTTAGTTACTGGGTTTCAGCTCTTTCCTTCTCCCTTCAAGACTTCGATAAGGCTTCAACACAGAGGCAAGGAGACAACAGTTCTGCAGCACTCAGAGGGTTGTATAGGCACACCCTAAATCTATTTCTCTAGTTTTTAAACAGGCCTAATTTCACAGAATATTCTGAGCTGGAAGGGACTCACAAGGATCATCCACTCCAACTCTTAGGTGAATGGCCCATTTGATCCATTGAGGGATCAAACCCACAACCTTGATGTTATTAGCACCATGCTCTAACCAACTAAGCCAATCTCAGGGTCTAATTGCATTGCCAATAAAAATAGTATCAATATTTTGCAGCCTTAACTGTCCAACATCATACAAAAGGTAAGGCCACTCTTAAGACTTTCACACAAATTTGATTCACTAATTTTATTTATTTTATTTATGTATTTTACACAGAAGACATTTTTTGGTAAGAGCAATGAAACAGTGGGTTCACTACTGGTCTAAAATAGCATGCCAAAAAATTTCACTGATGCAATGAGTGGTAGACAGTAGTAGAGGTCTACTCGTGTATACCATGTTAGGCCAAGTCACATTGCCCTGTCTCACACCATGTTTTCAGTGAACTGCAAGAGTGAATGAGGATTAGGAATAGCCACTGAAGCCCATTTTGTCCTGTTATTACAAGAAAGGTGCACACACTTTTTATATGACATACATATTCATATATACACAGATGTATACATTTATGTGTGTATCTATCAATATATACTTTTCTTCAGGTACATGCAAGATAAAAGCAAACACCACACAGTAGGCTGGTTTGCGAAGTAGTCACACCATAAAGATATAAATCAGTGGCAGACTGAAAAAGACTAGAAATTGCAAAATACCAGAGCCACACTTTAAATACTTCCCTCTATGCAGTAAAATTAAAATGGGAAGCTCCTTCTGGAGCTTCTACCACTTCTTAATATGCAGATCAGCCAAAGCATGGTACTTTGTACAAAGCATGTACTTTGTTAGTGCTGCAAATACCTGGGCTGGCACATTTCCTTTTCATAAATGGTTTATTATATTGACCAGGCTTTTATCATCCCAATAGATAGTCATAATTTGCCTTTCCTAGAGGTCTTACCACACACCACCTGGGAACTTTGGTTAGCTGGGTAGCTGCCTCTGCCTCCCTGAGATATTTCACTAAGGGAGCACATTACGTTCATCTTCCAGAGATGGCACAACATTTGAGAATTATTTCTAGGTATAAATCAAGGAGGTTGACCATCTTAAAACAAACACGATACTGACTGAAGCC
The DNA here is from genome assembly GCF_003984885.1 of Neopelma chrysocephalum. Classification (NCBI taxonomy): domain Eukaryota; kingdom Metazoa; phylum Chordata; class Aves; order Passeriformes; family Pipridae; genus Neopelma; species Neopelma chrysocephalum. The sequence goes on from NW_020897715.1 coordinate 7,611,095, forward strand.
TAAGCATCTCGACAGCCTCTATTTGCACCTTAATTACTCAGCAGAAATGTCCTAAACAATATCAGTCAACTGAAGATGTCTTTCTTCAAGGACTTGCAGGACAAGCTGATACACCTCTCAGAACTGCCAGGAGCAAAGGATTTATCTGCTTTTATGTACATCTGTCAACTCATACTGCAGGAAATTTAGTCAGAAGCAACAGCGTACATTGATGACAATATTTAGAATATATTCACTTATAAGGAAAGCTCATCCACAAAGTACCTCTTCTTCCTCTGCCTAACCACCACTTCATCAACACATCGATTTGGATTCCTTGTCTCACTAGAGGTCCACCAGAAAGCAGATGTCAGTACCTGCAGCAGACACTTCCAGGTGCAAATTCAGAATTCACAGAGCAGGGACTCAAAGTCAGACATTCAGTGAAAGCCCAGCATCTAATCTGGAAAACCTCTATCACAGTTCTATTCCCGTGAGCGCTCTGAATAAACCATGAACACTGCCACAGACAGGAAGGCCTCAGTTGTGTTGCTAGAATATCACAATTTTGTGTTTTTTCAAATGGGCCTGGCTAGCTGCCTGCCTTATTGAAGTCTTGAAGGGAGAAGGAAAGAGCTGAAACCCAGTAACTAACTCTCTATTGGTCCTGACTAGAATGAACCTGCTTCTTAAGTGAGTTCCACTAAAACGCTGCTTACTGAGATTTTTGTCAATGCACGTAGTCTCACATGGAATTTGCTTGCATTTTTACTCAAGAAACTTCCAGGTGTTTACACACCTAATTGCTACTTCTGAGTTATTCCACACACTAACAAGCTTCAAGGGGCAGCATCAGCTACAAAAGAAAGTAATTTAGCCAAGTATGGGAACATCTATAGCTATATTACTATGATTTGAAACTTAAAAAAGCCCACATACATTCTCGTACCTAGCTGGGAACAGAAAAACTCAAATTATTTTCATTTCTCCTACAGAACATTTCGCTTTTGAATTAGTTTGGAAACAAACATTTTGTTTGAACACCTGCATATAGATATCCCTTTAATTTGAAAATATTTTAACTTCCTGATATCATAAAAGGCACTTTACAGTACAGTAGTGATATAACAGATAAAAGGTGAGGGATCCATTTTGAGTAGCTTTTCCCTCCAGTGGATCCTGCTCATCTTCAGTTGAGATGCACAAGTTTTTCTGATAGCACCTTTTTGGGGCTGCTTTTGAAATAAGAAGTACCCTGTAAAGCATTAGCTCTCGTTACAAAAAGCATGTCCTTCCATACTCAAATTTCACCACATCTGAAAAAATCTCAGATGCTGCCAGGGTTTCAATTCAGGTTAGTTGGCCATCAGGGAAGAATGAGTCCCAAGGCAGCCGCACAGCACTCCAGCTCCCTGCCCTGTCCCTCCACAGCTGTGACCGTGCTTCCCAGCTCTCCCAGTATCATCCATGCAGAAGTCCATGGAGAATGCTGCTGCTGTTACACCATGTCCATGAGGAGGATGGATACACCACTGTAAGAAGGTGCTGCAAGAGGGGCAGCACCTCGGTGTCCTCACCAGCTGAAGCCATGTATTTACAGAACCGTGGTCATGGCCCAGCTGCATCAATCTTCTTGAGGTATTAGGTCCCTTGTATTTTGGCATAATTTGCCTAACAAAGAAAGCATTATTCTTGTAGTTTACTCTTAATAATACCTTCTCCATTTACAGCAAAAAGAGAGAGCCTTATTTTTCCCTCCAAAAGGAGGGTTTCTAGGTAGTTCTTTCAATCCTTTTGGCTTTATAAAAGCTGTGCAAGCTTGATAGAAACATTCAAATAAGTTTTCTTTCTCATCCTGAAACTATCATTCCTTTTGTTACTTTCACACAAATATAATTTTTGGTTTGTATAAAGTTTTCATTGATCAGTATAATTTTGTAGCTTAAGGTATTCTAAAATATTACTTGAAGATCTGAGGACTCAATTTGCCACATATTGCTATGGGTTTTCAATTTACTTTCACAGGGCAAGGGAAGAAGCAGAGATGGTATTTTCAACTCTTTACTATCTGAGCAACTTCCAAGCAAAGTAAACATTGATCCTTTAATCCCTTGTCAAAATCCACTAGCATGGATTTCTGTACTTGCAAGGAGTCTCACAGAAGGTAAAAAGGCCCTAACCAAATCCACAGGTCTACATTAGCAAATCTCAAAATAGGATCTTTACCTTGGGATATAACATTTGACCACCCTAGCCAAAACACAACCCCAGTGAATTCATGGAGAAATACTTGTTGGTGTTTTTGCCAGCACCTGACACATAACAAAAGCTTGAAAACCACTAACAAAAACTTCCTGAACTCTGCAAACACAAGCAACTACAATCACCCTGATATCTAAAAAATAAACAAAAAATATTATTATACCATCCAGGCATACATATTCTTCTTATAGGCCATTGGAGGCGAAGTGGTCTTCTCTTTTTCAGGTAGTCCACTACTAATGAAAATCTCAAGAGTAACTGATTATAATTTACAGCACCACCTCCAGACTTATAAATTTAACCAGCACGATGAATCTGTAAGTAAACTGGTATTCTGCATCTAGACAGAGCTATCTTGCTAAAAATCAACGATCAACACACTCATTGAAAGTCCCATGCAACTTTTAGTAACAGCCTGGCATGTAGCATGCTGTGCTGGGTCCCACAAAAGCAAGCAATGCAAGGCATCACCTACTTCAGAAAGGAACACAGGTGAAAGAGAAAAGCAACATCACAATTAAGACATGTTATCTTCAGCATCAGTAACTAACCGATGCTATCTGCTCCGGAAACTATCCAGACTGCAAAACCATGTTTAAAAGAGACATACAAGTCCCTAGTAGAAAAAACAGACAGTAGTGGTCTACTTCTGAAGATACATCCTCCTCCTCTTGCACTTCACTTAGCCTGCCCTTAAGGCTCTTCCTTCACAAGCAGTAAGCATAAGGCAGCTCGGAAGCCAAAAGCAGTTGTGTCCCCTGTCCTGCTTCTACTACCCCTTCTTGGGGTCAATAGAGCTGTTCAGTTCTCCAATCTGACTCCTAACGATACATGATCCATTCAATAGTGGTGAGTTCTATCTTTATTGGGCAGAAAGAGTTAAGTTAATAAAAAACCCACTAATTTTAGCAATGATCAGTCCTCCAGTCCAGTTCACTATACAACTACAAAAACACTAGCATGGCCCCATAAGGTAGGATGCAAGGGTCTAAGGCTTGGACTGTTTCTTTCAGTGACACTGCTGCCATTTAAACATGGTGCTTCACTATTACCTCTGTCAAATAAGTTTTATTCCACTTTGTCAGGGAGCTGTATTTCAAATAATATGTGTATCTTCTATCTATGTTGAAGATGGGGTCAACATTACACATGTAGTGAACTGAAGGTGAAAAAATTTCTAATTTACTGTACCTCTCCCATTTTCCATCAAAATGCATCAAACTTTGAAACCTCTCTTTCCCCAGAACTGCTTTCAGCAAAGCTACTGGAGAACTTCACCTAAGAACTTATCAAAGCCTATATTTCTTTCATTTTATAGCAGAATGAATAAATTAAATTTGGCAGCACAGAAAACAGCTACTCAAAGCACACACTCTGGTCTCGATCAAGAGCACAAGCAATTCTGCTCAGGCCTCAGAGCCTGGGACGCATTAAATCCCCTATGATCCTGATCAAGATATTTGATTTCTTCCTGTTGTCCCCTGTCACCTGGGGAGCTGCTCAGACCTGCATCGGTGCCCTGTAGCTGTGACGGCAGCATCCAACACCTGGCTGGCCCACCACAGCCACGTATTTGGAGTGGCTTCTTATGAAGAGTCCTCTGCAAAATCACTCAGAGCATCACGGGCAGAACGAACAAAGTCATCCCATTAATCTGTTAACAGGAAGTAATGAAGAGGCACAAAAGCAGAATACCCCAAAGTATTTGTGTAAATCTGCCACCAGTTATGGATTAATAGTTTCAGAGCTCCATTAGAAGGAATACAGAGAATGGTGCTCACCTTAAAAAGCTGAAAGTTAACTAATGAACCTGTGACATTTACATTCTTCACTCCATAAAGAAAAACAAATAAAAAAAAATTGCAATAATGTAAGAAGATGCCTTTCCATAGAAGTTTCCCGCTCATTGTAACTGAGATATTCTTCCAAACACTCCATTTTCTTTTAACCAACTTCCTTTCTGAGGCAGGCAACTGTAAAAAGAATTTTTTTCCTTTTTGTATTTTGTTTCCATAATTTTATTTCCTCATATTATCACATCATGACACTCCTTCAAATACATCACATTGTTCTAGATCCACATTTATTACTAAACCACTGTACAGTCTCTTCTCTGGCATTACTCAGTGCATCTAAGAGTTTTGAAACAACCTGAGCGTTTTTTCTATTTTAAGTTGTTTGGAGTGAACTTTTATCATCTGTTCTTTGTGGCTATATTTGTGTCATATCTATCTACACTTTTCAATGAGAAAAATCCAGTAATTTACAAAGTATAAACTTTCATTGACTACACATCTTTGCTACAGCAAAAACCATCATTTCCTGAGTATACTCCATTACAATATCAGTAGAAGCAAAACCATCTAATCAGAGATTATAACAATATAATTGCTCATTTCTTGCTATTGAGCCTGGGTAGGTTGTGACACTTGGCTCCTCCTTCATCAACTCCCTGAACCTGCAGGACGTAAAACCAGCACTCACCTCTTTAGCCTTCCCCAGTCACAGAGCTGGCACAGAAATGCTTTCGGTGCACCAGTCTACCATCCTGCCTACAGCCCTGCTTCGCTGCAACAAAACAAAATCACCACGACACCGCTTTTCCAGCCTGGCGTGTTTGCCTGTCAGAAACAGAGCCCGCAGCCACCCATAAAAATTAACTCCAGACCGATGAAAATAACTCTTTCAGGGGAGGAGTAGCAGCGTTGTTGCGAGGAAAAGGAAAAGCAGGAAGCTGATCTCAGCAGCGCGGGGAGCACGGACGGGGCGGAGCAGAGGCATGGAGCGAGGAAAAGTGGAGCAAAGACTCGCTGCTTATAGCTTGGTTTTGGCAGTACGACCGAACACCACCGCATTACTGAAATACCAGCGTTACGGCTGACACGGAGGCCAGCAACACCCCCTCCCCACACACGGGCACCGCACAGGCCCATGTCAGCGCTGGCGTGTGCCCCGCGCTCGGCGCTCCCTGCACAGGTACCCGGCCCCCACCCACGCTGCCTTCCCTGCCGGCACCACCAGCCCCCAGCCCCAGAGCGCCCCCGAACCCTTCCCTGCTCACCCTGGCCTGGGCAAGGGCTGCCGTGGGTGCCACGCTGAGCCCGCTTTCATGCGTGAGCCGCTTTGAAAGGGCACGTCCTACTCCTGCTCTTGCAACTGGGGGAACCTCCTATTGCGTGGTAAAAAAAAATGGCATCTTCTGAAGGACTGGACTGCCATGTTTAGTGTGTAACTCACTTCCTTTGATGAAGTTTGAAAATGAAAATAAGAAAAGAAAAAGAAAAGAGGGAGGATTCTTTAGGGAAACAGCTTAAAGAACTGAGAGGCTTTTCATGCCAAAATTCAAACTGACACTAAGGAGGACTTTAACTCGACAACAGCACCTCCCACCCTGTAAGAACTTTCTCTCCCAAAACATATGCTAGCCCCACCAAGGCCCCAGTTCCCAGGGGAAAGCAGGCCACGGGAGCTTGCTCCCCACAGGATTGTTCCCTGCCAGGACGGCTGATCTGGCTCCTGCAGGGCGGGACACCTCCACCTGCCTTCCTGGCCTCTGCAGGAGTCAGACTGCACCTGCTGCTTGCCGTGCTGTCCCCACGTTCCTCAGGAGCAGGGTTTGTTTGTATCATTAGGATAGCCTTACAAACCCCACAGAAAACAGCAAGATATAACATTCTAAATAAATGTGAGCTTGGAAAACAAAGTGTCGAGGTAAAGCCAAAAAATTACAAGGCAAGGTGGACAGACTATCGCTAGAGCCATCAGCCAGTGTTTCGAAAGAATAATTAAAACCCGTAACAGGAAACAGCATGTCAATGGATCTTCCTAACACTCACACAGCCAGGATCTGATCTATATTTCTCAGCCAAAAGCAGACAATCCCTGTGCATTTAGGGTTTTCCTAAGTGAGACCATGAAGATAAGCGGGAATACCCTGCATTCTTAAGACACTTGTCTTGCTCTCTCTTTCAGGTTTCAGTTTTTGCATGGCAAGATTTGCAGTACTTTGTATTGCTGGGTACAGAACGGACACAGGACAAAACCAAAACAGTAAATCAATTTAAGCCATGTTCTTACACTTTTGAAAATCCTACCTGATGTCCTCTACATTATACTGACAGAGGCAAGGTGGCCAACCAATTTTACTTTTACCACTTCTTCCATGTATTTTCTCTTGTCTGCTCAATATAGGAACCTGTAGCATATCTAACTCACATTTGGAAGATCACATTATGAAAATCAGCAACTTCTAAGAAAGCATTTACTGACTTTGAAATTCACCGTGGCTTGTTCACTTTTTGACACTGTTTCAAAGTATGTCCTATACTCAGTCTGCAGACAAATCCAGACCGAGTTAAGAGAAACAATCCCACTCTCCCAGCCTCTCTGCAGAGCCTGATGGCTTTCACTTCCAAGAGTGGGCAGACAGGACTCATGCCTTTGTCTTCAGCCTTCCCAGTTCACAGCCTACCTTTGATGACTGCAGTTACATTAACTCCTGAGGCTGTAAGCTGAAGGTCACTGATGCAGACATACATCCCTCTGTACAGCTACTCCGATGGAGCAGTCAGCTCCAACCAAGTGGATGCAAAGCCTCATTGCAGCAGTATCTTCTGGTACTGCAGCAACATCGAAACAGCCACAGGGAAACGGAAGGCAGCCCAAATCTCAGCATGCAGGCTAGGCCAGCCAGTGTAGAAGCAGCAACACACCAGATCCTATCCACTTTAGTATCAATGCCATTTCTGCACCTGTAGTTTGGCAGCTTGAACCCTTTTCATTCATACACTGAGACACTAATTTCACTCCCAGGAGAACTTAATTATTCCTTCTGGGGAAACTATTAGCAGTGGAGTGACATACAGCTGCTTCCTTACTAAGGAAACATATAGCTTAAAGCCAGAACTATATCAGAATATATACTGGGAATGTAATTTCTATACTCAGCTGAACAGATTTAGTGAGTATTAAAACCAAGAAGCCACAAAACCTCCACGGGATATTGTGGTGAGGGTGGTGTGTGGACCAACAGCAGACAAGGTGAAAATACAGGTAAGAGCTCTTTCTTAAGAGTAAACAACCTAAGAGAAACAGCAAGGACATTCCCAAAGCCTTTCCAGTATAATTATTGTTACATAAATGCCTAGGCTTCTCTTCAAATCAAACACAACACTTCTACAGTATCACTCACAGCTCTGGGAGTCCACCACACCTGAGATAAATGAGCTCACAAGCCCACCTCCAATCCCAGGGTTAGTCCATGTATTTCAGAGAAGCTGTTTCCTACCTGCTTTTTAGAAGACAGATTCTAAAACAATGAGCACTGTTTTCCTCCTGCTTTTCAAGTTGATTTTCAGTTTTGAAAAGGCACTCCTCAGTTCTCACAAATACTGGACAGGTATGCTGCTGCTACAGTGTACCGTATAGCCTCCTTCCTTCCCTCTGCTTCTTCAGTTCAAGTACATGTGCACCAGAGAGAGTATTTAATTAGATACAGAAGAGCAATCTCTGACACTCTTGACATGACAGACAAGGACAATTTATTCCAGCAACCTCAAAAACACCAGAAGCACCTTTTTTTTTTTAAACAAAGAGGACTTTTAGTAGTCAATAAATATCATTAACTAATTTATGAGGTTAACTAACAAATCACTTAAGGCACATCTTTAACTTCAGCAATACACATCTTTAACAACAAAGGCACATCTTTTACTTCAGTCTATACTGATTTAGTAACAAAATAAAACACTTTCTCTTACCTTCTTAATTTAATTGCTATTATTTATTTTGCAAACAATTTTTAAGCATTCTGAAATACCCTTCTCTATCAGCCCACTTCAGTCTTTTACTGTTGAAGGTACTTCATCTTCAAGATGACAGGTCATACAAAGGAAAGGTTGGAGACAAAGGCTAAAGCATTGCATTGTTTTCAGTACAAAAAGCTCCGTTTCTTTAACGCTGCTTTTCTACGTAAGAAACTTCCTTGAGAAACTAGAGTAGCATCTGCTTGTACTTCAAATTACTCTCTCTGCTTCTTTCCCCCTCATGAGATTCCTTGACTGAGGTCATGAAACTACATTTTAAAATCAAAGTTTACCATTTCAGTAGGATTTCAGGGGCAGGACCACGACAGTCATTGTTAGGCAACCATTCTTCTCAAGGTGAAACAGTTTGTGCTTAGCACTACCAAACAGTTAGACTTCTGTCATTATCTTTGCTGACCAGTGTTATTACCCTGTCCAGAGGTCTCCAACTTCAGTACAGATACAGCAGTAGATGAGCAGTTTTTAACACTGCAGTCATTACTTCCTATGGGTCTGAAAAAGTAACTAAGAGGATTAGTCCATTGTTCATAGATTTACATTAATTTTTCAGGCATCTGTATCACCCACAGGACACTTTTTTAGTGTTTTTACAGTAATTTAAAAAAAAAAGTTGAAAACTCATTACTTTAAATTGAGTCAGCTTTTTTCTTGCAGGGAGATACAAATTTTTAGAAAGCTTAAACATAGTCATGAAAAGGGATCATCCCTCAGCTGCTAGGTAAAAACCTACCTCAGAAAAAAGGCATGAAGTAGGAAATAGGGAACATCTACAAGTATATGCACTCTTGTGCTTTAAACTCATTCATACACACTTAGAACTTGACTCACTTTGAGTCAAGTAGTCATTCTGTACTGTTTTAAAACTAACTTGAAGTTTTGTATTGCTTAAACTACAGTTGTCAAAATTCATTTATATGTGACAGTTTCTCATCTCTCATTCCCTACATTACAGGCAGGTGGAGATTAGGCACCAAATTGTTTCTATATTTATTTAAAACAAGTCAACCCAGAGATAGTTTGATCACAAATTTACTCACTCCATCCATATATATATCTTCTCCTGAACTGACAAGACAGGATGACTTCTGGCTTGTTGCTCTGGTACTGTATGAGCACTAAAATAACTTAGTAAATGACCAAATGGGGAAGATTTGGTCAAAGAGGATAGAAAGGGAAAAAGTAACACTGATTAATCTTGCATGGCTGAAAGCTTTCTCCTGCTAACCAGCAAGGAAATATAACAGCAAACAATGACATTAATGAAACAAACAAACATTTTGAGAGCATGTTAAAAAACCTCAAACTTAACCTGGAAGTGACTATCAGTGAAGACATCCAAACAATTCCCCAATCAAATCTGTGATATCAGTCAACTATTGTTGACTTCTGTAAAATTCACAAAAGAACTGTGCTCAGATATACATAGAGAGTACTGCAATAATACTAATAAATTAGCATTGCTGCTGAAGCTCCATTTTATTGCAATTTTATGAATATTAACTACTAAATCTAAACAAAGTCACCACTCAGCTCAAAATGGATACAATCCCAATCCAATGCTTATATAACACTGCAATACCCCACACTTAAAACAACACTAAACAGATTCATAAAACATCCCAGAAAACAACATCAACCATCTGTGTATTCAGAAACAGCAGAATCACCGTTTTTATGATTCCTGTATCTCAGCACTTTTTAGAAGTTGTATCAAATATTTTCATATATGCACACACAAACACAAATGCTTTCTGAGCCACGTAGTACATTAACAGCACATAGACAACAGCACATTTCCATCACCAGAAAGCCACTGCCCTCTTACCTATACACACCCACACATCACAAGCGTCAGAAAAACTTCAGATACAAACGTCATACCTAAATAATGCACAAAATACCCAAGCCAAAAATCCTACCACAAGCAGCATGCTGTCCCTTCTTATCCCTCCCCCACACTGTTATCCTGAGAAGTTTAATCTCAGTTCTTCTCTGAGGTAGGTGGAAGGTACTCAGATACTACATACAATGTGGCAGAATAAAATCCTAACACTGTTGACCCCTTTTTAGACTTACCAGAACAAGTTACTAGCCAATTCAGACACGAAGAAGTTTGCTTCTCACAATGTAAGATCACACATTACTTGTAGCAAAAAAAAGCCAGCACATTTACAGTTTCAAAGTTTCTTAACATTAGGAGGGTTTTGTCTAGTTTTTGCTTTAATAATAATGAGAGCTGTTCTCCATGAGGTTAAAATGCAAACCACACTTTTAAAAAGAAACTTGCTTTAGTACAATCTTGTTTATTTTCTAGTTCTATCAGAAACATTTTATTAGGACATATACTTCTGTTTTTAAAACAACCCAGTTTTTTCCCTAGATATACTGATGCAATATTTTGTAAGCATATACTTAAAAGACATGCAAAGATTCAAAGAGCAGCTGCAAAGAAAGCTATTTCACTTTGCTAATTTGCATCAAGTTTTATGGTTCCTATCCTCCTTCCTAAATGGAAAACTAACTGTGATAAAACATTGGGCCCAATTAGAAACAGCTACTACACACAACTATTTACTTGAATGATTTCCTTTAGAGTATGTGTAATTGTTTTTACAGAATCCTTTAGTGTTTGGGCCAAATATTGTCATCTTTTCTACAGAGAGAAAAAAGCCCACTTCCTCCAGTTTCACATCTCATTCACTAAGTACATAATTGAATTCAAATCTTGATACATAGAAAAATAAATCTTTTTAATTTAATTTATTTTAATGAAATGCTGAAAAACCACTATGGTAGCTTGACTTCTGCATGCAGGATACATTTGTAATTTTCTTCTGGTTTCAGTATTACCTTGCACAGTAGAAAGCCCAAGTTTGGTACTAATTCAAATATTGATTATTAAGATAGTGATCAAGTGCCATGTGAGACTTCAGTACCAGAATCAGAGCTCAGATTTTTGGAGCTTGGTCCCACTGGTATCACATTTGCAAAAATTCCCAAAGTTTAGCTTTGTCTGGGGATGTAATCTGTGACCTGTTCCTTTTAGATTTAAGGGCCAAAAATCTGACAGACCTCTGTAGGCACAGGAATAAGTTGGGGAACAAAGTGGGCAAGATTCATAAAACAGGCAACGACTTAAAGAAATGTGTTTTGTCCACATCTGTGGACAGCTGGCGGCTGTGCCAGCCACGGCAGGAGATGAGATCAGTCTCTGTGGCAGCACCGAGTGAGGGAGGGAGCGAGCATGGAGGAGAGGTCAGGTCCCTGCAGGTGGGTTGCCATCCTGTTCTTGGCATATTCAGGTTATATTTTCCTCCATAAACATGCTTTCTGGAAAAGCAAGCAGGGCAGCAAATGCAGCAGGGAAATAATTTTCACTCAGTTTTACTTAAGAGCAAACCCAGCCTGACCTTTAACTGTCCTCACACTGTTTTAACCTACAGCTGCTCTCCCACCTTCACAGCCTCCCCTCCCACCCCTGCCCTCTGGCAGAGGGGTCCCAGGCACCCACCCTGTCCCAGGATGCCTGCCCTGCTACTGGGGCACATCAGCACACACCACGGACTTGGCAACAGCCAGGCCTGGCACAGCCATCCCTGGGAAGCAGAGCTGCTAGGAAGATGGCTGGCCCCAGCCAAGGCCACTGCAGCTGTGAGCAAGGACACAGGACTCCTCCCTGGAAACATGAGGAAGGGGGGTTATGCCAGCATGAAAGCACCATGTAAATACAGTACTCAACATGCAAATCCAGCATATAAAGTAAATTTTTCAACTATTCCTGTGGATTTATGAGATGTCACCCAATGTTTAGCTGTTCTTTTGTTTTACCAGCAACTAATTGCTCCGAATGATTGCAAACAAATTGAACTCGAGGTGCTTCTGCAAAAGCAAAACTTGCAAATTTCAAACTCAAAAAAATAAAGTGTCATTTCATGTCCAGCAATAAGTGCTGCTTACTGTTTCATACACCAGAGCAAAATATCTGCTGTAGTATCACCTGTGATGATGTCCACTCTTATCTACAGACCTGACACCAAAGCTGGATATGTGAATCAGTGGCTACTACATCTCCTCTAAAACTTTCTCTATGTTTTGTCTACATACTATCTAAAGCTAAATGAGCAATTTTGGTCCTTCAAGTTAAAAAAAAAAAAGGAAAAAAAGAAAAAAAGACGACACTATTTTTTCCTCTGGTCTGTGGTTTTCTCCCCAGTGTTTGTGTGGGACCCAAAAGCTAAAAGAAGTTTTTATTATGCAACACCTCACTTTACTACAAGAGAACACAAAACAAATTACCAGCAGCCAAAATTCACATTTTGCTTCAAACATGCAAGCCCCCCCTCAAAAAAGCCCAATCCAAGACCAAATTATTTTTTTTTAAATTCTAGGTTCAGCCATCAGAAGTCAATGCAGTATGCAAAGTATTGATTTATGCACATACAAAAACAACAAACATCTTCATCAAAAAAAATCATATAGGTTTCTTGCATTCAAGTCTAAAATACATCTGTGGGACACCATAGAAGAGGGTGGGTCTCTTCCTGCCACTCCAGCATGAATGCAAGGAACAGATGCCAATCTACATTTCAGCTACCTAATTATATAAATACAAACACAATAACAGCATTAATATATTGGCCCTTCTGTAATACACAAGCAGCTTTTTTTGGGTTTTTTGTTTGTTTGTTTTTAAGTGACAGGAAGAAAAGGTTTACAATAGGCCACTCGTTACCAAAGGATGAAATGCTCTATAGATACAAACCTTGTACCCTTGGTCTATGCAGACACACTTAAGTTGTTAGGCTGCAACACTGGCTTGCCAGTGACACAAACTCTCCTATTCCTGCATTTGTCCTGTACTCCTTAAGTTCAACACAGGTTAGCAGTAAGAGTATTTACATGAAAACCACGTGCTGTGAAATGCAGCAGCTGCAGGGCTGACCCACTGCTGCTTTTCTACCAATGCATTTTGAACTGCAACAGAAAGGTACAACGGCCCACAGGAGACTGTGAAATCTCCAGCTGCTGATGCTGAACTTTAGAGAAGTCAGTTGCATCCCTGCGTGTCTCACCCAGCTGACCACCGCTGCTGCTGCTCTCTGGGACCCCGCCTGGTACAGCCCAGGAAAAGGAAGGAGAGCAAAAGCAACAACCCTTAGCTTTGGTGATGAAAAGACCTGAGAGAGGGCAAGTGCGCTCCTCTAGGAGCAAGAGGCTGCTGTAACAAGTGACCTGGTGGAGTTCAACATCTTCTCTAATGTTCACATTTTTGTCAAAGTGATTCCACTATTACAGTTTGATCTTCTGCTTGGGTGTGGTGTACATGTGACCTGTGAACCTAACGGCATCACTTATAAACCAATGCAGTATATAAACCACACCTACATATTAACTCCCTGTCAACGGACACCTATGTAAATCTTCAGCACACTAACGGTTCTGTTGTTTTTAATTTTACTTTTCCTACCACACATTTGGTGGGGGGGGGAAGGGGGTGAGGAGGGGTGAATGTTAAACACAGCCTTGATACTAAATGGACTGGCACATACTAGATGCAAACACAGGTAACTTGGCCTCAATGCTGACTTACTTCTGTATTTCACAGACATTCCCAAGGGCTTTAATTTTCAATGACAGCTTCTTTAAGGAAGGCCAGAAGAGCAGGGCAAAAATTCTACTTTGAGCACCAAAGGCAGTAAGCTCATCCTCCCCCACCTCCCCCACTCCTATAAAACCCAAGTAAAAGCCCTATAATAAGCAGATCTTATCCCCAACTACTTTTCACTTTCAAAAACAACAAAAGTTATTATGAAAATAAATACCAAGTTAATTGAATAATAATTTCCCAAGAGAAAGTACTGTTTTTAACATCCAGTGCTATAAAAGAAATCCATAAACAGAATTTGCAGCCTGCTAGCACAGGAAGAGTTGTTATTGCAGCCTAACCAGCTTTTGCGTCTTGAAGGAACGTCCAGGACATGCCCTCGTTGGATATGGCACCACCTGTCAGTGACTGGCCCTAAAGACTCCAGTTAGTTTTGGTAGCTGCTAGACACAGCAACCTGATTTTTAAGCCAACTGATCCAGTACTAGGAACTCTAACTACAGCAGCCCAGCCCAGCTCTGCGTGATCCAACCAACTCTTACTCAATGGAAGTTAAATCAGCGTGCGCAGAGCTCCACACTATCACTGCCAATCCCCTTCTGATACTCGTTCTGCCTTATTGAAGGCACACTCAGGTAACTACAAAACCACGTAGACACACACACTTAAGGTTCCAGATGATGCCAGGTTTTATCAATAGGCTGTGTTTTAAAATGCTACATTTTAACAGGTGCTTTAAAAAGTTGATAGTAAAGAATCTTTCCAGTTTTTCTTTAAAAGACACTGCATTCTGTACACCTAACTCTCTAGACCTCAAAATCCCTCAAATTAGCCTTGGGAGGGACACGTAGAACTCCTAACTTTGTTAATAAACAGGCAGTATATATTTGTCTGTTTGTCTGGCTGGACTCTTTATTCAGTTGGGCGTTTACCAGAGGCTAGTGATACCCTAAATTCCCAAGCTGGTCATGGAGAAGAGAAAGCACTCAGCACCTCAGTAGGGGATCTGGTGGATGGGACAACTCCAATTGTCCCTAAATTAACCAAAATCAACAGACCAGCTAAACATTTAACTGAGGGTTTGGCAGATAGGGAGGGAAGACCCTGGGTTTCCTGGAAGAAGATACACTGGAGAGGCACACGCCCTGTGCAGTCCTCTTTACCTCCCACATCTCTTTCCTCTAGAAATATTGTAATTAATTTGGACGCACACAGATATTGCCATCAATTGCCAAACTATTCAGTAATCTTTACTGGACCTTCCAGTTCACTGTAATAATTTTACATACACCATAAAGTAGGTATATCTCATGATCATTTATATGTCACTGCTGAGAAACAACTCCACCCATTTGTCCACTGTTCTCTGGAAAGCTACCCTCTGCCCAATAGGGCATATGTCAATACTCCAGAACCTTTTTCTGTATTCACTCTGTGGTCAAAATAAGTTGTTTGCACCACTTTTTCTAACCCTGGTATTGTCATGATCACTGACCTTTTGTTCATAAAGAAACCTGAGAACCAAACTTTACCTTGATATAGTATTCTGAACACACAGCAGTAGCAAACTTTTTGCAAGCCACGTTAAGGTCCACATTTGCAGCACCCAGGGACTACACTTAAAGAACACTGCTGAACACAGACACCACAGCAACACATCATCTCCCATCTTAAAGTCTGATGCTGATTTTTTTAATTGTATTTACATACATGGAGTTTTTTTTAGAATTTTCTACCAGCTTAAGTGACCCACTGCTTCTGAGCTGCAATGGGAAGGAGGCATCTATCTCACCTGTGTGACTGAAAATTTCAAACAGAAGTAATGACAGATATAACTAGGTTTCTTTCAATAAGCAACAACTGCTTAATAATTCAAGCTGATAGCCATTTAAATACTGATAGTCTGAACCTATTGGTACAGAACTCTAAATTATGCACCTTTTCAACTGCATTGAACAGATTTCAATAGTATGTTCATCAAATGCTGAATTTTTGCTTAATTATTTACTTTCTAATACTTATTTTAGGATGTTTATGTAAGAACTAAAATTCCTTTCAAATTAGAGGCAAGTGAAAGGTGTAACCATTGGAAATTGCAAAGTTTTCAATTTGAAATTATAAGTGTCATCTGACTGCAGCCACTAAAAGTACTCAAGTCATCCCTAACAACAAATACATAATTCCTGCAAAGAGAAGTATAAAAAGAAATGCTTCTGAAGCTCATATAAATTGGCAAGAGGATGGTATATGCTATTCCTTTATTGCAGCTGCTGAGAATGATCATCTCTACCTTGTCCTGTCACCCCTGTCACTAACAAAGTGTAGCTATTTTACTGGACAACACACACTAGTGCAACAGGTCTGTAAGTCACTACACAATTGGTTTTAAATGTCCTTAAGTTCCTTCTATCATTGCTGGAAAAACAACAATGCTATTTCACATACAGGCATGGAAGAATTTTCACTTCATTCATATAGTTATTCCAGATAGCCCCATCACACATGCTTAAGAGACTTTTTCTACATCATAATGACAAGCAATTGACACCAAGTGGGATGGAAGAAACTTAAATTTCTTGTGAGTTGAATTATTTTTCTTCCAATATCTATCTACTAATTCAGAAAACTACCTATTCTCACCTTCACCTTAGTCCTATTGAATTGCATTGTCTGTCCACGTAAACAGCACTGCCCACATTCCCAAAGATACCTGGTTAATATTCACATCTGTCCTCTCATTCAAAAAAATAAAAATGGACATTTGCTGGTTTAAAATAAAATCTCATCACAAATTAAGAGATTCACAAGTCTCAAACCAACATTTTGTGGTCCATTGAATCAGAGACAGTCACTTTGTCTTATTACTGGTTTTTTTCACTATTACTTCCACCAACTGAAACTCTCAAGTCCACAGATTTCTAAGACAGGCCAGAGAGATTTTTCAAAAATTAGAGACTTGGAACTCAAAGTGCAAGGTTAAGCAAGCATGAGGATATAACCACAGGTCTCAAATCATGCGTTTGATGAGACACTCTTGATTAACCCCCTGGCCCTTTTGCAGTGCTTCACATCCTGATCACACACTGTTTCAGGGAAGAGCTGACCATCAGCAGGTAAGTGGAAACAAAAGCAAGAAAAAGTGGAACAAGAACTCCAGCAGCCTTAAGAAAGATCAGGGTACTGGGAAGAGAAAGGAATAAATTTCAGCCTTATGTTCTATATACTCAGCAACACAGTCTCACTAGTTAGGATAAACTGTATTAATTATTCCAATAATCCCCAAACTCTGACACTTTTAATGCTGTTTTGACTCCTCATTTTCCAAAGAAAAACATCCCTGCAGCCTCACTGAAGCAGCAGAGAATTCATTCTCTTCCCCAGTCCCTCAGCCCTGTTGCTGTGCCCCACCCCATGATCAGCATTCCCACTACATCAAGGCAAGTTTGCAAGTTAGAGATGCTCACTGCCAATTTGTTAAAACTGTGAGCCTCATGCACCACCAAGTTCCTGCATTGATTCATTCCTGTTCTGCATTCACAGCCACGATGCACTTTACAAACAAATTACCACCACCTAGTGAAAATAAAGGTCCTGTTTTGGTAACAAAGTAAGAATGCTTGAACTTTCTGTTTGGAAGTAAGATTCTTGAGGACAGAATCTCATTCATTTGACAAAATTATTCAGAAGTCTAAGAAACACAAAAGTGGATTTTGGAAATTTTGGCCTAATTTGCCTATGATCTGAATGCATGCAACTAGCAAAATAAATTACCTTTATTTTTCCTCAGACCTTGACTCTAGCATAGAACAGTTAGCTCCTGCCACCTTGTGGGACTTCATGGATTTCCCTGAAAGCTTGTATCAGTAAGCTAGTGAGTTAGAATAAATAAACATTCAGGATTTACTTTTCTTGTGATTCACCCTGGTGAATGTTAAAATAAGAGAGAAATATTTATGGAGAGGGTATGCCATTTTGAATATTTTCTAGTTCATTATCCCTAGCATTGTTTATATAGTTGAATTGCTGTATTTCATAGTCTTATGGAGGGTGTTTTAAATATTTAAATACCTGTCAAGAATCCTAAGTTTTGGAAGCTGATGTATCTAAGTTTAAAATAACACTATGATCAAATACTTGTCACCCCTAGTAAACTTCACATATTTGACAAAGATTCTACACAGAAATAATACAAATTCAGGCTAAAAATCTTTGCAGTTAGGTGCAGTTTTGAAACCAAATAACAATCTCAGTCTCATAAGGAATTATACATATGTTTAAGTTTTAATATGGTGATAACATGCCTAGTTCTCCCAAAAGATCTGATTCCATGTGTTTATTTTTTAACTATAATTTTCTATTTTATGTTTTTCCTCTCCTCATCCCCCTCCACTTCTATTATACATGGCCGACTTAATGAATGAGTGAAATTCTCCAAAGAAGAATAAGGCCACTGGAATGGAAAAACTTTATCACCACAGTAACAAGACAGTAAAGATGCCTGAATCTTTATCCTCGTGTCTTACACGTTGTCTACTGCCCCTCAGACAGGTAACTCGTCACACCTACTTCGTGGAGGTGGAAAAGACAAGAGCAGCAGCAATCAATGAGAAGGGATGAGGTTCTCTTTATTTAAGCAAAACCTCTGCTGCTCTAAATCCCAAAAATGAAAAAGCACAGAGGACTGCAGATGATGTGACTCCATGAACCTGATCAACAGCCTCAATGAAACTGCTGCTTTCTATTCTTGGTGCCAAGTGATTTGTTACAGGTGCACAGAACGCAAGAACAGTTAGGGAGGAGCACTTCTTCCCCTCCAACATCCCACAACTGCTTCAGTGAACTTGTTGGAGATCTACCGCACTGCGTACTTGATGCCAGCTGTATGAAACTTAACTCCTTGGAACTTCCTCCTGCTAAAGGAAAAACTGTCAGACTCAAAACAGGAACAGCTCTTCCTGAAGCAAATCATCTCCAGTAAAGGCCATAGTAGCTCATAAATAAACTCAAGAACAACAATTACAGATCCACAGCCAAAGGAAATATATCGGGAATGTCTTTTTTAATCCATAAACAGATTGAATTTTTGCCCAAGACTGAAACAATGACAAAACGTCAGGCTATGAATCAAGTTGGCACAGTGCATCTGAGGGACAGAAATTGTATGTTCTTAAATAAAAAGTTTCATGATTTCATAAGCTTCCCTGGTAACTTCACAAGTGGGGTTGTCTCTGACAGTCATCATATTCCCCCACACACAACACCTTATCACCACCTATATATTCATAAAGTCCTATTAGGCCACACAATTAATTTACAAGGCAAAGTTCAGGTGCTCGTGATAATCTCTGACCACACCTCAGCTCCAATACTGAGAATCTCTCCCAGACTGAGGTGTGTCTGTGTCCTGACTGCCTAGAAGATACCAAAATGCTCCTCACAGCTGTCCTTACCCATCCCAATCTCCACTACAGGAAATCCAGACAGACAAACTAGTAAGGAGCTGTAGAAGAGAGTCATCAGTCTGGATGTTCAGGGAATCAGAACTGTAACACACTCTGCCAATCCCAACACAGCCAGCACCTTGCAAGGACAGGACACGCCAGGTACCACTATTCTCTTACCTCACTCTGAGTATTAGGAATACACACACCTCCTTATCCAGAGCTATTTGGTTCAGACTTTTCCCTGCTACAGAGCACTGGTAATTGCAGACATGTATCTAAGAGCCATCTTCAGTCCTTGGCTACAAGGGAAAAGAAATAGCATGCTCTAGCAACAGAATGGATCAGATCCAACACCCACTGCAGGTCTCAATAACACCATAAAGCACAAGAAGAAAATACTAGGACCCCACATGAAATTCCCCTTTGATGCAAGTGAACCATATCCAGCCATATCCTCTTATTTTCCTTTTATTTCTCCACTAATCCTACATTCTGCAGTGTTACTAATCCGGTAGGAAGATCCCTGAAGTAACTTTCTGGTGCCCACATGCCCATGGCAGTCTAACTGCAGCACCAGGGAGCCAAGCTAGTACCTTATTCTTCAGGATACTTTGAAACCAGTGGAAACACAAACACTGGTCTCATACCCTAACTAGACAACTCCTTCTTAGTAAGTGTAACTTAGTTGGACCTGACAAAACAGAACTCCCAAGCAGCAGCAGAATGAAAAATACCTGCTGATTTTCAGTTCTCACTGTTGTCTACAACTTACCAAACACCAGCAGCAAAAACTGACCACCGTTAATTTTGCATAAAATGGTGAGTTCTCCAAGGAGACAGAAACATCTGGTCCAGGTCAAGGAAGTGTCACGACATGGCTTGAGCCTGGTTCCCATCTGAAACCTACTCCCTCGCTGTTAGGGTAAGATTTGTTTTACTTTTTCTCAGAACATTTATTTTTCTACAAAAACTTTATTTGACTTTTGCAAACTTTTATTGAGGGAACTTTCCAAGAAATTACACAAATTGATTATTGTATTCATGTATTAACTGTAGGAAGAAGTATTTAAAAACAAACAAAACCCCCAAATCAAAATAAACATTATTGGGTCATTTACTCCTTCTGTTTTTTATTTTATCTATATCCTTATTGATCTCCTTTCACTGTCATCTGTTTAGCCTTACATTTCAAAGAGAAAAGAGGAAAGTTCTGAATGTCCTATTTCTTGAGAAACACCTCTAAAAAAATCACTCAGGTTACAGAATTTACAAACTCCTGTATGTAACCAGCCGTATCAGATTTCCAAGAGGAACCTCCCTGCTTCATGAACCAGAATACACAATCAGATCCATCTTCACCATTGTTTCATTGATGCCAAGCCACAACAGCTTACCCAGAACTGTGCACGTGCCCAAGGATCTGTGCCAAAAAGGCCCTGGAGCAGGATCAGGTCCCTGTAAGATTAGCTGCATGTAGGGCTTCAATCCTGCAACTGCAATAGCTCAGGGAGACTGTGTGACAGGGGCATTGCAGGACTGGGCACTAAAGTAATCAAGTATATAAAGATCTTTGTCCTCTCCACAACTGAAGCACAATTCTTAAAAATGAACTGAACAAAAAACTTTTGTATTTGTGAAATAAAAATCAATTCTTTGGACGACAAGCGGGACCAGCATTCTTCAGGCCAAGCTCCTTAAAATCTATAGGCCGTTTTCCCATTTTTTGTTTCGTTGGGGTTTGTTTAGAATTTGGTTTTTGGTTGTTTTGTTTTTCCTTTAGGATACATATTTTTATTTTAGTAATTCTTTCTCATCTCCCTCAGACGAAAACCCTGCAAGGCCCCTGTCTTAAAGATATAAGCCCAACACAGGAAAAACTCAGTCCAAAAGATGCAAGTTTGTCAGCATTTAAAAAAGGGTCAGCCATTAAAAATCCTGATAGTGCTGGCTGGAACTGTAGAGCAAGGATGGGGGATAACTTCCTTAGGATCTACAGATTTTTACCGATTATTTTCTTAGCTTTCTATCATTTTATTTCACAGTACACCACACAGATGGTTAATTTGAAATCAGAAGGTGAACAAGATATTACAGAGTTTTCTGTGAAATCAAGTTCTGGAATGCCAGAGACTGTGTACCAGAGAAAGCAGCACATGTTTAAAACCCTAGGTTGGCACAAAAGTCCACAGCTCTGAACTGTACTAGCCTGAGAAATGAAAGCACAAGATCCATGGATTCTCAGTCTAATTTGCTTTGAAAGACAGTCATTAGGCTTCCTGGCTACTGACCTAGTACAAAACTACATGTTCAAACTTGGGACCTGAACTACAAAGTACCCCACAAAACCCCACACTGCCACAATGCCAACCTCCTTCCAGGCCAACCCTTGGAGCAAGAAGCTCTGGACAGACAGCTGAACTGAACACACTGAAATACATAGGTACAGACCAAGCCTGACTTGCAAAGTCCTCCGGAGCAACAGGATATTTTATCTTGTTCTTGGAACCAGCATAAAAATGTTTCTATCAGCTTCACACATCTTGGGCCACAAACAAAACAGGCCTATGCATCCTTGCAAAAGTCAGTTTCAGAGAATTAAAAAGAACAGAGGGCAATATTCACACAGCACTGAGTTAAGAAGAGACTCTGGCTTGGAAGAACAAAACACCAGGCACAAAAGCTCTGACCTGCAAGGTTATTTTTCTATCATGCAGCACAAGCTCTTAAATGTAGATGAAGAATTCTAAATTGAACCTGGATGCTAACAGACTTCACAAGTATGTAAGTTCACAATTACTTAACCAGTAAGCCTGAAGCCAACAGATGACAGTTCATCATTTTTTTTTCACCTACCAATATGGAGAAAGTAATGTGGACATACACAAGGCAGATGCTTTAGTAATAAAGAGGTAGCTGGTGTAGTAAGTTAAACAGTCATGTAGAAACTGCCAAGAAGTTCACAAATTCTGTACTTGATTCTGCCACCAGTCATCTGGTCTTACCTGAACATCCCTGGGTCTACTCTGCCATCTGCAAAACGGGGGCAGGTAGCACTGGTTCTGAAATGTTTGTAAAATGTAGTTAGTTGATGCCTGTAAAAGTACACAACAGAAGAGCAAAGTGTTATTACACCCTAACAATATGATGTTTAACAAAATACGTAATATATAAATGACAACACCACCTGTGTTCTACAGTACACAAAAAGACTTTGTTTATGTATCTGTTTAAAAAGTGAATTGTTTTGACTCTGTTAAAATGAAATTCTAATAGTCAACCTGAAGTCCATCTCTCCAGTGAAAGAAGCAGGTATCTTTTTCTAGATCTTCATAAACAAACAAAACAGTGTAAAATTTTCCCCAAGTATTACATCACCACCACAATTAATGTAACTGCCATTTAACCCTATGATAGGGCCAACCCATCATAATAAAAAAATAAAAAAAACAAAACCCAAATAATCTGGACAATTTTTCTCAACTTTCTGCCCTGCTACTCACTACTAATTTTTCTTTCAGACTGCACAACACTTCACAAAGGAAGAAGCTATCACTACCCCAAGTTTGTAAATGAAGAAACAGAGAAAGAAAGAGGTAGCAATCTAACCAAGAGCACGAAGCAATGGCAAAAACTTCAGCACTAGCCAGTGGGTTCTTTTTTTTCCCCTGTTCCACATGGTACAATTTTCAACCTTTGCCAAAATCCTTTAAGGAAGCACTGACCTTTCATTTGCTTGTTAAAATATAAGTGCAGAGTTGGAATGTATTTTCCCTCATTCCTCTAAAAATATTTGAGCCTAAATAATAAATTATACTAGATAGAGTATTGTGCATGCCCCAGGTCATATTTCAAGAAAGTTCATTCAGTGTCTGGGACATATTTTACTAGAAACTCACTCCAGGATCCCTCTTCTTCATTCCTTGCACCATTAAAGTATAATCTATGCATTATTCTATGAATTTGTCTACCTTGGAAAATAGCCTTGCTTCAGCTATACAAGAAGACAATTGGACCAAGTACTACAGCACCAGGACACAAGTCTATACCCAGCAAGTGATTTTTTTTGTGTGCGCTTCACTTCTACTCCAATTATACCAGCATACCTCAAAAGGCTAAAAAGTAAACTTACTTAAATGCAAACACATCTTTGTGAAAAGGATTTTACTGCTTTATTTGGTCTCCATAGTTGAAAAGGTTGCAGTGGCACATTGCTCCTTTACTCTAAGGTAACCACATACTTTTAGCCACATTTGTAAAACAGGAAAATTCACACCAATCCCTAGTATCATTATACTGGTAAAGTACAGATAATCCTTCAAGAAACCTCAATGAGATTCATGAAGTCAAAATTTATTTCCACTGAAGTCTATAGCAAAGTTCCCACTGAATTCAGCATGCCAGTGATTAGACCTAACAGGGCACAGCTTCTGGGCAAGGCAGCAGCTCTTTTTTGAATGGGAAGTGGGGGAATCACTCAGATGGTTAACTGCCCCCATCACTTTTGGGAGTGTGGGAGAAGACATACTTGGGGAAGTGACGGAATCTGTTTTGCAGACAGTGCACAGTATCTATGATGCTTTGCAAAGGACATTCCCCTGCAGTTTATCTTATGTACAGATTCAGAGTGCTCAGGCTAAGACAGGGCACCTGCCTTTCCACTCCCTCTATGTGTGACTAGAGCTGCCAGGAGAGCAGACTGCTTAGCAGAGACACTAGTTTGGTTCAGCACTAGCAGAAATGCTTCTGGTTGTGACAATCAAATTTTCTAAGTTCCTGAGTAAAATACTGTTCCAAAAAAGAGACCACCCGTCATCTAAACATGAACTGTTGGTGGATTATTTCACTGAGTTGATCCATCTCAGTAACTCTTCAAAGGAAAGGAAAAAAGGGAGTTTTATTTGCAGTGATGGGACACCACAACCACCTCCCCCCTCCCCAATTAAAAAAAAACAAAAAAGGAGGGACATCCTTCCAATCAAGTGTTACTCACGTAGTTACACCAATGTTTTAAACACACACTGCTTCTAGCTGGTTTTGCCACAATCCCCGTGACTAATGCAGCCAAATTCTGTTCAGCAGCCTCAGTGGAATTGCACAAGCTCTTATCAACTCTGATTTCAGACCAAAATGAATTTTACATCCAGATCTTTTAGCTTGACCAGTAGCCCATTTCAATGTAACCTAGCAGGAAAACACTGCTTAGCACATGCTAAGTAACAGGTTTCTCTGAGAACTCAGACAGAACACCATCAAAGATATGAATTCTCCAGAGAAAATCTTGGCTCAAATACTTATTTTCTGAAAGGAAAGAAAGCCTCAACATTTCACATGTCTAAGAGAGAGTGTGGGGGGAGGAAAGAAGCAAATTAGAACAAGAATAATTCAATCCTATGGAAATGCAGTAACTATATAATCTGTTGCATTATAAAATCATAGAATGGTTTTGGTTGGAAGGGACCTAAAAGATCATCTAGTTCCAGCCTCCAGGTGTCTTTGTCATGGGCAGGGATGTCTTTCACTAGACCAGGTTGCTCAAAGCCCCATTCAATCAGGCCCTGAACACTTCCAGGGATGGTACAATCACAATGTGCAGTTACCATCACAGTAAAGAATTTCTTCCTAATATCTAATCTAAACCGACTTTCTTTCAGTTTGAACCCATTTCCTCTTGTCCCATCACTATATGCCCTTGTAAAAAGTCCCTCTCCAGTTCTCCTGTAGGCCCCTTGAGGTATTGGAAAGCTGCTGTAAATTCTTCCTGGAGTAGTCTCTTCTCTGGGCTGAACAATCCCAACTCTCTCAGTCTGTCCTAATAGGAGAGGTGCCCCAGCCCTCTGATCAACTTCCTGGCCCTCCTCTGGACTCGCTCCAGCAGGTCCATGTCCTTCTTATGTTGGGGAGCCCAGAGCTGGATGCAGTACTCCAGGTGTGGTGTCACAAGAGCACAGCAGAGGGGGAGAAGTAAAGCATTCTGTTTAAACACTTACGTTAAACAAGAGCTGATTGTTTTAGGGCAGCTAAAAACATGAATGCTTCAGCAATAAACAGCTTCTATCCAAAGAGTTGCCTAAATATGTGACTACTATATTTTCTTACTGATCTTGTACCAAATGTACATGAAAATGAAAATTACAACCCTTTCAGGTTAAGTGATTCATCTTACATTGGCTTGTTCTCTTAAGAATAGGTAGTACTCAGTAACCTTCCCATTTCAATTTTTTGAGGAAGGTTTTCTTTTTATTCTTTATAAAAATCTACTGTTTTAAACATTTGGGACCTGCAATAGCATTTTAATCTTTGCTTCAATTTTCTTCTAATTTCTATTTAGCTTTCTAATCTTATCTTTACATAGTTACTTATACAAGATGTCAATAACTGCTGAAATTTTGAATACCCTACACATTGATACAAAAGAATACGGAAAAACAAGACGCAGACAGGATCATGAAACCTAAGTTTGCTCCAGAGAGAGGCCATAAAACCACTTCTTGAAGTGTGTAACTCCTCCTTTGGGGGGGGGGGCACGTAGCAATATATGAGTAGTTTGTGTAACTGTGTCACCACATTCTACATTTCTGAGCACAACCCTTCTACTACCTGAGGTCTAACGCTGCATTCCTTAATGGTCACAGAAACTGCTACACAGTTCCCCTGCAGCAGAAAACCCGCTTGGAGCTGCAGAGTCAATATACGTTATCAAGCTCTTTGCTCGGATGCTATTAATATTTTGGTAGGGTGGGGGTTAGAATTCTTTACCCATGTCACCCCACAGACTTGCTATGGCATATTTACCAATTTTTTTTTAATTTTTTTTTCTCATCTAATACCTTAGTAATACATGAATCATCTAGTAACATCTTGGTTTCACTTTTTGGTTTCTGGTCACCAGTACTGCTAGATTCCTCCCTGGATGTTGTAAAGTATGCTCTCATGTGCTGAGAGTGCAAATTAAACTCACAATCACATGCCATTTAATCTAAAGGAAAGCTTGCAACAGGAATTTTAAAATAATCAATTTTTTTAATATTAAGTACATAACAGTGTAAACACACAGGTATCTGTTCATCTTAACATCCTTTACATCTATATCTTCTAGAAGCTACAGAGGGGTCTAGCACCCACAAAGAAAGGTTAATATGGCCACAGTGTTACCTAGTGAGCTACCCTGCATTCCTTAATGCTGGAAGATACTGCTTAAGGCATCTGCTATTACAAACAGAAACTCTGGAAAATAGATAATGAAGTAATTTAAAAAAAATATATTCAGTTTCACAGAAACAGATACAGTTACAAGCAAACTCCTTCTGAACAAAGAAATCATATTCAAATTTCAGATGTTATTGTTGCTAAATGTATTTTAATAAAAATATCTAATTGCAATTTGCCTTTAAATTATTACAAACCAATGTTAAACTCTACTGTAATATTATATAACTCAATTTATATTAAATTAAAATAAATTGGAAATGTTTGATGTCAAAACTGTAAATAAAGCTCAAATACTCAACAGGTAAGTCTTCACTGAAGTACCAAGAACAAGTATTAGGTCTAGAACTATGTTACCTGAAAGTAGTACCTTTCACTGCCCTTGCAGAGTCTTTGCTCCATAAAGTCACTTAGTCGTGTTTGCTGTAAAGCTGAGAAACTAAACGGGAATTGAAAAAGCAAGATCATTTGTTTTTCCTTCTCATCTGAGAAAACAAAGCAGAGAAGTTTGAGTTCTACTAGCTCTAAAAGCTTGCATTCGGTTAAGTAGAATGGGTTACCGTATTAGGGTTAATACTTTACTGATATTCTAAGTGTAAACTCTATTTGCATTTACTTGTATGTACGTGTGTGTTTGTGCATGAGTGTGGCTTTAATAAATAGAACATTTTTAAAGGCCACAATTAAAAAACAGCATCATTTGTCATGTCCTAAATAAAAACTTTAACAGTTGCAATCTAAATAAATGCATGTAAGTCATATAATCACTTAGAAAGTGTGCAGGCATACAGTGCATCCTCTGAACTAACAAAAAAGTAGTGCCAAATTTAGTGTAAAGGCTATATTTAGCAACATATTTTAACGGCTGTCTACCAATAGAGATTGCTTCTGAAAAAAACAAACAAAAATACCAAAGCAAAATGAGATTACAAACACCAATTTAAACCAAGTGTTTATTGACTAAAATCATGATTTAAATCAGTTCAATAGGTATAACTGGAATGTCAAGGCAGCAGACACGCAAGTGAACGTACAGAGGGGCTCATAGGGGCCAGAATATGAGACATAAAACCCTCCCTCCTTCCAGTGTGCCTGCCCCCACACTATCCTTCAGCCCTGCTCAATCCCTGCTCAAAGCCTGTTAGTGCTCCACAAAACACCATCCCCCACTCACAAAGATTTTTTTTTCCCCTCTAGGATCCTTGAATAAGAGAACACATACTGTCCTCACTGGAGGACCTGAACTGTGCCCTTCTCTCCTGTAACCCACTGTGTGGGGATGTCTGTGACGACAGACTCACCTCCCGTTTTGATTTTGCTCTTTCTGCGAAGAATAACAGTAAACTTCAAATGCAGCCTTGTGGGTCCATCCAGGACAGCACACAGAAACTAGATCACTTGTGGCAGAGAAACAGCAGGACAATTCTTAGACAAAACACAATATCTGGCCAGTTTTCTCAGGTGCTTCCCTCCTCACACCCCAGCATCCTCTCACTCACTTTGGCCCCGTCATCACACAGCGCAGCAAAACAGAAAGCTCGACAGGGACATCCTCGAGAGTCCACTTCACTATATAAATAAATAATCTGCTTCCTCTAGACGTGTCTCTCAGGAGGGCAGGATCTTCCTCTGCTGATTAAAAACCAGGAAGACTTTGCAGCCACACAGGCCCAAAGCTTTGTTTGGAGCTCCCACCTGAACAATAGGCCAACCCCGAGTAAGGGTGAACTAAGCGGACATTTCAAAACCTGCAACTGAGTATCCACATCCATTCAACATTTTCCTCCAAAGGAAACTGAGAGACCAAAGTGTGGTGAGGGCCCTCACAGTGCAAGATTTTGCCTAGGTCACTTTTACCCACAGACTTTATGCTCCTTTGGTACACAGAGCTGAGGGGAGGCAGATGAGCACAAGCAAGCACACACAAGAGATGCAAGGAAAATACTGATTTATTACCAAGGGAAACACTTAAAAGATTATTTTACACACACACACACACACACACAGAGGCAATTCTCTCTCATATTGATGGGAATATCTTTCTCATAGCACTGGGAAATGGACACATTCAACCACTACACTTATCTATGTGTAATTTACTTCCCTTATTTAAGATTTTCTATACTAAGAAATAAAGTTAAAAACTTCCTTCCCTTGCTGTACTTCTGACACTTGCGCTTTTTATTTAGTCCAACAGTTTTAAAAGAATGGCACTGGAGCTTCTGCTTACTCTTTCAACACTAGAACACAATGTTAATCAATACAACAGAGGAAGTAAATTGTGAATAATTGCTTGCATTAATACATTTGCTACGAGTTTTGCCATTCTTCATTTTGCAGACACCAAATTTCTCCCTATAAACACCTCTGTTTCTCCAAAAGCAGTTGGAAATTAATTATGCTATTTTTATTTTCTTATTAATTCACATGCTATAGTTCTGTAATCAGTGTTGGATCATGCTGCAATTTTGTGTACTTGTTTCAAAATACATTATGAGCACTTGATGACTGATGTTTAACACAATGTACAAAAGAGAATCCCAAACAAATTAGAGGGAAGAAATACAAATAAAGACACTTTTCTTAAATATGAAAAAGAATCACTCACATACTCAAGGAAGAGGTAAACCCTGGAACTCACAACTTTGTGGCACAGAGCACTCACTGATTAGAACTGAGCCAGGCAAGAATTTTACACTATTCAAGATGAAATTTGGATATAAAGAAGCCTTTTGCAAAGAGGAAGAACATCTAAAGCCAGACTTATCAATGAAGTGGAGGTGAAAACGTTACTTCTTTCAAAATCTATCATCTCTGACCACTGATTTGCAGCATCAGAATGCTTTCTTTCCCTACCCAGATAACCAACTTGGGAAGCAAATACACTCAAACAAAATGGCTTATCATCTACCAAATGGCATTCTCACACTTCACGCTCTTCCACCCTCTTCACAATTATGTGAACTCTGCATGTTTCAGCAACGTCTCTCTCTCTATTCCCAGCTCTTCCTACATTGCTCATCATCAGGTCAGGGACAGCCTATACGCTTGTGTGTTGATCACAGAGTACAACAGGTGCCTGACCCTGGCAGGACTATCTGAACATCAATAATTAAGAATAATGTGAAATCTGCAGCTTTCCTGAGGAATTACAGGCCGCCAGAAACTTCAGGTAGCAAACCTGCAAAGGGGTGCACATTGCTGATGCAGCTCTGGTTCTGGCTTTTTGTTCAGGAATCCAGTTGCACGTTGTAACTGCAGGACTGAGCTCTTTAGATGTTAGGACAAGACAAATTGATGTTCCTGTACTTCACCCCATACAGTTTGGAAAAAAAAAATTAAGCATGATGTTGCTAACTATAGTTAAATGTAGGCATGATGTGGCTCAAAGACCACTTGCAGAAAGCAAACCAAAACATGGCCAACCACAAAAATGCCTTTTTCATCAACCTGACAAAAAAGAGCAACTTCCTTCCAACTTCCACAGACAAATTTTAATGCAGAACATCCCAGCATTTCAGCTCCACTGACTTTCATGGAGTTACTTCACACTGAAGAGGTAAGAATTCAAGTTCTCCCTCACTCCTTCCATTTTCACTTCACGTTTTCTTTATCCAGCTTCATCTCCAAATTTGTTGTGATGTCTCTCTCTTAAATACTGCTTTGACAACCACAGAAAAATGCATTCTCTCACATACAGAAAAAAAAAACCTAGGATTATTTGCTTCATAAAAGAACACACAGGCTGCAGAGGGAAGACATACTATTCTACTGCAAAGGATATAATCCACACTGTTATCATGTGACATGCCTTCCCCACTGCCATTGCTGGATAACTCTTGATTGTATAGGACAGGGATACAAATGAAAAACAAACTCAAAACAAAAAGAGACAACTTCTAATATGGCATAAGCTTAAAAGTCCTTTTGTAGCCTGCAGAAAGAGCATACTGGGGAAAGAACTGAAAGGTACTGGTTGAAAGCCATCAACCCAACAGCAGTAAAGTACAGCCCAACACTCAGGAGGACAGTGTAGTCACCAATGCTCGACCCAGCTCACCAGAGGCCCAGGACCAGACTTAACCTTTCCTTGAATCCTGCAATGGGTCAGCTCAGTCTCCATCAACAGCACTAAGGGGAAGGCCTTTACTGTGTGCACCCAACCCCGCCGTGGGGAACTCTGGGTTTCAGAAGCACAGGATAAAGCCCCTCCTGAGAGCATGGATACCAGAAACCTTCCTGTTGCTACAGCTGCATAAGAGGAGAGGGACCCCACAGCCGGGAATGCAGTTCATGTAGTTTCACAATGTCCCAAAGCAGACTCCTCAACAATTTGCTACATGCATATTGCCTTTCAGAAAGAAAAAATAATAAATAAATAAATAATAAAAAACCCCAAGCAGAACACATCAAACAGGCAGGGAGAAGACACCTTCCCGCTTCCCCTCAGAAAGGGGAGGCATAGGCAGGACTTGATAAGCTTCTTGTCAAGAGAGCTTCCACTTGCATTAAGTTCCATAGATCCCATGTTGTGCAAGTCCACTGAATTATTTTTATCTTTGCTGAATGAGGCTCTGCAACATTAAGGGTCAATAAAATGCTGCTTCTTATTTTCAGTATTTGCTACATTTTATAAAACCTCTTACATAGAAACATCCACATGGTAGATTTCTGACAACAAAAATTCCATGCTTCCTAAACAACTGATTTTCTTAGTGTAGTCTCATAAAATCCTGTTAACTTTCCTTCCTCTTGCTAAAAATTGAAATTTTGTTGTACTAGCTTTCTTTGTGCTCAGATGTGCCTGAAGCTAGCTTATTTTCACATGCTGAATTGTCCATGCTCATAAAGACTTGCTATTACATTATGCATTTGTGTGCTATAAAGGAAAAGGCATGAACACTGGAAAGCACCAAAACCATGCTTTTCCTCTTTGTCAATTCATCTTTTATGCAATCAAATTTATAAATATTAAAAAAAAATGCTGCTATCATCATGAGAATACTACAATTCGATCTACACTCAGACATTAAGTATTCTTTACTCCTCAAATACAGCTCCAATTTTTACATCAAATTTTTATTTTCAGTAACAAAACACCAGTGAACAGCAAATCTGAAAATCTTGCACGATTACTGGGTCTAGAAATAAAAGTTCAATAAGTAAGTTACCCTATTTGTCACAATACTGCCAGAGTGCCAAAGTAGCTGCTTCTGTCAATTCTATGTTTCATAAGAAAATTAGTTGTGATTTCGCACTACATTATGAATTCAAAAAATAATTTAATTGTGAAGAACTATTTCACATGACTCATATTTTAAAAACTTTGTAATGAAAAACCATTCTCTTCTTTTTATCAACTTCACGAAGTAAGTTAGTATTAAATAAATGTACGGGTAATAAATAGTGCAACAAACACAGCAGCTTAAATACCATGTTTACTGGCAAAAACTCTTAGGTAAGCTCTCCTCCTACTTTAGACTCTCCTGTCAATAAATATAACTAAGTTGCAAGCCAGTAACTTCATATTATTCTGAAGGGGTTTGTTTTTTTTTTTTAAAGCAGCTTTATGAATCAAAGTTGAGTATTAGCAAAAGATGCCCAACTGGCACAGAATTCAATGAGACTATTCACATCTCAAGACAGGTATTTACCAGGAAAGCTTCAGAGCAGCAGCATACACCAGGGGGAAGGACACAAAACTGGAAAGTCAGATGTGGATTTTATTCCATTCCCTGCTAATGCTAACCTGCTAAGTGACTGCAGGCAAGCCTACGCTCTTTCACAGCTTTGTATCTCAGATGCCTAAAACAGAGATAAAAATGATTGTTCCTGGTTTTGAGGTGTGTGATTACAGCACGGCTGATGAACTTCGCCAGACAAGACAGAAAGTACATGAATAAGACAATGTCTAGAACTGCCAATTATTAATAATATCATTATTATTGAGAGAATAGCATGTGCTTTTTTCTCTTCCAAGCAACGCAATCTAACAACAGCCCACCAAGCCATTCTTAAAGTTGGAGTAACCCTAATGCTGGTTCAGGTTTTATCCCTTCTGAAACTATCAAGAAGGGTGACAGCAGAAGGAGTCTTTTGCGAAATTCACCTGTCCACTAATACCACCCTCACCCCATTGCTCTCAGATAGAAAAACTGTATCATCACTGATCTTGAAAAAATAAAAACAAAATAATAAAAAGGTAATAAGCCCTAATAATCTTTTGACATAAAACAGGATGAAAAAGCTTCTGGCAATGACACCCCAGGAAAGGGGTAGAAGGAAAAGAAATAAACTTAATAGTACAGAAGTCAGAAGGTTGACTTTTTCCTATTTCTTCTCAAGAATATTTTGAAATACATACATGATTTGAGTCCAGTTTTATAGACTCCTAAGTAATAAAGAAAACATAAATTAAAGTTTACAATAAGGTAAAACAGTAACTATACTGCTTTAAAACAAACTTAATTCACTCAAGAAAACTGTTCTAATATATAGGCACCATATGATTTAATGATACAGGGAAGCACCGCTAGTCTCCATTTGCAGGTGGCAAAGGGACATCTGGCTGTGCTTCTAAGAGTAAAGACCCTGGAAGCCACCAGCAGGCCACAGCAGTGCTGCTGACTCCACCAGCAGCTGCAGCAGGCCACCCCCATGACAGGGCATAGAAAGTCCGACTTGGGTCCAAAATCTGGACGGTGGCCTCTGGTTTTGACTATATCACTTGCCAGAGTTCAGAAACAGCCTGTGACACACTCAAAATTAAAACCAAAATTTTGATTCAATTCCAATTTTAATTTATAGTACCTTCCTCTACCAAGGAACAGCCTTCAGATAAAGAGGGAGGCCTGAATGCTACACGAGCCATGTACTGTTGAAAGAGTCAGTGTCTACCTCCCAGGTGTCCAAATTTCACTGCAGGTGCACTTACAAACTTCACACCACAGCAGAGCCTTGCACACCACAGGTCTCGTCTACCTTACTGGCACCTTTCCCACCAACACATGTGGTGGAAGAGTAACTCTCCCCAGCTCACTTGGTCAAAATTTCCTCTCCTCATACCACTCTCCTCCCAGGCCTACGCCAGAAGACTGCCCTGCCTCACGCCGTGTTGACTGAGCTGCAGACACACTGCACATCCTCAGCCCGCAGACCACGAGTGGCAGCAACCTGGAAAAACTTTAAGCTCTGAACGCGAGCAATCGTATCAGTGAATTTAACAAGAGTTGTCATCTGCTTAAAGATATTCACATGCTTACAGGATCACAAGCTACAGAACCACTAATTTACGAACAAAGTGTATTAAGATCGTTCTGGATGAACAGGAAAAACGTTAGCTAGAAAATAATTGCACAATTACCTCTGATATTTTATTAGAAAACTGACATTTAATATCTTTAATTATTCACACAACAGCTATGAAAGAGAAAGGTTTTCTTCCTTGAACGGGAAAATAAACATGGTCAAATTCCTCTCCATCCTCACCATCACTCCTACACTCCTTTCCTAAATAAACCTCCTGCTGAAGCCAATGGAAGCTTTGCAGGCGATGAGCTTACGGCAAGCAGTGCCCAAAAACTCCAAAGCGTCGAGGGCAAGCTTCTTAAATATTCTGAGTTTACCTCAACACGAAAACCAGCCACGTTTCTGATAAATTATGTGTCTGCTTGACATGGTTTACCAGCTTGCTGTGCCAAGAGGGACAGTAGTACGCAATGAACTTTTGAGACCATGGGACAATTTCTGAAGCACTCACAAGGCCCCTTCTAAGCAGCTTCGCCTTCCAGCTTGTGACACACCACCATTGCCACTGGCACCTGTTAAGCAAGACCAGAACTCAAGTGTCTCTCCTGTACGTCAAGACTGAATTACTAAAACCCATTCGTGAACAGTTACTTTAGTGAGAACTGTATAATAAAAGAAATCTTCCCTTTTACCAAAATAAAGGCTCCCTAAAGTAAATGGAGGTTTCTAGTAATGCACAAATCTAATGAAATCTCTGTTCTCACCTTCACTAGGCACATTATTTTTATTGCCTTTTTTTAAGCTATGAGGAAATGTATTTCTTTTCATCCTCTAAAGTTTCTATTATGTCTTTTTTGTCAAAAAGATATCCTATCCTTCTTTTCTTTTTTCAAGCCAGTTCAACATCAGGCAAGAACTACATTCAGCATTATGCACAAATTCAAGGTCCACTCCTCTTACAGCGTGGGAAGATTATGATCACCACTTCACTTCCAGGATCAATATTCCATGCATCCAAAAGGCTTCATCACATAAAACTAAAACCAGATAATGACTGAAGAAGCTACCTGAAGCAAGGTCCCTGAGCTACTCTCATTCAGTACCCTTTACTATCACTCCAAAAAAAGAAAAAGTCCTTAGCACTCACAGCACTCTAATCGGACTCTTACCTGAAAACATAGAAAACTAAGTTCAGAAATCAGTACATTTGTATTCAGCCCTGAACAACATTTTGAAGCCTATCTGCCAGTTTTTGAATTTCCAACTGCGTTTTTACTTGGAAAAAATTGTTGCACCAATTACTCTACACAGAACATAATCCTTGTCAGTAATGCTATAAAACCAAAAGCAATATTCTCCTATGCAACTAGTCTGTCAAAGAATTTCAGTAACTGAATTTGGTATTTATACTCTTAAACCTACACATACCAACCTCACTGCACACAAAATCCGTATGCCTGAAATTTGGGTGTAAATCTGCAGGAACTGGAGAACAGCAGAATCCTCCCTTCAAACCAACTTCCCACAGTGGTTATCCCAGCCTTAGGACTAGCTTTGTGGTCATAATATCAGACCAGAACAGCTGCTCCCAACAGCCCCCTTCAAGTCAGCATGTTTGGGACCATCACTTTATCCTGTGTCTGCTATACACTGCCTGGAAAAGGTCAAGAGTATGTTATTAATCATTTGCATTTATGAGCACTAAGCTTACCCCAAATACGTCTTGTCTTGTTTTTAACAATGTACACAATAGTACCAAAAAGAAATGCTACCTCCCACTTCCCCATTTTGGACCAAATGCAGTTCAGTGCCAACACAGGCGATCATATGAGAAATGCTCCAAATGCCACTCATTTTATGTCATCTATGAATGTGACCCCAAAAATTTAGAACCTCTTTTTTCAACTTCTTTCAGCTTAAAAGGTGTCAAACCCTTCAAACTGTGTCAAAACTTTCCCCAGCATACAGATAAAAAAAAAGTTGTTGTGTACCTGAAAGCTTAGGAATTTAGTCACTAAGATTCATCTTTCAAATTGATTGGTACCTGCATTAATCAATGCCAAAAGAAAAAACACTAACACAGAAAGAGCATGGAAGGAATTCTAATTAGCTCTCAGTTTATGTGTTAAAACTGAACCAACTCCTGTTGCAGTAGCATTACAGTTCTGCTAAACTTCTCACTGATTCTTGACCTCCAGAGTTTTCTAATTACCTATTCTGTTTATATTTTCGTACTTTTCTACCACTGAATTTTAAAAGGACTTTACATGCTCATGAAATTTTCGACCTGTGTGTGGCAGATTCTAATGCTACTCTGGTTTCAAACTTTTGCCCTAAGTCAATCAGCTATCTTCACAAAACAAAGTTTAAGGAAAAAAAATACAAGAAAAAAAAAACAAGTGAAGAGAGCTCTGAATATGCACAGTCTTTTAATTCCCAGGTTACTTGGATGCACCCCTACATACAAACTTTGTAATCTAGCAGTTGCTATGAGCACCCAGAGAAGATGTGTTTTCTGAGGCGCTAAAACCCAAAAAAGCATCTTCCACACAAAAAGTGGCAGCATGAGGACCTCTATCTTGTCAACAACAACAGAGTTCTTTTTCCACGTGTACAGTTTACATACTTACCCAGGAAAGCAAATGGAAATTACAGACAGACGAAGATGAAGCTGTCCCAAAGCCTTTGTCATGTGATAGTGACCTATAAAGTATCAAATAAAGCACATCATCAGCACACCATGATTTTACAATATTGTAACTCACCACAACGCCAACAAGAGGAGAGATCCCAAAACTTGAAACTTGCTCCCTCCTCACCCCCACCGCAGCTAAGTTGTCATTTAAACAAGATGACAGTCGTAGGGATCGGTAAGGAGCAAGGAAAAGATGCATCGTGTCTTTAAAGGGCATTCGGAGTGGGCAAATGGAGCAAATCATCTGAGTGTGCATCAGCAGGGTGGGTTATTTTTCCTCTGTCTCTCGCACACACGGATGCATGTTTATGCGCGCACACAGACACATATACGTACACACAGGGATGCATCACGTAATTATTTACATGCACACACAGAGATACTCGCACGTATTATCAAAATAAAAGGCAGAAAGTTGACCACCATCTGCAAGGAGGCATACATAACAATAACCCTCGGGAACTTCACAAGTCAGCGAGCAATCCCCGCGCGTGGATAAGCCAAACAACGCAAAAATTAACAACAAGAATAAGCCGCCAGACCGCAGGTACGAGATCCACCCGCGGAGACAGACAGACAGACGGACGAGAGGGACGAACGGCAGGCTGCGAGGCTGGAGCACAGTTTCAGGTAATGCCCGTTCCCCCCCCGGCAGAGCCCAGCGGAGCCGCCCGGGGAGCCGCGGCCGCCCGGCCGCCCCTCGGCCACCGCAGCCCGCGGGGAGAGACCCTCGGCCAACGCGGGGGGGAGCGGCGCTCGCAGCCACCGCCCGCCCGCCGCCCACCCCGCCCGTGCAAAGTGTAGGGCCACCGGAATTCGGGCTCCGGGGTGGGGTGGAAAGAAAAGGTATTAAATATGGAGAAAGACCGCCGTGACCCAGGGTTTTCCCGTCTCCCCCCCCGCGCCCCCCGCCCCCCGTCACCATCAAGTTTGCATCCTAGTTACAAAATGTCGATCTTGAAGGCTGACAAGACACCGGGAGAGGGGGAGAGAGCGAGAGAGAGAGAGTGAGTGAGAGAGAGAGAGAGAGAGAGAAGAGAGAGTCCATCTTGCTTTGAGGGGGGGAGGAGAGGAGCAATAATGCAGCGCATAAATCTCACCCTCCCAGGGGAAAAGTCTCCACAACACCTTTGGGGGCGGGCGGGTGCGCAGGGAAGGGGCGGCGGCGCGGGGAGGGGGCGCGGGGGGCTCCCCGGCCCTCCCAGCTGCCCTCCCCGGCGGGCTCCGGCGAGGCAGGCTGGCAGCAAACACCTCCCTGCTGCTCCCCTCCTCCTCCCCGCGGGCCCGGGCGATGATCCCGCTGCTGCCGCCGCCGCTGCCACCGGGGAGGAGGTGCCGCCGCCGGGAGAGCCACATGGAGACCAGCACCCCGTCCCTGCCCCGGCGGCCGAGCCGGGCCCCTCCGCCGCCCCGCCGGGCTGCGGGACTTGGACGTGTCACCAGCAGGACGGGCAATGGTTTCGGCGCCCCAGGCCCGAGTGACCACCGCCGGCCTGGCGGCGCCCCGGCCTCCCCGCACACACTCACCTCCGCAGAAAACTTTTAACCGCGGGCCTCCCCCGGAAAAAGTGGCGAATCCGCCCCGCACACGGTTAAAGCCCCGCGGCCCCCCGGCTCGGCTGGCGGCGAGCGGGGGAGACCCGGGCACGGTCCTTCCCCGCCCCGGCGGGGAGGGAGGGAGGAGGCAGCAGGCAGGGAGGGAGGGGGCGGGCAGCCGCCTGCCGGTGCCTCTCGCCCAGCCGCCGTGCATGTCGCCTCGGCGGCTCTCGCATCGCTTCGTTTTACCTTCCTCATTCAGCGGCGGCAGTGGGCTGCCACCGATATTCCTAACGCAAACCTGCTGCCGTGCGGCGCCCGGGATTAACGCGACTGCCTCCTTTCCCCTGCCTCCAACCCTTCCTTCCCCGTCCTCCTCCTCCTCCTCGCAAACCCACACTGGATCGGCTCTCCTCACAGCCATGCAAGTTTCATACATTGCAAATAAACCCGAGAGGAGGAAGAGCGAAGCGGCTGGCGGGGAGCGGGGGGGGGGAGGAGGAGGAGGAGGAGGAGGAGGGCTGCTTTCTGTAATTTACCAGCGACCCGATCTCGCAGCAGCAAATAACAGCCGAGCACCCATCCGGCTCCCGGCGGCCGGCAGAGCCCCCACCGAAGCGGCTGCCCCCTCCCCAGGGCGCCCCTCGCCAAGTTTTCTGTCATCGCGACCACCCAATGTCACAACTTACCTTCAGAAATAGGACTTCGCGCGGCCGAGGCCTGCCGCCGCCTCCCCCCGGCCCCCGCCCGCCTCCCTCCCTCCCTTTCTCCCTCTCCACCTTAAACTTATTGACACAACATAATCCCGCATCCACGCGAAACTCCGGCAGCGCCGTCCGCCCGCCCCCCCGCTGCCCACCGGGGCCGCCGCCGCCCGGGTGCATCGCCGATGACTACCGGAAAACGCACAGCCCAACTCTCCGGCCGAGCCCGGCGGCCGCTGTTGTTGTCGGGGTCGGCGCCGGGGTTTTTCCGCCCGCTCCCTGTGCGGCCGCCGGATCAGCTTCTTCCCCCTCTCCGGTTTTATATCCCCCACCACCCTCTCTGCCGGCGGCGGCGCGGAGCCCCCCAGGCCGGCGGCAGCCGATACCGATCCGCGCACTCTCCCCCGCGCCTCGCCGCCCCGCGGGATGAAGTTTCGTTTCTGCCTGCCGCGATTTCCCTGTCAAGTCCTCCCGGAGGCACGCACCGAGCGGTGGCCGGTGGCCATCCCTCCTCTTCCTCGCCCTCCTTCCCCTTCCTCCCTCCGCCGCTGCTCTTGCCTCTCTCTGTGGCGGCGAGAGGTGCCTGGTTTCAAACGCAGCCTGGCACTGGCTGGCCTACCCCCGCCGCCTCTCGGGCTCGGCTCGCTGGTGTGTTAAATGCCCTGCGCTGTACCGCGATCCACTTCGCCCCCTCCCCGTCAAACAGCCCGTCACTCCTGCCCTCCCGGCCGGGCGGAGGGCTGGCGGCACCAACCCACCCGTCCTCCGCTGCCCAAACTTTCCAAACGAAGGCAGGGCTGGAGAGAGGGAGGAAAAGTGACTGGGAGCCGCGGCAGCCGCCGCGCCGGGCAGGGGAAGCTCCGCGCCGCCTTCCCGGCCGCCGGCGCCGCAGAGGGGGCGCGGGGGGCTGCCC
The DNA here is from genome assembly GCF_003984885.1 of Neopelma chrysocephalum. NCBI lineage: Eukaryota > Metazoa > Chordata > Aves > Passeriformes > Pipridae > Neopelma > Neopelma chrysocephalum. The sequence goes on from NW_020897715.1 coordinate 7,650,512, forward strand.
CGCCGCTGGGGCGCGGATGGGAAAGTGTGGGGCGAGGGCACCCCTATCTCTCTCTCTCTCTCTCTCTCTCTGTCCCTCCCTCCCTGCCTGCCGCTGCCCGTCTCCGCCCGCCCGGTGCGGGGCGGCGGGCGGGCGCACTCACTCACCTCGGCGGGGCGCGCACCGCGCCGCTGGGCCGGACGCGGCTCGAAGCGCAGCCCCTCCACCCCGGCGCCCGCGGAACGCGGCTCCACACAGAGCCATGCAACCCGGGCAGCGCCACAACACTCCCCGCGATATAAGCCGGCCCGCCATTGGCCGGCGCGCTGAGCGACGGGCCCGCCGGCCACTCAGCGCCGCCGTTACACCCGCGGCCCGCGAGGGAGCCGCCGGCGCACACACTCCCCGCACACACTCACACAAAGATCGCCGCGCTGCCCCTCGCGGGGTTCGCGGAGCCCCCGGCGGCGGTGCCGGAGCGGGGCAGGGAGCGGGGGCCGCCCGGGGCAGCGCGGAGCCGTGCCGGACGCAGCGAGGGCAGCCGCTGTCCATTGGGCGCCCGGGCAGTGCTGCGAGAGTAAACTACGCCTGCCCTGGGCAGCGCCGGCGGGTAGCGGGGTGCGAGCTCGGCCCGGCCCGGCGCACCCCGAGCAGCTCCCCCGGTAACTTACTCGCCCGAGTTGGGAGGGTTTCATTCAGAGGCCAAAGCACAGCGAGCCAGAAGTTGCGGGAGGCGGCAGCGCATCCGCGCAGCCCCTGCTCGGGCAGTAAACACGGGGAGCCAGCCCCGCGGCCCGGGGGCGGACGGGCCGAGCCGGCGATGCCCCCTGACCCGGCCACGGGGTTTGAGGCAGCGGCGCCGCGCGGGGATGCGGCGGAGCTCCGGGCGGTGCCCGCTGCCGGAGGAATCCTCGCCCAGGCGTGGCAGAGAGGCCCTCACCGGGCCAGCATCGGCAGCACGGCCGGCTTCACACCGGCTTCCCGTAGAGACAGCTCGGCCGGCAGAACTAGCCGAGTATAGCGCTGGGGTCTGCGCCACGCTCCGCATCCTGCCCGGCCCCCTGCCCTGCACCTCGCGGACGGTACCAGCCACATGGATGTGAAATTCATCCGAGAATTTCTGTGACTTACGGGCTGGTACGCACAAAGCGACGGTGTGAGGCCAGCAGCTTTTGGGTGGCTGCATGGCGATTGTGCTGACGGGTGTTGGAAAAGCCCTGTGGAAATGTAGTCTAACTTTTTTGGAGAAGCTCCTTTCTACTGCAGAAATCAAACACAACATGAAAGCGTACTGTGTACACTGGCCCTATATATTAATGTTCGCAAGGGTTTGAATATATGCAACATGAGACCTTTATGGTTTTTAAGGAGAAGACACATGGCATTTATTCTTATGGTTAGGAAGCACTAATTTTTTTGTGTGGCACTGTCTCCAGGCGGGATGCTGACAACTGACATAATAAAAAAAGGGCCAGAAATAATAATAATTATAACAACAATGGAAACTGAAGTGTACTTGTTTTTTTTCCAATAAAAGAGCAATGTTTGTGCTTCACAATGGCTTTACATATCCAACGCTCCAAGGATGTTGCAACGTTTATTCCATGTATGTTCTCAGTCCTGAGCTTTATGCCATTGTGATACGGTTGATTTCAGCATCTTCCCATAGTGTTTCTGCTCTTCTTTCGTTCCTCCCACCTTTTCCAGTATGGCAGAATTATGTTGAATAACTGTGAAATAATATTTCTTATGTCTGAATCATATAGTGGGGTAAAGTACAAGCTGATATTAGAAAACTAAATTGCATCTGTATTTCTAAGAAAGCATTTTGAATTAGCTTGCACATTTTTTCTTAAGATGTGAGAAAAGTATTGTAAATGCCCCTCCCTCTTGCTTGTTGTAAGCAGGCGTGGGTTTGTCAGTGCCTGAATAATATAAAAATAACAGGATAAACACATTCTTGTAATTAATGCATTCTACTTCATTATTTCATTTTCAGTGCTAAGAAGGCAGACCCAACCATCTATCTACTGGAAGTCAGGTGCATGTCAGGTGTCACAGTTTGGGACACTGGCAAGTGAAGGCACACAAATTTCATTAGTCACATATGAAAAGGTTGGCCTAATTCTTAGACAGAGCTTCCTCCTACCATTTGTAGATTGTGAAGAGCTTTGCAGTAGTGGGTAAGCAGCATCTTTTCAGTATGCATAAGTAGTTGCTGGTAAAAGTAAGAGGCCTAATCCAGACAGTTAAAATTTACATGGTATAGTTTCTTATATGTCAGTGTTGGTGCCTTGTTTCTTGGATTCTTTTACCCATATTAATAATAGCACACCATGGAGCCTCTTATACCTCTTCATTGCTAAAATCCTGCCAAAGCAGGTAATTACTGAGCAATATAAGTGATGTAGACACTTCATAGTATACATGAATTTCATTTTAAAGGATGTTTAATTTTGTTCTTAACAGAACTCTCTATTACACTTGATGCATTTACTGTCCATTTCAGAAAAGAGGCCAAGATAAGGACACCTTGCATGTAAAGTAGTTTTTTACAGCTGTACAAAATGGATACACAGTGCTTCTAAACAGAACAATTGTGTTTTGTATCTGCTTTGTACAGTTACAAATGGCTCATGACTTAGTTGCAAGGCAGGTCACCTATTAGGCCTGTAGAAGCAGAAGTATTTTGTCACCCTTTAAAAGAGATGAGTAAGCTGAGGTATGCTGCTATGGTCAGAAAATAAAATGTGTGCATTTCCACTGCCTTTGATTTATTTTGTCTATAGTGAAAGAGAGAACTGTGTTTTCTTGGGCTATCAATCCAGGGCCTTCTGCAAACATTGAGGTCATGAAGGGGAGAGGGAGAGGTTAGTAAATATTTCTGGGTTTCCATTTTTCTATATATGATTTTAAGCAAATTAATCTCTTTGCATGACCACTTGGAGATATTTCTGGCTTTAGTCAGTCACTGTTATCAAGAGTTATAAGGTGTTAGCAAGTGTCTGTGAGGAATTTTTCGAGGGACAGAAAGTGCTGCAATTTTTAAAATTACTGATTATTTGTTACTTTAAAACTTCACACAAGTTGCATTTCTAGATTTTTCTGCAAAGTCTTGTGTCATCAGATGGCACTTTTCTGTCACTCCTGTGTAGTTGGTATTAATTTTTAAAAGAGAGATGCCCCAGCCGTACCCTGTGGCACGTTCCCATGTGCTCCTGTTACAGCCAGCACTCTGCTGGAGTCAGTGCACCTCAGCACAGATAAAGTGGTTTGCTCGGATGCGCCCACAGTGGGATTTGGGGCTTCAAAGTTGCACATCAGTGGCATTTGTCTGAATTCATCTAGCTTTGCCTTTTTTGTGCTCAACTGATGGCAGAGTGTCTCCCTCCCAACCCCATGTCCCCTCCTAATTAATCTGTGGCACAACATGAAAGACCTAAGCAGCCATGTGTCTGTGCTCTGTCAAGAGGGAAAAAAAAATACTTCATTTCACTTTGTTGTTATGTAATAATAACAGGAAAAATAGTAACATCAATATATATAATAGTAATTGGGGTTTGTTCTATTCCCTTCCTTTGGGGCCTGCTGTGGAGCCCGTACTGTTGGGAAGGGGGCCAAGTTTGATCCTTGATTACCATTTTCTCTGCTCCTCCTGCCCAGGGGGTGGAAACTACCTGCTGACTGTGGAACCAAGTTGCCCACTGGTAGCTCTTCCGGGCTGAGGTACACGTGTGCTTCCATGGCCATTGTAAATGTATTCGGATAATAAAAGGGAAGCTTGGACTAACCAGCTGCAGCCTGAGCCTGCAGGCCCTGGATCCCTTTGAGCTGCTACCATGGCTGACTACAAGTGACGGTTGTCATGTGAGCAGGGAAAGAAGGCCATAAGGCAACTCTGGGAGCATATGCTTTATCTGCGTTAAGCTTTGCACACAGCCTGGGGAGAAGCATGGGGAAGAAAGGGTGAGGCAGATGCAGCCTTATGGAGCATGTCCCACCTCTGTTGCTTTTTTCCTGTGGCTTGTGCCCACCCACAGTCCATGGAATAGTGTGGCATCCTCCAGGTTAAAAAACACTGGAGCAGGACAATGCATTAGTGGGCCTATTTTCCTCCCCAATGCACTTGTATAACATGGTAACATTAATAGCAATTTATGTGCAAGCACTGAAGGGAGGAGGCATTTTAGCTGAACTAAAGCTGCAGAATATCCTCTGCAGAGTAGGAACAGAGCCACAGGATCAGTGCAGGACAGCCATTCTTCAAGAACCACACTTCTAGGAAGTTATTATTCCCACCTCAGCCCCACTTTCAGTTTCTTGAGAACTCAACAGAAGTATGTAGAAGTCAAAGAAAGGACCAACTTGTTCTGTTTGTTTTTTCTGTAGGAGGGCACAGTTAAACTCTGACTGTATTTCTTTGTTCTTGTTCCTTACTCCTTTTCTTTCACAACATTAGAATAATCAGGGTATTTTCTTCATAATTTTGAGATGCTGCTTCTCAGTGTTCTCTTCCTATACCTGTGCATCTAATTCACACTGTCTCCTATCAACTGTTTTTCTTTTTTTTTTTTAATGCCTCCTTTTACTAGTTAGTAAAAAACCACTGCAACCCTCTAACAGAACCAGACACTAAGAACATTAGATCCTACAAGCAACCTCTGGCCTAAGCTACTAGCAGTTTCATTTGACAAGTTAGACAAGAGAGTAGGAAAGGGAACAGACAGGTAAAATGACTGCCAGGAGTCTCATAGTATGGAAGCAGGAAAGTAAAAAATCAAATCTGACCTTCTAACTTGCAATGCATTGCTCCATACATTTCTTTCTCCGTTGCTCTGAGATTTCTCTTTCATAGTGCCTCCCTTTTTCAGAGAAATATTACTACACCTTGAGGAGCTATTTACCATTTTTTCCTGTTTCAGAAGAATTGAGTAATAGGTTAGCCAGAACATCCACATCCGTCTGAGTCTATCATCTCTGTAAAAATCTGCTGCTGATTCTGCAAGACATTTATGTATATGTTAAACTAATATATATTAACTAAACATACTAGTGTATGGGAAATATATAGTGTCTAGACTAATGAAGCAATTGTCTGCTAATCTCTAAACTCAGTAGATTGTCCTTGTGTTTATACAAGTATACTGCATTACAGAAAATATGTAAATCAGGTCAGACCTGCTCACGTGAGGTTATGTAGCCCTTTGAGTTAGTCTAGCTCAAGCAAATCAGTTTCCATAGCCAGCAACATGAGAGCAGCAAGTCTGTCATTCACATCCAGTAACTTGGGATTCCTTCAGACTTACTGAAAAAGTCCCCATTAAAAGCTGGGCCAAAGGATAGCAGCTTTCCCTCAATGCCACCCTTCCAATTTTTTACAGTTACCGCTTTATCTCTCATGTAAACTGCAATAATATTTAACTGCTGTAAGCATAAAATGTAATTGGAACTAATATTTCAATTTTAGATTGTTTTCCCCTTATTACAGTTTAGTACTATCAAGTAGCTTTCTCCCTCCTCCACCCAAGGGCCTCTTTTTCCTATCTCTGCTTCTGGTATTATTCAAACATTTATTTGATTGTTTGCTTGTTTTCCCTTTTCTGTAAATGTTCATGATGCTGTACAGAAACTACAACTGTGTTCTAGTGTCCTCCTCCAACCTCCAGTATACCACTAGAGACTTTAGATCTACCTCACAAATATGTGTTTACTTCTGTCTAGATGAACAAGGACAATCAAGGAGCAAAAAGTTCTTAGCCTGCTAAATCCACTGCTTGGCTGAAGTGGCAAGTCCCTGCAGTGACTCAAGTGAAAGAGCAGCACCCATTAGGTCTGAGCATGACTTCTTACAGCTTGGTGAGCTTCCCAGATTTATGTCTCATTGCCCCACTGCCATGCCTGTAGTTATGTTCATTTTGAGACCGCAACACACTCCTTTGGCTGCACAGTGCTGCTACCATTTGTAAAGTAAATAAGGCAAGTGACCATTTGACCCTAAATAACAAGAGCATGCATTAGTCACTGAACTACTCAAATACATGGTATTTGACTCTTAACTTGTTATATCTAGGGAAATACAGAGCACTGCAGATGTAATACTAGGGATCTTGTTCATCTCTGCAAGGGAGAGGCTTCAAAGAGGCAGAGATCGGAATTTTATTCCTTCAGGTGGTAGCCATGTGACATAGCAAAGGCAGAGGACACAGAGCTCAGCTTCTGTCAAAGAGAGAAGAAGCATCCAATCCAGTGGTACACAAATACAGCAGCCTGTATGGAGCACAAATACATCTAGCCTTTCCTTTTGGAGGCATTGCTTTTGGAATTAAAATTATCAGCTTTAAAGGAAGATATAGAGTGGGGAGCAAAACAGGATGGATCTTGAGGCCTTCCAGGAGGGGGGAAAAAAAAAGGGAAGAAATAAAAATTCATATCTTTGACTAGTGCAACCCACTATAAATATTCTTACAGGAGCAAGGCTGTGTGCTGCTTCAGTGCATCCAGGTGAGAGGCCTCATGAGAGGAAAGTAAATCAGAACATTGCATTGTTTCTGTCCCACTAGGGTCAAATGGAGAAGAAGGTGACACTTAAGAAGGGCACTTTCTCCTGCTCCTCCCTGCTCCAACATGAGAATTGTTGGCAGACCAGTCTGTAAGAACTAGCTCTTTTAAAATATATGGTGTGCCTTCCTGCATGCCCTCTTAATGGGGCTTTTCCCTGAAGTCAGCAGGTTCTTGTGACTTTCCCCAGTGACAGTGCTAAAGCAAGGAAGATCCTTTATAAAGCAGGCAAATACCACACTGGAGTCTGTCTACCAACCCTCTTTGGTTTAGCCCTGAAACACCCATGGCGGGTTCTGACTGTTTGCAGCTCTAGCATAAGCATTTGTTTGTGTTGGGATCTCTGCATCAGTAGAAGTTACAACCTTCACTAGTTGTAATGCTGTCTCTCCTTGTAATTTTGTGAAAGGTAAGTGGTGGAGCTGATCCACATTTCAAGTTTTAACCCTGTCAGAAAAAATTATTTTGATAATACTAGGCCATTTGTTTTCAAATGATGAGTTTTGTCAATTGCTGGTTTGGGGATTTACATTTATGTATGTGAAAGGAAGGAGAGGTATAAGTACCTCTATTTGCCTGCAAAAGTTTAAATTTTTAATTGCTTTACAAATTAAACATTTTCATGTTTCAATGAAAAAAAAACCACCTTAAAATGCTCCAACCTGAAACATAGCATTTTTAGTGCACCTTCCTGGCCTTCAATGTCAATTTGCTTCAACATAAGTTTTTGAAAAATAATCAATCCAGGTTAACACAAGTGATCTCTTGTCCTTTTTTGTTCTTTTTTTTTTTTTAACCTCCAGAATTTGAAAAATTGGTGGTTTGCATAGCCCTGTCTGCATTTTTTTCAGATTGAACTTGTGGAAGGCATGCAGAGATCTATGGTGAGATTTATGGTCTGTGATGAACTGGATGTTCATAAAGAAACTTTAAATCTGTGACTCTGTTGAAGTCCTACTGAGAGGAACTCAAGTCATGCATGCTCCACAGTGCTCAGATTGAGTTAATTATTATTTCCCCTTCATTCTTAAATTTCCAGGCTGACTGTTGATTCCACTCTCCTTTTTCTGCACATATAAAAGCCTTATTTTGAAAAGTACTAGAGCGCCTTACATCCAAACCTAGGTTCCAGTCAAAGGGAGATTTATGTACTTGTCTATTGACTTTTAGGGAACTGTTCATGCACATAAGCTTAAGCCTCTGCATGACCTTGGTGCTTCCAAAGAGACCTGCCCAGATACAAGTGACTTTGGCTTCAAAGGTCTGTCACTTCTCTGTCTTCCTTGTGAAGCTGGAGCTTTATGTTGAGATGCGTTTCTTGCTCCAAAACTTTACAATCAGTGAGCGAAATCCTGACAACATGAAAAGCAGTGATGGAGCCCTTTGACTACAGCAGAGGATTCTGCTATCGTCAGTTTATAAATACTTGTCAGGATCTCTTATTTTGCAATACAGATGGCAACAACTGGACTGAAAACCTGGTCTGAGATTTCTCATTCAGCCAGTGCTACCTCCCAAGTTTTTGTTACTGAAAAGAATTGAGGGAATTGGTTTGTGTAACCACATTTGTTTATGTAGTTTCATATAGATTATTTTTATTTATATTTTTCTCGCTGTGCTTCTGAATGGGTATGTAAAGCACCAAAAGCCAAACAAAAATTGCTTTTCACTGGCACATCTGTGCCAAAACTGGTTTTCCCATACTTCAGTAACAAGAAAATACTTCTGGTATTCATATTTTTGGGGTTCAAAGCCATTTTTATCTGAGGATGAAATGTTAAATATGACATTTGCCAATGGGGTCAGAGATGTTTCCTTAAGGACAAGGCCGTCACAGAAAACTCATTACAAGGGGGAGTAATAGCACTGGCCACCAAACAGGGTGGCATGTGGAGATTCACGCATCAGCACATGAGCTCTAGAGCAGGGGAAACCACTGCACCCCCCCCCAAATCCTCTTCTCTGCTTACTGCTGCACCAAAGGCCTGTTGCATTAAATATGTGTTATAAAAGCAGGGAGGAAACGAGCAAATTAACCTGGGCCTTTACCCCTCCAAGGGTATGCAGACAGCAGAAAGTGCCCCTAAGGATTCAGGGGAAAATCTGACAGATACCATGGTAGAGCAGGGGGTAGATTAAGAATCTCAAGCAGCTGAAGTGACAGGTGACAGTTATATCTCTGTGTGCAAACAGTAACAACAGTGGGCAGATGGGTGTACTGGGCTTTCTACAGAAAATTGTTGGCACAAAGGGCTTGTAGCAACCTTGCAGAAGGATTTGGCATTAGCTTTAGTGGGCTGTGAGGGAACATAGAGGTCTCAACAAGCCCTTGCAGGATTCAGTCACTGAAAACAGTCACTTCAGTGCCTGTATCTAAGCCGCCTTGTGGTTCAGTAGCAACCAGAGTCCAGTCCTATATCCATTCTTTTACCCATGGTGCTTACATGTAGATTACTACTAACTCCAAAGTATGTTCACCTCATTTCCAAATGGTAAGAAAGTAGGTTTTATTATGTCTGCTTTACAGGTAGAAAACTGAGGCACAAAGAGGAACAGTGGCTCTTCCTAAGCGACAGTGGAAGATGGTGGCCAAAGAGGAAATTAAACCAAATTTTCTCCATCCTGAAGTTACAGACATACACCTAGAACCATCTCTGTGCCTGAAATAAGATGCTGAGTTGTCCAAAAAAGTGAAACTGCTCCCTGGATGCCCTCACAAAGTAGTGATGCTGTGTGAACCCATTCTGAGAATGGTGCTGTACCAAACCCTGACAAAATTATTGGAAAGGATCACATTCATGTCGATCAGTGTGGGGCAGTTCTCAAGGCTCTGCCATCACGCTGGCATTGGTATAATTTAGAGCTCAGCATCTTTGCATCCACATATGCAGGTGTAACAGGCGTGAGTGGATGAGTAGAGCAGAAGCTGTGACCATGCACCCTCTTCTGTTTCCTTTCCTTACCACACAGAGTGTTAAGTGGTGTGGGAAGTGTTATTTCCTTAAGGACAAATCCTCCTAGTATTTCACATTTTACTTGACAGGAACCCCTTCACCTTCCAATTTCAAATGAATACATTTCATTAGAAATGTTTCATATTTCTTGTGCAACTTATTCCAACAAGAATGTTTATCTTCATTGAATTGTTTGCATTTACTATCAAAATAAATAAAAAAAATATTAAGTGTAAATGGCATTTCCCCATGGGCTGTCTCATAAAAACAAACAAACAAGCAAATATGCAAACAAACAAAAAGCAAATGAAATCCAACCAGCTTTCTGGCAAGAGGAAAATTGTATGGGTAAAAATATCTGCTTGCTTGATTCCACATGCAGCTCTTTTTCCAGGGATGGAAATGCTTCACTGTGGAGCATACAGGGAGAACCTGATTATGTGAAGCTAGATTGTGGGGCTGTAATACATGTTGACAAGCACTTTCTCGGGAGGTACAATGACCTAAGCAAATGCCCACCAACACGAATAAGGTCTCCACAGTTTCACCTGCTTGTTAATACACTTATAGGTTGAACTCTATTGTACACACAAATTTACAAGCAGAAAGAGCTAAATATATGGAAATAGGGTAAGCATGCAAGTCTGAATACAGGTTATTTCCAGGAGTAAGTTCACTTCCACAAAACTTACATTCACCCAGTATTTTTGTGAGGTTCATCCCATCATGCAGGGATGAACATGACCAAAATACAACAGTTTTTCTTAAATTTGTGCCTACCAGCATAGGAAAGACATGGGTAATACAACATTTATACCCAAGGATTAAAATATTTGTCAAGCCCACTTCCAGAATGTTTAATCCTGTTTCTGAAATGGGGAAGGGAAAACAGGGACACCATTAAGGTACAGTGTGCACATGAAATGTGGAATGAAACTATTGTATATCAATTGCATTTGGAAAAAAACTTACTGGGAGCTAGGGCAAGAATCACTCTAGCTGTCTGCTAATTGAATAATTTGAGATGTTTTACAATATGAATTCTCTGAATTAAGGTGTTGCCAATCCAACTGAACTAGTAGCAATAGCCTTGAAACACTGCTAGATGGAAGAGCCTGGTTTCACAGGTGCCTCACTGAGATGCTTTGAACAGCAGTGCCTCTAAATGGTCCAACAGTTGGACACAACATGTGTCTGGGAGTTATAAACTTGCATGGCAGAATGGCTAGAGCACCTCTCCTTCAATGTTCAGGTTAGGCCTAATCTGTCTGTAGCCCTGTAGAAAAATATTTTCTAGGAAAATGAGAGTGCAAGGGCCACCACACATTGAAAGTCTGTTATTGAAGTAGAGGGTCCTGCTAGGGATTTTTTGTGGTTCTTCTTTCGTCAGTTTTACCTCTGTATTATTTTCATTTGATTTCTGATTATAAGCATTGGCCCTAGAGGGAAAAAATCTTGCTATTTATATGTTTGCTTTCTGCTGAGTCGTTCTGTCATGGTAGGAAGGGCTGGAATGCCCCTTGTACTCCAAGACACACCAAGTAGGAATATGGGCACCCTCTGTTTCACGTATTTCCGCTGCCACCTTCACTTCTCTTTTTATCTTTTCTCTGTGCTGTTTTTTCACCCTGCTAACACGTGGATGGAAATTGCCCCCATTGTTGTTCCCACTAGATTATTTTATTGCTTTTCTTATTTCAGTATCTCTCCTTATGCTGAACGCAACTCAGTAGCACTTTTAATCAAGGAAAAATGAGTTTCCTCACATCTGTACTCCTTTATGGTTTAGGGCAAGTAACAGATAGAGAATCCTTCTTCAAAACTAGTTTTTATGAATCAACCGCGATGGTTTAATGAAAGGACCCAAATGTTTTTTAAGCATTTTCCTGTTACTATTAATAATAATGTACTTTCTCCAAGGTTCTTTTTGGTTTTGGCTAACAAACTGTGTGGTTGCTACCTTCCCTGTTACAGTTCAGTGTCTTCCCAAGAAAAGACCCAGTTGGTAAAATCTTGTTGCTGTTTTTATTAGAATACAAACTCTCTTCTAAAATATTGGTTTGACCTCTTCTGTTCTCCAGCTTTTTTCAGAGCTTTTACAATGACACTGAAGTAAGTCCAGAGTGTGTTTTTGCCAGGTTGTCATCCTTGGACTGAGGTCTGTAGGGGTAGTCTGCTTTCTTGTGGCAGTAACCAAACACGTACTTTGCCAATGGAACTAATTCCTTTCTTTGCAAAAACTTCTGTGTGCTTTGAGAAATTTTGTGGATTGCTGGCTAGTAAACTTTCATGCTGAACAGTCATGTGTGTATGTGTATGTGTGAAAAAAAGACAGGAGAAATATCCTACAAAATTCAGAAGTTTCAATATGGCAACTGTCCTAGTCCACTTTGAGACTCCTTTATGTATGATGAAGTAGTAATTTAGCATAATAATAAGATGAAGGTCAATTTTTTTAGATGTTCTTTAAGAAGTCCTCATTTTCTCACTATCCATGGATGCAGAGATAATACAACAAGGATACTAGCACAGACTGTTTCAGCATTTACTCTTTCCCAGCACATGGTGCTTGATAATAGCATCCTGTTGATCTTTGTCCTCTGTATTTGGCTCTGTAAAAATCTGTTAGGAAACAGTTGTAGTGCTGGGGACTGAAGCCATAGGATGCTGCTGTATCTCTGTTTCAACCAGAGATTTTATAAAAGTATTAAAGGGTTATTTCTTATCTCTGATTAAGTCTAAGGTTTCATTTCTTTAGTATAATACATACTTGCTTTTGCTAATATTTTAAAAACAGTCATCAATCATGTGTTGTAACAGAAGACTAGCCATCAAGAAGTAGACTTCCTTGCTTATTCTCCAAGGGTGGAATTCAATTCTACAGAGGAACAAAACAAGGTCTATGTACCATCCAAGTCCCTCGTAGTCCTGTTTGTGCTGACTCCTTACACATGGGTAAACTCTACCACAAAGAAACAATTTCTGTGTGATGTCCGAGTGCCACAATCAATTAAATTTTGTCTGTAGGACCCCTGTCAGTATTGTGTGTGGAAGATGGAAGACATGCCAAGAGGAGTTTTATGCCCAGTGGGCCTGGCTCATGCCCAGCTGAAGTCAGTGGAACTTTTGCCACTCCTTCCAAAATCAACAGAATGGCTCCTCCACTCACTCCCTACTTCTCTTGCTAAGGCACAGTTCTCTGATATTTTCAGGCACTTGTGCTCTTCAGCTTGGAATCCCCACAAGGTTGGGTTTCATAACAAAAGGCAGCCCTCGTTCTTTTAAATTCGAGTAGACAGAAGAGAGCAAGGTGAGTCATTTTTTTTCCCTTGCTAATCTTGATAGGATGCTGCAGGTTTGCCAGAGATTACTTGAGGTTTCCATGGATAAGGTGTGTGTGAAGACTGCAGCAGTTTGAAGCAAACTAGGATGTTGTTTTTGTAGGTTTTCTTCTTAATTCACTGGAAAGGACAAAATGCACGTGCAGCACTATCCTAGAGCCCCTCCCTCAGCTGTTTGCATTTTAGCAGTGAGTGTCATCTCCTTAAAAATGCTTGATGTTATCCTCAGTAAAAGAATCCTCGTAGTCTAAAGCAATCTGTTGTTCCAGAAACGTTCCTATATCCTCGTAGAGATCTTACAGCACCTTGCAGACCTGACACAGAGCCTTTGAAGTAAACAGAAAGTCTCAGTGGCCTCAAGGGTTTAGTTAGGGAGCCCTGTGGACTTCACAAGACAGGTAACACCATCAAAAGCACCTAATAACTACTGACAGTCAGTAGGTCTTAGTCTCCAAATCACTTGGATGACTCTGAAAATATTTATCCCAGGGCTGGCTATACATTCTTAGCAGTACAGAGCACATAAATGGTACTCAATGAATAATATAAAAGTTCTTCTAAGTACAAAAATATCTCTGTTCAGTAAAATTATAATTTTATGGTTTGCTATTTCTTTTTCGTCAATGTCTTTGTAAGCATCCCTTTGGCTATAGTATTTGCTTAAAGTACAAATATGTACTATGTGTCAAAATAAAATATTTATTGAATACATTTACTTTGTGTCTGCTGAGTTATGGGTGGATTCTGAAGTGCTTCTTTGCTGCACCTGATGAAGCCATTTTACATTCTCTCTTGGCTAGAGATAATGAAAATTTGAAGCCTCACAATTCTGCAAAAAGAAATGTTTGAAGAGAATTTGAGTTGAAATTTATCACAAACATTCACTTTTGCTGTCACTCCAGGACCAGCCACAGGATTGCACGAAAACAAGGGTTTTTAAGGGTAGGGATAGTTGTCTCTACCAACACCAGTCCTAATTTGTAGGTGGGCTGATATGAAATGGTACTGCATTTCATATGGTGGATGCAACTTGTCCAAGGATGCTTGAGGTGGACTATGGCTTTCCTGATGTCCCCAGAGAGGGCAAAGCACATGGTCTTGGTTTCTTTTCTTCTCTCTTTCTTGCAATAATCCAAGGAGAAGAGTGTGAACCAGTGGAGGACCGAGTGTCTTATACCATGGCCTGCATCACCCAGATGCAAAAATGAGTTTTGTAGATGACTGTGACATCATTGAAGAAAGGTACCACTATGATCTCTGAGAAGAAAAGAGAACGGACCTTTCCCAAGCTCCAGGGAGTCTACGTGGTAGCTAAGAAATTGAAGAAATTTCTGGCACTGGCAGAAGTTCAAAAAACAGCCTTGGGACCTGACAAGTGGTCCTTCCTGTCAGAGAAATTTACTCCTAGACAGAGGAACAAGCTGGTATTCAGACACTGACAGCAGCAGATACTCATATTGGGTTTGCCTGATTGAAAGTGATGTGGTTGATGATAGCTCATCAGGAAGCAGGAGGGCACCCTCCCAGAGCCTCATTGTCTATGTAAACACCACCAAAGTGGAGGTGGAGGTTGAAAACTCAGACCCTGGCTTTGTGTGAGACTCCCGCGCGAGACACCAGGCACTGCAGCTACTGCCATCTTCTGTGATTGCTTCACAAGGTGTCCTGCTGTCCTCACTCCATGTCTTTCCCTGAGCATCTGTTAGAAGAGGCAGCCGTGATGCACCTTAAGCCTCTTGCAAAAGGTGAAGGACAAACAAAGGCATTGTTATCCAGTTGTGTGCTTTAATTTGGATTAAAAATGTAGAACTTCAGGCACAGTTTTTCAAGGAGAATCCATGAATGACTAAGTGGGCCTGTGCACAGACTCATAACCAAAGGGTTTGTGAATGGGGAGATTAAGTTCATTGTAGCTGCCTCTTTGTTAAGTGATTGGGTCCTTTGAATATGTAAACAATAGATTATGAGGCCTAGAACAAGTAAAATTAGATGGGTATTCAGTTTAAGCAGGATCTCCTTCGTTCTTGTCTGTAAGTGGTGAAGAGACATACAGGATCCCCTTGGTTCTGGACCCACTCTGGATTTCTTTTGGAGGTTGCTCAACTCTTCTTACTGCCTATAAACAGAACCTGAGGAGATTGTCTTTTGTCAGAGTTACATATGTGCCTGAAGTTATATGGTGTCAGAGTTCCATTTAGCTTTTCTATATGAAGATTTAGAAGAACAAAGAACCTAAAAAATGCTAATTTCTTATCGACTGGATTTAAATTAAGCATACAGGGTTCCGTGCCTCAAATAATCCGGTTTGTACAGTTCAAACACATTCTGCAACCCGAAAAAAAAAGACCAAATTCAACAACTACTTTATTTCCGCACCCCATTACAATTGTTGCAATGCAATTATGTTAAATCCAACACAGGAAACCAATTATTTTTACTGATACAGTGGAATATTGACTGCTAGAGAGTGAGAATAGAGGTCTACCAAGCCAAAGGGAGCAAATGATGACTGGTCCTTCAAATAACTCTAATTTCTGTAAAAGCAAAGAAATATCAGCCCTTTCTTTTATCTTTGTGTATCATATCATACCGAAAGAGGTCTTGACATTCTTTGAAAGCTACTCAGAAGCCTCCACATGAGCTGTGCATAAAGAGCTGCAACTGACACATGAAAAGTCTTTAAAAACAATTCTGCAACTGTGGCTAGGTCCACTGGGATCAAATAAGGTAGTCTTTAATTATAACCCCTCCTGAAAAGCTATGCATATGCAGAATGTTTCCAGAATTTGGCTATACCTTGAGACCTGTTGTTGAAGACAAGCCTTTTGCATGTTTTAAATGGGATTTAGCCAATTTAAAGGGATGAGCTTACACAGTTGCCTTTATGATCAGAACCAAAGACGTCGTGTGACTGATTTTTAAAAAATTTAACAAATGTGCACACTTTGTGGGCAGAGACTTATCCTATTGAAATAAAAATACCTCTGTGAAAAGTTAAACATGTCCATAAGCTTTTGCAGGATGGGCCTGATTTTGTGAAAATGTACTGAAAAACCTGTGTAGTACCTCCTCAGTTCACTTCTATCAGAAAGCATGTTAGAGCCTACGTGTATTGCTGTGGAATTGCACTGTTAGCTGTATAAAAAATAGCATTTTCTTGCAAAAAATTTCCTGGTTGTTTTAGGAGATTTTTTTTCTTTGACAGAAAATGTATTGATCTGATCCTGGGAAAGTGACTGTAGTGCTCAACAGAACAGTTCCTGCCACATAATTTTGATGTTCATAAGGTTGTGTAATATTTCATATGAAAAGCCTCTGTCAACTTCTACTGGCTGCTGAATCTTAAAATGATTCATCCACACAAATGCATTTTTCAGGAAAGCTTTTGAAGCAGGAGACTGACCTCACTGCAAAATACAATTTAATTAAACATATGTTGATTATAAAAGTATGAACATATCTCTATATATTTCTTTTCTCTTTTTTGATTTCTTTTTTAACTCACAAGGAAATACAGTGTTTAAAATAATATGAAAAGGAAATTCATGAGAAATAATATATTTTGAAGTATAAATTTGCAAAAGCATGTATTTCTGCTTTGTAACTTTTAGTGTTTACATATAACTATAAAATAAGAAAAGTTTATGTGTGAAATAGTTAAAATTGTCAACATTTCTCAGTTCTGAATTAAGTAAAGTTTATATTTCAAATAATTGTAGTCCATGTTTGTATCTTCAGATTTCCATTCTCAGTAAATCTGAATGTTTTTGCCAGTCAGATTTCCCATTCACCAATGTAAAATTTGGTTTCTATTCCTGCCTTTTACAATTTCTCTTGATCTTCATAGGAAGAACTATCTGTAATAAACTAGGAGAGAAGAGACTGGTTCCACTGACAGCAAATGAAGGTTTTCCCATTAGTTCCCTGAAGTTAGGGGTTTCAGTCTCAAGACATAATTACACGTAATGATGGACATGTTTAGGTTGGTGTTTAGCCATTGGCTTCAAAGGGGACACATTTAATCCTCAAATGTTTTATTTCAGTAGTGTTTTAAAACATCTGTGTGACTAGATGTATACAAACACACATACCCCTACAGGGGTTCCTCTCACTCACATTTCATGTGGGAGAACACATGGTAGGCTCAGAGTTAAAGCCATGAAGGTGTGGTGTTCTTTGACTGTCTTTTTTTTAAACACAGATATAACTTGCATTGAAACTTTCTCTTTTTTTGCTCTTGCACAGATTAAAAAAAAAACCCAACTCTTTCATAAAGAAGAAGTTTTCCCAGCTTGTCTCTGACTGTGTTGTCAGGACCAGTGTCTCACTCATGTGTGATGTTATGTTTTCCCATAAAGCTTTGATAGGAACTAAACATAGAAACTTTAATTCATTTCTTAATTATAAACCAGTCATTATTTTACAAACTTATGGCCAAATTTACTAGTAAGTATTAAAATGTTGCATAAAGCCACAATTTCTCAAGAAGAGATATATTACTATTTTAAAACCTTTTAACCTTTAAGCTAAACTTACAATTTTGTGACCTGTTGCACGTTCACATGTAGTATTCAACTTGAAATCTGAGCAAACTGGGGGGCAGTGCAATCGAAATGTGCCAATCCAAGTGAGACCAATTTGGAAAACTGTATCTAGAAAAAAATCAAAATCATAGAATCATAGAATAACTCAGGTTGGAAGTGATCTGAAAATGTAGGCATTTTTTTATATCTCCTCTTAAAGAACAAAAGAAGGCCAAGCACAAGTATTGTGCGTCACTAAAGTATCTTCATGTGATTAAATTAAATTGGATTTAAAGTAGTGTAGGGGCCTTGAAATGGTCTGATAAACTTCACCTTTGCTGACACTGGGAATTGAGCTATGGACCTTCAAAACAAAACACCATAAACCTCTGCAAACTATGAAGATCTGAGAATTTTAGCAGACATTTTCCATGAAATGGCTGTGGATAGAGACAAGAAAAACCTCCTGTAGGTATTGGTACAGAGACAGTATAATGTTGCTGCAGTAGCTGCATGAAACCAAACCCACCACAGCATTGATATGGATTCTAATCAATAATAAGATGGAGCAGAGAAACATCTCCCAATAGTGACTGAGCCCTTCACTGTATAATTTTCATTGCTGTTTAGAGTCCATGATAAAGAATTTCAGTTCACAGATGCAAAAGCCTTTCAAGAATGATGCTACAAATAAGACACCTCAGATACACTGACTTAATAAAAGCTACTCCTCCCCTAAATGTAAGTTTTGATGTTTCTTCCCTATTTAAGGGCTATTTCCCCTGTCCTCATTCTAATTAGTGCCAAGGAAAAGTCCTGTGCTGCCCAAGAAGAAGCCTGTAGTTTTTTGCTGAGTCTAGTTGTTCCAAACAGCAGTCTTTGGACATCTCCTGGTCCTGTTAAGTAGTTGTACGTTGTTTCCATTGACTTATTGGGTCATTGATGCACTTTGACTGTTTTCTTTTATTTTCAGTTACTAAATTAGTTAAAAGAAGAAATGATATAACACTGTCCTAAGATGACTATTTGAAGTGAGCAATTGCTGCTCTAGTTGCCATAGGGATACTGAATGAATGCAGATGAGGTAGGAGATATCCGGAAGGCTCTGTGAACACGAGTTTTTCTTCAGCAGCCCAGTGTGACCAAAAGCTGGAGATTTCTGCACTTCCACAGTGCTGGGGGTAGATGTTGAAATGGCTGTCTGCGTGCAGCACCTTGCTCACCACTGAAAATGGAACTTGGCTCTTAGGTGCTTTTGAAAACATTACCACAAGTTCCCTAGGAGCAATACTTAGAAACAGCTACTTGCTGCAAAGACTAAAATACCACCAATCCTGGATTCGTAATAAATCCACCAAGGAAAACTGTGGAAGCTGCATACAGATGAGATCAAGTGGTGCATTTGGGGACTGATAGAGTCTAATTAAAATAAACTAATATTTGGAGAGGAATAACTCCTCCACAGAGGAAGGAGCTATTACATAGAAGGTGTTCAACACTATGACAATCTTTCCATGGAAAAGGACTGAAAAGTGAGCTGCCGCCCAAGAACTTTGATTCTGGTATTATTTATCTTATTGATGACGTGGTGAAAGTGGTCAACTGCACAGAGAATGATGATCATTTTTAGTTTAGCTGTGTATTGGCATCTATTCCAAACAGGACTAAATCAAGGCTCTAGTCATTGCGGATATAACCTATAAATGCAATGACATAATAATGCCTAATCCTCCAAAAACACTGACAAACTTAAACGATAACTTGATGACACACACCAGCGCTCACAAACTCTACCTTTGGAGCACCATTTCCTCCCAACCTACTCATGGAAAGAGATAGATCTTATAGCCTAAGGGTCCTCAGATTTATGCTTTCTATTGGAAGCTATAGAAAAAGACTGATGACATTTATGACAAGAATCAACTCTGCCCTCAGGTGCTTTTTCACGGTTGTACATGAGGACTGAGTTTAACACTAAATTATTTGGTTAAAAATACACAAATAAGTACAGTTTCACACTATACTTTTTTGACACAGACACAGCTGTTAATTGTTAAGGCAGGCTAGAGCCTTGGCTATTGTGAATGGATGTATCTCAATTGCCTTCAGAGGAATTGTAGTGATTTGCTTCAAGTCACTTAGACTATCAGCTCAGACTTTCAGCTCCCAAAATTTGTGCTGGAAAAAAACCATGCTGGCCATGAGTAGGCTGCAAATCTGATGCTCTTTCAAGGTCTATTTTCCCAAGCACTGTGCACTGGATGTATTAACAGTGTAACATACCCTTGAAAGGATTAACTGTAGATAGTATACCCAAATTTGAGCCAGGATAATTTACTTGAAATAGTGAAGGGTATGAATGGGATTTTATGAGAACAGATGTAAACATTCCCCAACTAGATGGAACGAATTAGCAGCTAAGGAGTAAACAGAATGCACATGGTTCACTGATAAATAAATACACAAAGTCTGACTTGTCTTGCTCAAGAGTGGACTAGATGACAGTAGTAGCTTCTCTATTCCCACTCATCAAAATACCGTCTGCCCTTCCTATACAACACCTCTAAGCTTAAAGCTCTGCAACTTCTTCTAAAATATCCTCCCTGTCCTCATTTTTATGGTTATTATAGTATTATTAACACTATGCATTAGTACTTTTCAAAGTTGTCTGATGGAGGTTAATTAATCCCTTTTAAACCACTCAAGACTTAATTGAAATAAACAAACATTATCATATCCATCTTCCAGCTGAAGGAAATGATTCACAGAAAAGTTAAGTTGCTTCTAAAGTCATAAAACAAGTCAGTAGGCAAATCAGGGGGAGAGGTAAGCAGCCCTGGACTTCTAGACTCCCACTGTAATGATTGCATTAGCCTGACTTCCTAGAACCAGTATGTCTGAATGAGATAATTTTATTCAAAAGAGTTCTCAATTATATTCACATTTAGGCTTGATTCCAGTATTACTGTAGCCAGTGGGAACAGAGCAGCAGAAGATTTTGGTGCTAATGTACCCTTTCCAGTGAAAGGAAAGACAACTGTGAGACAGTGTGGGTGAAATAATTTTCCTAATGGGGTACTTTTTTTAATGTTAGCAGGTGTTAGTATTATAAACTTGCAAGAAAGGCCAGGTGCTGTGTTAGAGTATGATCTCACCTTCCTTGTAAATGAGCCTTTAATATGTCTCTAATTTCCTTGGTCAGGCACACCCCCCTCCGCCAACTCTCCTGGACTATTCAGCCTTCCCATACCCACAGACGGTGGTAACAATAGGTAATACTGGATGCAAGAAGGGTCACTTGACCAGCCCTTGCTGTTGCTGTGGACCCTTCCCTGCTTTCCAGTGCTTGATGACAGAGTGTAGGGAAGACAGGAGGGCAGATGAGTGTGGAGAAGGACTGCTGTTACACATGGGTGGTGATGCAGTTCATGCCTCCAGTATGATGTAGGGGAGAAGGCCCCCGAGATATGATGGTTGTTGCAAGTGACTCCAACCACCGGGAAGCAGGGTGTGCTGCAGGTTCTTTGGGGATAGTGGCCTCTGCAGGAATTATGCAGAGCACCAACCTCAAACCAACCCTTGGGGCTCCACAATATATCGAAATAACACGGGCAACAGCATTCTGAGAGAGGCTGAACATACCCTCCACCACCGTGAGGAGTAAAACCATGCCGGGACAGGTATACCAGTCCTTCCTCCTGTTCCCTCCCCGAGGCAATAGGATAACCATCTGTATACCACTCTGATATGTCAGCACTAAACACCCAGCTTGTACATGACACGCTTTATCTCCCATTCTGTTCACAGCCTATTGACACATGACAGTGGTAGCAGGACCTCAGCGATTTTCCTGATTTCTCCTGTTTATTCCTGATTTCCACTCGCACGAGAGAAATGGATCATTGCTAGGCATCTTTTTACAGAATAACTGGACCAACAGTGGGAGGAGAATGAGCTCACATTTAATTTCTTCTTGAAAAATATCGGTGATGAAAAGGCCTTGTGCTAAACTTCTGTGATGGTAGACTTTCAGCCTGCTGAGAGTAGTTAGACCAGACAATTGAATAGCCCTTACTATTAAGAGCAGACTTAAAATATCTTAATCAATGCAACCATAAACACAAAAATTTAAGTGTAGCTGTAATCCTCATTAGCACATGACACCACGCTCAATTTCACATGCAATTACCTGGATAGACCATGTAATTATGCCACATAATTACTCATGCATTTTACGAATGAAGTTGCATCTCTGCAGCTCAAGATGATGTAGCTCTTTCATTTCAACCAAAGTCTGTGGCACATTTTCCACCATACGCACATTCTCTTTTTTAAAAACAAGGACCAGAAGTTGAAAAAAGTCATCGGAGAGCTCAAGAAAAAATTCAAGTATTGTGTTTTAGGCACTGAATTTTGCTTTAGGACATTAGGATTAATTGATGAAATTTATTGGCAGAAGCTTATCTAGAACATGTAAATTATTACAAATGTAACCTGTTATTGCTGGTATCTATTAAACCTCTTAATATGCTCTGGGTTCCCTCACTGAAGGCATTAAAAGATGAACAAATAGGAAATTCCCAGGCAGGAAGTGATGCCAGGCCATGTTCTCAACTGCATCTAAATCTACTCAGTGCAGCAAATGGCAGGAATTACGTTGTTGTTGGTTATAATTCCCAAATACACCATGATAATCTGTTTCAGTCCCCACATAGGTTTGCAATATATACCTTATCATAGTTTACACTACGGAAAAGCAAGACTACCTCTAGAGGCCAGCTGTGTCAACTCTGGCTGCTGGACTGCTGCCCAAATTGTATAGGCAGTGCATGGATATCACCCGTAAAGACAAAAGCCCTGATACCCCATTGCCGTGTATTTTACTTTACCCTTTAATTGTGTTTGTTCAAACAGAAGTGGATATAAAATGCCACAGGCCTGATTGCATCGGTCTGCAGTCCCATGCAGGGAGTGGGAGGAAAGTCTTATGACTGACTGATACTGGATTAATTTATCATTCAAAAAAAAAACCCTCAAAGAGAACTATATTAAAAATATATTTCATATGACCTCACTTGAAAGATTTTATTCTGGGTTAGAGAGTTTCTTTCAATCATTTTATTGTTTCTTTGACAAAAAGAAAGCAGCTTTAAAACAAAAGCAGTTTGGAGAAAATAATTCAATTGGAATAAAACCTACCAAAAGGAAATGCAGTCATTCAGTAATACAGTGAAACAAAGTAAAATTCACACCGTGTTTTCCACATCCCAAAACAAAGGTATGTGCCAAAACAAATTTTGGTGATTAATATGCTCACCAGAGTGCTAGGTCAGCTTTATTTTTACTAAGTAACACAGCCCTTGAGTTCCTACAGAACAAAGTCCATTGCAGTGAGTGCAAGCTCAGCCCTAAACATTTGGGACAAAAGGTAAGGTGAATGGAGAGGTAAGCCACCTACAGAGCTATAATCCCCACCAGTGGCACAGCCTTTAGAAGATATGCAGTTCTAATGGGTCCACTTTCCCTGGGAAGTGTGAGTAGCCCAGTTGTTCCTTGTGTGGTATCATCTAATACTTGCAGGTTGCTACATCTTGTTCCCTGTCTGGGACGAGGGTATTTGGACAAGATGAAGAGAGAAAACATACAAAGACAATGCCCAGAGATAGAAGCCGTAGTACCTTGTCTGTATAGTGTGATAATTAATGTCAGTCTAGAAATTTTAACATTTGACTTTGTGTATGGGCTCTTGGTAGCCCATTAAAGAAAAATGAAGTAAGGTGAACCCTCATCATGAGTTTTCTCTTGGGTGCTAAATCAGAGCAGAGTAAACTGAAACCAAAGCTTTCTTTATTCGAAGAGCATTGCGGGGTCTTACCCCCAGTGCTGGTCAGCATATTCTCAAAAATATTGGTAACAAATTTTTAGAGACCTAAAAATCTAAAGCAGACTATTTTTCCATTTTTCTGTGAAGATCTATTTGCACATAAACTTCAGAATGCCTGAGCAATTTTGCTCTAGTTTAGATTACAATTTGCCTTTTTTTTTTTTTAATTGTCAAGGCTGATATTTAAAAAGGCATTTTAAGTGTTTGCTTCTTAAACAGTTTTAAAGAACATATTCAAGGGCCTGTTGTTCATGTAGGAATAAGAGTGTATAGTATGTACTGGATAAGGCTTACAATGAAATCTTCTGTCACAAAATCTGTGCAAAGTGATAAGATCTATTTCATACAGTAATTTAAATGTGTAGATCTCAAAGCCCTTGAGGAAAGGGGTTGTAATCACCAACACTGACAATCACTGCTGATGGGGAACCTCAGGAGATAAAGAGATTCGGTGAAGGTCATCCAGCAAGCCAAGACCTAAGCTGCACCCTGCTCTCCTTGGAGCTAGGCCAGCACTCGGTCCCTTAGTTCATGCTGCTGCTTGAACAGGTTGATACATATATTTTTTTTCTTTCAGGTGGTTTGTAACTAAGGATGCAGCATTGAGCCAGAGTGCATGCACGTGTTTCCTCTCCACCCCGCCCTGTGCTGTCTTTTCCTCTCTTCCCACATTTAATATGTCTGAGCTAATTTTTTTTTACAAGGATTTTCTGGAAGCAGTGATAGATAACGGGAAAGTACTCTGAAGGCTATAATAAACAAAAGCCATCATTTGGGTTTAACTGATGTATTCATCACCTTGCTCCACATAAAAATCCTTGTGCCCAGCTATCTTCTATCACAGTCAAACAGGTCATACCATCTCTTTTATAAATCTGTCACTTTACTGGATAGTTTTCCTTCCCTCGTCTTCCTCCTGAAAGGTTGCTCCAGGGCATCTCTGATGCAGGGGGTTGTCAACTTATAGCTGGTTTTGGACTATCCCTTTCCATGCCAGCTTTGCCCTTTAGGTTAAACACACTCCTAAGTTTTATGTATCCTTGAGTGTATACCCCCCACAAACCTACATTTGCTATACTGAGTAAAAGAAGATATAAAATACAATAATCTGATGAACACAGGGCAAAAAAAGAACTTCCTTCTTCTTTTATCTCTAGATAAGTACTACTTAAATGGCTTAAGTAAGATATAAGCTATGTACTGGTTCTTGACTCTGTCATGCTGTGCATGGACTGCCCAGACATCCATGGGAGATGGCGAAGGGGAGACCTTGCAGGAGTTTGGGATTACCATGATTGTCATCCTGCTCTCCGATTATGATTTTTTCAGGCTGAATCAGTGTCCTTTCTCCACTACTCTGACACAAGCATGGATCCAACCTCCCTGTTTTGTCTGTGTTGCCTTCTGTGTGTCCTCATAGTAGTTGAATGCTACAACCCCCTTTGTATGCTGCTTGATGGAGGCTTTCTGAAGCTAACTTGGAGATCCTGCTGCTTTGACAGATGCTGCAGATTCATTCCGAGTGTACTCTCCAGTTGTTTCCCCACTCCCTTTTCCCTGGATGACCTAAGGACTGGAGGAGCTCTCTGCTACGGCATTTGCTACAAACCCATTATATCTAACAAACAGTATTTTCTCTGAGAAATTAGTTTTTGAAGTTATTTTTCTTCTGTCTATGCCTTTGATGGATTTCTGGCTTTCACTGTCATGTGCTGAGATAGAGGTAACTTTTGCATTGGGTATCTGCAATTTTGCATTGGAAATCTGTATGCTTTTTCTGACCAAGTACTATGTAAGCAGGTGAATATATCTCCCTTATTTCTTATTCCTTTGGACATTTACTTGGCATTGCTATGCTGATGATTTGATTTATTTTTTGTATTCCTTCTTCTTTCTAATAGCATGCCTGAGTCACAAGGGAAAGAGTCTCCAATCTGCTCTTTGAAACAACCTGCTATTCACCTCGTCCTGTTTCTTGTTTGTAAACTCTTTGGACTCCATCATCAGTGCAGTTTAGGTTCTGTAATATACAAGTATTGAATTATAAAGTGTCTGTGTCCATGACTATATGAACTCTGCCCCAATAAACTGTTATGAGCTATATCTCTACAGACATGGAGAAAAGTTTGCTACATTAGGATGTGCCTCATTCTAATGAGAAATTCAGGATTCAGAAAATGGTGAACCATAGGGAAACATGGACAGCCTCACCCTCTTGTTCTCAAGAGCCTAGGAACTATTAAAGAACAGTTGTATTTTAGAATGGAAAACCAATTGTTTTCCATTGGTTTCCAGTGTTGTTTTCCATTGGAAAAACAGCATAAATTCCTTACACCTAGTATACAGATCCAAGCCACCATTTCTCTGACTAACCCATCATCAGATCCTTGGTAGAAAATGGAGATTTGTTTTTGCTATTTCTTTTTGATTCATTGTTTAACAGCATTACTAAGAAGAAGAACGGAAAAGGAAAAAAGGAAAAGCACATGTAAGAAGCAGTTTCAAAAATACACCAAACCATCAAAAGATGCAGTCATTTTCCTCTTAACAATGAAGAGTATTTGGGGATGAATACTAGAAGAAAAAAAAAAAAGCCAAATTCAGTGGGATTAATGCCTTCACCAAAGAGTGTGTTCTGTTTCTGGAAAGGTGCACTGGTTTTACGACAAGGCTATCAAACCAAGGTATGATCCATCTAACATTATCTAGATGTCTATGGTGTAGACACCTCAGCTGCAAACATACACAGCTACATAACTCATTCCAGGCTTCCTCTGAATCTACAGAAGGCAAAATAGGCACATCAAGGCTGTGATTGGTTCCATCTAATGTAGGTCTAAAATAGGTCATACAAATCACATCCTGTAAGTGCCTGATTCCTTCCACTGACTGTAAAGAACAACTGGCCTAGATGTAGGTATCTGCACCTTGTAGGCCTCTGGGGATACACGAAATGGGTGTCACAAAGTGCGAGTTCAGACTCACAGTCTGTTTAAATACAGGGAGTCTCAGAGAGAAAATCTGGAACAAGAAAAGCAATCAAATATAGGCAAGAGGTGTTAGGACAGGTAATTGAAAACATAATCAGGTTGATCATAAATTAGTCAGAAAAAACAAGTAAGTTGCAAGACATTACAGCTTGTACCATCTGACCTTACAAAATGAATGTGATGGGTGTACTAAAGAGAAAGAGGAATAGTGTTATTAAAAGACTACAAAGTAGACATTTCCCTGATTTAATCCATGTCCATGCATTCCTTCATACCTGAAGCCATACTTCTACCTTGTTATTAGTGGTTTTGGCAAGAACTAACTAAAGCCTGAATTTTATCTTTCAGAACAAAATTTTGCAGCTCCACTGAATCCACACAGTGTTCTGAGCTGATCCAATGCAAGTTAAACCACCTCAGATGGTTTAAAATGTCCTGATGTCAGGGGAGGTACACTTTCTGACCTGTGTAAATCCCCCATGGTCAGTTTTTGCCTGGTCATTGGTTCTCTTGCCATTTATTCTCCAAAAGTGGTTCTGTTTCTCTGAAGGTGGTGACACCAGAGAGGTCCCTCTGTAAGGGAGACCAGAATGCAGCTGTTGATGTGTGTGTTACATGACCATAGAGTTCACTACTGAATTTGGACCAGCAAAAAGAAATGGGTTATTTGTTAGGGAACTGTCCTGTAATTTACTATCACACAGATAATAACCTTACCAGGATTCTGAAAATATTAATACAAACTGCTGGATTGTTTATAAGTGCTTCAGACAATCTGCACAGATGTCATGTAACATACAAGTACAGGGGAGCTTAAATTTATCTTAAGAGACTTAACTTGCTTTTCTCAAAAAAGTAAAAGTACTCACAATACATTTTCTTCTAGAAAATAATTAACTCAGTCTTAATTTGTGTTTCAGCTTGGACTGATGGCTGTTTAATGTGTGTTGTTTTCCACAAAACTGCTCGAGGAATTTCATAATTCCAGAACAGCTCTTTTTATTGAGACCCATTTGCCCATAGTAGTCTTTTCTCTATGATTTAGCTACTGTTTTAGATCATTTATTTTTATTGACAGTGAGACTACTCCATTTGGTTGACTTTTTCAAACATTAACTGCTATAACTTTCATTCAGACTGCCAAGATTTCCTCATTTACACATGAAATCATCCCATTCACCTCTCTGGGAGAAGACAAGTCAGGCCTGGTGTTTATTGGTCTCAAAGAGAAAAAGAGGAGAAATGGTGGCACCACCTCACTGGAATTGCTCTTTCTGATTTACAGCTGTCACCACTGAGGACTCAGGGAAAACAGGCAAGGACAACCATCCTCAATGTTATTATCCTAAAGCTTTTTACAAAAAAAATGACGCTGTGAGCTTTAATCAAAAAATTCTTTCCTACCAGTCTTTTCCATGATTCACCACTGAACTATAGCAGAACACTGTCAAGCTTTGGGCATCTTCTAGAGCATTTGTGAATCAAAGATTTCCAGTGGATAAGATGGAAAAGCAAGGTGTACTGAGGACATGGGATAAGCAGCCAGTGAGACAGCCAGATGGCTGCCTGTGATTTCCATGGATGGCCTTTGGTGTCCACAGTGTTCTCCGTTCTCTGTCTCTCAGCCTCAAATCTTCAGCTGAAATCCAGCAAATTGGGTCTAACTCTTCAGGGAAGGAGGACGAATAGCTTTAGAAGACAGACTAAGTCTATCAGCTGTAGATAACAGTGATTTTTTTATATTTTTCAACATCCTAGTTCATGAAACCACTGCAAGCTCTTATTAGCCACAAACCAATGAGCATGGGACATCTAATTAAGAGTGTTGGAAAGCTAACCTTACCTAATTTGATGACCACTCTGATCACTGCACATAGCTTTCTCCAGGGGAAAGGCTGTAAATTATTAAAACTGAACAAAACAGTTGAGTTATGAGGTTTTATCACTGGGAATTAGATTCCTATTTTTCAAGGATGCATTTTTCTTCAGTTAAAAGTTACTGGAAATAATAATTGGTTTTGTGCTACTCAGAGACTTCTATCAAGAGAATTGTTTCTTGCAGATAAGGCATCAATTACTTGATGACTTCTGCCCCTTTTAAATCAGTAACTGATAAACAATATTAGATGTTGAATCAGAGGAAGCCTTAAAGATATGGTCTAGATCCCATACACCTGTGCCTAACTCAGATGGAGAAAACAAAAAGTAACCTGAAGAAAAGAATACACACCATCAGAAATAAGATCAGGATTTTATTCTCTGTTTTATGTCTGTATAATCTTGATTAATACTCAGTTTGAGGGACTGGATCTACAGTGTTACCTCTTCTCATGTTTTCTATACTTTTTTTCTATCCTCCATCTGAGAAGGATGCACTGGAAATGCAGGGCTGGACCTACATTTCGTGTAAATTAATATAGCTCACTGAAATCAACAGAGCTACAATGCTCTAAGCTGCTAAGGATCTTTCCCTCCACCTTATTTATATATTTTCAGAATGGACATAGTATCTTAGTTCATATTGAAGTGCAGAGTTCATCATAGCAGTAATCTCTAAGACACAGCCTGCCTATCTTTTATGATAAGGGAATTACATTTCTTCTGTTGTGTTGATAAAAATCTACTATTTCTGGGAAGATGACTTGCTGGAACCCAAATAAATTGAGCATACCCTACTCTATGATAGGAACTGAAGAGATGTGACTGCTGACCTAACCAGTGAAGGAGGTTTCTGATATTAATGCAGTTAAGATAGCAAGACTGTGTTGGTGTCACTCAGGAGTGGATAGTGTTGATTTTTTTATGTGTGTGGTTGGTTGACCCTGGCTGGATGCCAGATGTCCACCAAAGCACTATCACTCCCCTCCTCAACTGGATAGGGGAGAAAAAAATAAAAGTAAGGGCTTGTGGGTTGAGATAAGGACAGGGAGAAATCACTCACCGGTTACCATCTTGGACAAAACAGGCTCAACTTGGGAAAAATTAAACCAAATCTTAAAACACCTTCCCCCTACCCCTCCCTTCTTCACAGCCTCAACTTCACACTCAATTTTCTCTACCTCCTCTCTCTCAGAGGACAGGGGAATGGAAAATGGAGTCTCTGGTCAATTCATCACATTGTCTCTGCTGCTCCTTCCTCTTCAGGAGGAGGACTCCTCAGACTCTTCCCCTGCTCCAATGTGGGGTCCCACCCACAGGAGACAGTCCTCCACAAAGTTCTCCAACTCGAGCCCTTCCTGTGGGCTACAGTTCTTCATGAACTGCTCCAGTGTGTGTCCCTTCTATGGGGTACAGTCCTTTGGGAATAGGCTGCTCCGTCATGGGTCCCCCACAGGATGCCAGCAAACCTGCTCTAGCGTGCACTTCTCTCTCCATGAGCCCATAGGTCCCACCAGGACCCTGCTCCAGTGTGACCTTCCCACGGGGTCATAGCCCTCTTTAGGCATTCACCTGCTCTGGCATGGGGTCCTTCATGGGCTGCGGGCGGATATCTGTTCCCCTGTGGACCTCCATATGCTGCAGGGGTGCAGCCTGTTTCACCATGGTCTTCAACAGGGCGTACAGTGGAATATCTGCTCCGGTGCCTGGAGCACCTTCTCCCACTCCTTCTTCACTGACCTTAGTGTCTGCAGAGCTGTCTATCACATATTCTCACTCTATTTTTGGCCGCTGTTGTCCAGGTTTTTTTCTCCTCTTTCTTAAATACATTATCCCAGAGGCTCTACCACTGTGGCTGATGGGCTCAAGCCTTGGCCAGAGTCTATTATGTGGCTGTCTGGCATTGGCACTATTAGACCTGGGGAAAGCTTCTGGCATCTTCTCATACAATCCACCCCTGTAGCCCCCCAGCTACCAAAACATTGCCAAGCAAACCCAATACAATACAAAAAAAACCAATTACAAGTTTGTTACTGGTTTTGTGGCCATGAAAAATGCATGGATCCAGTATGGGGTACAGTATATATTGCCACAGTATATATTTAAAACAAGTGTAATAATTTCCAGTGGGCAGAGTTCAGCCCTGTCACAAGATTCAATCCAGTCTACTTTTTGCTCCTTGTTTTTCCTGGAGCCTGTCAAACATGCAGAGGGAACAAATAATGTTCCCTGCTCAGAGGTTTGGTATCTCTCAGCTTGCTTCCTGCTATCCTCTTTCTCAAGGACCTCAAACTGTCTGACTGCACTAACAAGTCTCAGATATGTTAAGTGACCAAAATGGAGGTGTTCTCTTATTCATATGGTTGACTGTGGAGCTGTGCCAAGTTGTTTATTGGGGCTGTATGACACAGTCCTCAAGTGTTGGGAAAGCATGGGATCAGGAACACTGGACAGAAACCTCCCTCTTCTTATTTGATGGAAGAGGGAAGTACAGTCTGTTGAGGACAAAAGGCTGGATAATGTTGGTGCAAAGAAGTGGTTCTCAGGCAATGGCTTGCAGGCAGCATCATGCCCTGAAACTGGGATTAAGGGCAAAGTATAAATTGCCTGCAGCACATCACCTACTCATCAGCTTTGCCCACGGCCAAGTCACAGGTCTCTGGCTTAACCAGTAAATATTCAGACTCTTTTGAAGAGACTGTGAACATAATTTATGAAATTATCAATTTTCAAACAAATATTTATTTACTTTTAGGCTCCAGAGGGTACTTTGTCTTTTTATTGATATTACTTCACACTACTAAATGCCTGAAATATTTCCAGTTGTAATTATGCAATGGAACATTTCTCGATTGTTTCTGTTTGAGTTTTATGGACTGGATAACGTTTATCTGTAGTGAATGTCTGCCATTTCTATTCATTATTTACTGTTTATATTACAACAAGAGGATATGAGAACTGGACAGCTAATACATCACATGAATTTACCAGAAGTATGAGTACAAACCCTTGCTCCAGGAGGTTGCTAAGGACTTCTCCAAGTCAATACTGCCAGGAGTAAAGTCAGGATCCCTGAGTGCATGGTGTGAGCTGCCATGGATAGGGCCACGCTGTTCAGCAAGGAGGCGAAAGACCCATCATCACAGTGGCCACTGGCAAGGTGAAGGAAGAGTGGGTCTAAAACAATTTAGGGCTTTTTATTAAACCATACTTTGAGAAATGGAGTCAGGAATGTTGCTTTGCCCTGCAGGGCAATCCTGAGGAACAGACATGGAAAAGGGACTTGGAGAAGGCAGCGCAGGTAAAATTATTTGCCTGGCATGAACCTCTATTTGCCGCTAAAAGTGGGAATAAACTGTAGCTCATCATATTCCCAGCTCAACACCATGACTACTCAGTGACACTCTATCCTATTTGCTCAGCTTCCCAAAATGGGTGTGCTCACCCCACCATCTCCAACTCCCAATGAAGTAGCAAACTACCTACAATATTTTTTCTGCCCTAGTTTCTTTAAAAAAAAAATAAATCACAACACCGCCAACCACTTTTGCACAGCACTCTCCGTCGTCTTTCACTATGCTGGTCCATCTAGCCTGTTATTTAAGTTCTCCCTGAAAAAAATCCCACCACTTTCTTCCACAGTGCCCACACAAAGTGAGTCAATGTTCTTTTCCATTCATCTCAGAGAGACCAGGATTGCATCCAACATATTTTCTCACACAAAAAAAAAAAAGACAAAAAGGAAGAAGCATGGGTAAAACCACCAGGACATTCATACAAATAGTTTCACAACGATGTTTCTACAACCCTTAATCTTCCTCATTCACACCCTCCCTACTATCAAACATACCATGTGGACCTAGGTGGTTAACTATTAACTTTATGCATAACAGAAAATTAAAGAAAAAACATAGTAGCAACTTTTCCAGCCATGTGATTGGGCTTTTCTTCCTGAGGTAGATTACCCAGCTAGATATTTTGAGTAAGAAGGTTCTCTTCTCCACTCCTATAGAAGTCTAAGTCCTGAGTGGTGGTTCTGTCCCTTCACAGCTGTCAGAGTGCAGGCCTCATGGATGCAGAGAGCAACACAAAGGCTTAACTTCTGTGACACAGATCTTGTTTCTTTCTGTATTGGGCTTAGGTTCACCCTTGCTATCTATAAGGCTTTTTTTAACTTGGTCATAGTAAGTGACCAAGGTTTCGGGGAGAGGAACAGTGCAGCCCCCTGCCAGAGCCACTGGTGTTTGGTGCCATTAAATGTTTTGGGGTAAGGTCTAATGGATGAAGAGTGGCAAATCACAGCAGGTTCAAAAGATAGCATCCAGTTTTTCTGGAGTTCTCCCTGGAGTTCACTTGGAATTAGCATGGAGAGCTTTATTTCCTGAAGTCAGTGATGACAGCTTAGCTTGCCAAGGCAGTGAGACTGCTTTGTATTTTGTCTGATGCTGGGATGCTCAGTCAGTGGCCTGTCAACCAGGTTACAGGTTACCTGAACATGTCAGGCCTTCAGCCTCCTTCTACCGGTGGCTTGGGATATCACCGTGTTTGCTTTGGGAACAGTGAACAGCTTGGCTGCTGACAGCACCTCACAGAAGTAGGTAACAAAGCTAGAGCAAAAGCACTTCTGCTGCCAAAGCCCTACTGCTTGCTCAGAGCACTGATTAGTATTGACACAATAGTCAAGCATCTTCATATGTGAAGAAGGATTCTCCATGCACAGGTTCAACCATACTTTTATACTAATACATGACTGAGGCCCAAGTACTGCCCTCAGATGAAGATTTTTGAGTGGTTGTACTGGTAACCGGCCAGGTGGGACAGTAAAGACAAGGTTTCATGATACAGTTCTTTCCTTTTCCTCTAAGGAACCAGCTTCAAATACCATTAAGCCAAGCAAAGGTTATGGAGCTGCTTTACTTTAATCTCAACAGTTATTGAGATAGTATAACTGAGCAAATGATACAGAAAAGGCTTTCACACATATTGTCTGCAGCTTCTTTTCCTAAACTATCAAACAGTAGTAACAAAAAGGAGCAGACAGGTGGGTTTTTCTTCAAGATGAAGCCTATAAAAAAGTGTGGGAGACTCACAGTCCTGCATGCCGTCTTCTCTTGTCAGGAGCTGCACATAGGTCAGGAGGATAACAAACAAAGCATTTCTGGATGTTGCATGTCAGCGAGCTTCAGACCTCAGCCAGACTTTAACAGCCCTAGTACATCCTCATGGGGTTTCTGAAAGGTAGAAGTAATGTGATACCCCTGTTTTCACAGCTAAGATGTCAGGATGCTAAGTGACTGTTTTCTTGGCGCCTCTTCCTTCAGGAAACCAGAAGAAGAAGCAGGACTTGCACCTCCATCTTTGAAGCATGGCACAGAAAGACTGAGGGGGAGCTTCTGTGAGCCCCAGGGGTGATGCTCCATGGTCAGCAGCAGGATGCTGGCTGGTGGGAACATCTCTGTGGAGTGTGACCTGGCTGGTGCCATAACTTCATGGTGGCAGCATCCACTGGCAGGGCAGCCTGCATGGGCCATCAGGCGTGGAGAGAGCTTAACCTGGGCTGCTCGAGGTTCTGGTGGAGGAAAGGCATCTGTGCTGTGACTGGCACAAGCAGAGATCTTGGCGGGCACAACTTGGCATGTTGCAGCTCTCTTACCCCCTCTGCACAAAGCTGCCAGCTGAGCAACATTTCTGAAAAAAAAAGAAACCAAACCAAACAAAAAAACCACACCCAAAGACCTAACAGGCTGTTTATACTGTCTAAAATTTATGAATTTTAGGTACCCGACTTGTTTTCTAAAATACATTCAGATAAACAAGAACAGCAATGCAAACATGGAGGTGTCAAAGCAGGCGGTTCCCCATCAAGACTGTTCAGAAACCTTACGTTCAGTTAAATTCTGGAAAACCCTGATGTGAAGATCTGTAGAAAGCTCCTGCGAAGGTATTATATCCAGTTTGTGAATAATTGTGGTTGGTAATAAATTTCAGGCTTCCCTGAAATGAATTTAAATTGTACAACTGATTTCAATGTGACTGGGATTTGATTCATGGTCTGTAGGACAGCATTGGTTTTGACAGACATAACTGTCCTGGTATTCCAAGAACAGCGTTATTGTTGAGGGTTTTCACAATTCAGAATAATATAATGCCAATTGCATTCCAAAATCAAAAGGAAAGTTTGAAGCTGAAAACAATTTGCTATTTTTAAAACAAATACACTCACCATTTGCCTCTGTACTAAGTCACAAAGATGAAATAAATGTGAACCATTCTTCTGCTGTCAACAACTAGAGCAACTGTATCTGAATATGCTCAAAGTTATATATGCTTAAAGGGTACAAGATACGCTCATGAAAACAGAATCAGGGCCACTGAATGCAAAAATGTTATGCTAACTGATCATTTCTGAAGTAAGAACATACTGCTGGATTTTCAGAGACAATATGCATGTGCTAAAGAAATTGATGTGCCACTGCCCTGTAATATTCACCTCTGTGTAGAGAGCCCTATGCAACATTTCTGAAGTATGTTTTAAGGATGAAGTTTTGCAGATGTCTTCAAGTGAGCTGGAAGGAAGATTTCATCCTCTCCAAGAAGAGACTTCAGGAGTGATCACCAATGAAAGGACGAGAAAGCTCCCCTTACATTGTCTCCAGCCCTCCAGCAAGCCAGGGAAGAAAAGGTTTAACAGTAAACAAATCAGTTTTAACTCCTCTGAACTGCCAGCTGGCTTCATTGGGTAACCCACTGGAGCCTTCTGACTGCCTAAGCTTTGTGCTGGATCTGTACGTTGTTTTAGCATTGAAGTGTGAGTGAATCACAGGGAAATGATAGGCCACAACTTAAAAACAGAAGAAAGGAGTACTGCCAAACAGGACTAATTGACTGCAGACATGAGCTTTCCCCAGTCTCTAGCCCATTCATTTCTGCAGAATGGCTCTACAAAAGTGTCAACATAAATTTGACATTCTTACAGAAAACCACCTCTAGGTGGAAGTGTTGACCCTGCAGACAGAGATGAGATCATAAATATCTATGTGGCAGAAGCGATGGCAATGTTTTTTTAAAACTACTTCCTCCAATATTTTGCTCTTGAAAGTGTAATTAGATGAGGTGCCTTCAGATTTATATACCTGAGAGCAGGTTGCAAAGCTCACTGAAGCCAGGAATTTGTTTTTCTCTTGGCCCAGATCCAGTGACTGTGGGTCAAAGAAGTGCTTCAAAGGTGCTGGACATTTACCTTTGGTGAATGCAGCAGCAAAGGGTGCATTCTTGGTTTTAAACATATGCTTATGGATAGTCCCCAGACTCTGTGCTTGCCGTCTGGACCATATTTTGAATGACATTGTGGCCTAAACCTATGGTTCTTGGCTTAGGCAGTGTAACAGAAAGTTTTGATTTTAGTTGGACAAAACAAGAGCATGGCTACTACTTCCCTTTCGCTCTTTTGAGAACAAATTGTAAACTCCTGACTCTGTATTTGAGTAGGTCATTCAAAGGATGAGTCTTGTACTTCAAGTGCTATGGATTGTAAGTGATATGTTAGACTAGGTACCGTCCCTATTATTGCCTTATAGAGTGAAGACGTGATTCAGAATGGATCAGAAATCGTGCTCAGAATAATTTCTGCACAGGCGTGACAGTAAGATGGACTGTTTAGTTCACTTTTCCAGGGGATCGTGACACTTCCTCCCTTCTTACTGTCTGAGCTCTTTGTCAGACATTATGAGGGAAATTTTCTAAAGGCACCAAAATGCTGACTTCACTGAATAATGACAAGAGTTAGATGCCTCACCTACCCCTTGCACTCTTAATGCTCTAATAATGATAAATCATTATGCTTTCAGAAAGGTTTAATCTTCTTTATTTACCTTTCTATTTCTGTTTCTGTTTTATACTGGAACCTGACCAGGGCTTCTGTTGGATTAGGCCAATATTTTCATAAATAGTTACATGACACAGGAGTACCGTTTTTCTGCAGGTATGTTTTATTTACTGTCAAGACCATTGTTTGTATCAACTGCACATCTTTTACTGACCATTTGTCATGCAAGAGAGAATCTGGAAAAGAGGTGGGTACATGTCTGGTACATGATGGTACATGCTGGTACATGCTAGTACATCTTAGAGCTCCGTAGTCACGGCTCGTGCCTACCTACAGGGACACTGTTTCAACTGCACTTTCTATGTGAGTGAATGTGCCAGTGTCTCCCACCCATGTCATGAATACCATAAATGCTGTGCTACCAGGTACTCTAGATGCAGCCTTACTGATAACAACTGGTAGCTCTGTTCCTTGCTGCCTGCAATCATCCTTTGAATTATAGAGAGAAGTTAAGCATCGCAAGATGACGATAAAATAACTTTGAATCTGAATTAATGACCACATAGAAAAGCTTGTGCCTAATGCTTTGAGTATCTCCTGGGTCTCCAGGAAGGGCTCTGCCATTTGTGCAGCACTTAGGCAGTGTTTCCATCAGCATAGTTACTCCTCACTAGCTTCCACTGAGAGATTGTTCAGTTTTCTCATCATCACCATCAGGTCATGCCTTATTGCAAGTTTTCCAGGTGCCATTGGATTATGTCTTGTAAAGGTGTTTGTGAGTGTGTGAACAACCAAGTCAACAAGAGAACTGATTTTCATCCACACTGGAATGAGACATTAATTAATTCAGGCATGAAGCAGTGTAAGTCATTTGTTTTTTGAAGGGAGGTGACCAAAAGAGGAAGACAGACAGCTAACCCAGCAAACAGATGCTGTCAGAGACTGGACAGGTCTCCAAAGGGAGACAGGAATTGCTGGACACAAAATAAATATTTTGTAGCCCATTTGTAAAGAAGGATATGTCAAATGTTTATGTATTTCATATCTTTATATCTATCCTTATGTATACATAAATGTGTATATCTTTCACTATGTATCTCTCTAGATTTACATGAGCATAAAGCTAATTTCCTTATTCAACATGAGCTCAGATCCATTACAAAGACTCAGCCATTTCACGAACACCTTTAGACTTTCCATGATGATGCACTCAGTTGTGATGGATTGTGGGGCAGGGAAATTGTGCTACTTGGCTGAGCTCAACTTACTCTACCAGACGACACCAGGAAGGTTAACTTACTGGACTTCACATGCCAGCTTGTCACTTCTCACTGAGACTGATCACTGGTACCATTACAGCCATATGTGAGCACCTTATGCAAGACTGGAACTGGGAAATGAATTTTATCACCCCCACCATATGGAAAACTAACAATGTTTACTAGATGCTCTCACTTTGAAGTAAAGAACTACCAGTAAGGAAGAAAATAACCAGCAGAAAAATAAAATTCTTCTTAATAATGGGTTGTGAATGAAACCTTTCCTTCAAGCTGCAGTGGCACAAGCCATTGCACTATGTTTTATAAAAAATGTATCATTTTCTCATAATCTCTTCAAGTATCAAGTAAAAGGAAATGGCTTTTTGTTCACAGGATAACTCATTGATTGATTATGTGTTCATACAGGGTCAAAAAGTCTCATCTTATTTATACCACTGTATACTGCATGAATTGCCACAATGTTTATAGAGGAATATCACTCTACTGTTAATCTTTGTTACCATTTAAATATTTGGACTAGTTTCTTGGGATTAGCCTGGAAATTTGAACCTTATATTCTGCCTTTTT
This sequence comes from Neopelma chrysocephalum, assembly GCF_003984885.1. Lineage (NCBI taxonomy): Eukaryota > Metazoa > Chordata > Aves > Passeriformes > Pipridae > Neopelma > Neopelma chrysocephalum. The sequence continues at coordinate 7,688,291 of NW_020897715.1, forward strand.
TTATCTGATTATCTAAATGATCAAGAAAGAAACTCAAAGATACTGTTGCACACTTGGGTTTGTGCTTTGGATTCCAACACCTTTTTGCACCCTTTCTTTATTAGGGGAAAAAAAATTCTAAATGGCAAAGCATTGTATCCTCCAAGCATTTCATTCCACCCACACAGTTCTTTTTCTTTAAAACGGTGGCTTATTCCCAACTGGAAAGGCAGCAGTCTAGCTAGGAGACAGGTTATGTTCAAGAGAGAAAGGAAGGAGGTAGCTGAATCATAGCAATTTAACTCCGGCTGTGTGGATGTAAATCCAGCCACTGGTTGCTGCTATCACAAGCATAGTATGATTTTGGATACAGGGAATGGCATATTGTTCTGGGTAATGAAGGCTAGAGGTCAGAGCAGGCTATGCATTTGCCTTTATTGCTTGCACTCCAGCAGGTGCAATATTTATTGCCTCTACTCTGTGCACAGCCATCTCTAGCATTACTAATGAAATGTCAAATCTTATTTTTATTTACTTCCTTTCTTCATCACCTGCAAATAGCCACATTGACAACCCCCAAACCAATCATTTGTGGATTACTAAGAATGCCATCAGTAAAAGTCAGTCATCAGTAAAGAGCACCACTTTCTGGAAATAAACTAAACAGGTTCATTTGAGGCTTTTCATAAAACAAATGTTGCAACAAAATTAATTTGTCCAGCATTAGTCATCACCCTTTCTGCATGTTAATACTGTTTCTTCTGGGAGAAACTGGCTTTTTTTTTGAAAATATCCTCTGCTACACTTGGCACTCACAAAGGCCAGAAAAGGCACACGTCTGAGTGTGTCGTATTAACATGCTTCAGTGTCCTGCATGTCCAAGTCATGCAGGCTGGTTTTGGTCACAGATCAGTTGTTATTGTTTTCCCATGAGTAGGTACTTATACCTGATGTCTTGTCAAGATCTTTGCCGCAACAGGCAGGAGGATGGTTCTTTTTTTCATGTTGCTTTGCCTCAGAACAAGGAGGCTTCTAAGGAACATAAACATTTAAGAGGAACGATCTCTTCAAGAATACGGTAGAGCCCCCATCACTGGGGGTTTTCAAGATGCAGTAGCACAGGGTACTACATAACCCTATGCAGGCTTCCTTTCCCTCAAAAGGTTGGACAAGATGATCTTTCAAGGTTCCTCCCAACATGAACTGTTCTGTAATTCTCTGATTCTGTGATTTGGTCAGAGTGTACCTTTGCACCAAACACCTTCAGAGAGAAGCAGCATTTAGTTAGTTTCATTCCCAGAGGAAGTTTCTCCTGGGATGCATGCCGTGCTAATGTGGGGGTGGAAAGGGGTGGATGGAGGAATCTCCTTTAGGCTCATCTCCTTTGCTGCCTTCCTTTTGTTCCTTTCTTCTGGAGTTTGGCTTTTGCTTTCCATGTTGAGAGGAATTTAAGGAAGAGAGTGTCTTGATTGCAGAGAGTTGCTGAGGAGACAGAAATTGCTGTCTCAGGGCTCTTGGTTACTCTGGGGGAGTGTTAGGTTTGTGCTGCCCACAGGCAGCAGCGAACTAACCAGGATTTAGCTCCAATAGCTGAGATAAGGGTCTCTTATCAACATCTGAATGGCCTTGTGTCTACTCATGGGGATGGAAGTTTCCTCAGAGCTCTTGGATAGGACATGTTCTTGCCTTTCCCATCATTGAGCCCCGAATGTAAATTTTACAACAGACTGATGACAATGGGTGGTGTTTGGGACTCTTGTTTTCTTTGCAGATATGGAATGTAAGAAAGGCAATGTTTTCTCCAAGGAGGTGAGCAATCTGTCTGTGCCTACAGGTCTCTCTTTGATTACAATTAATTAGTCACAAGTACATGTTAGAACTGCACCAAGAACTCTCTGATCAGAGAAGCTCCCAGTCAAAGGACAGACATATAGAGAGATATTAGAGGAAAGCCAGGCATTATGTCACCCTTTGTGGAGTAGCTGCTCCAAGAACAAATGCATGATATTTTGATCTTTCAGGGGAGAACATTTTGGGGACCCTACAGAGAACATCCACCAGGACTAGAAAAGTGCTTCATAGTTTCTGATGAAGAGAATGTTTGGCCTCCCATCGTTTTCTTCAAAACCTGCTGTTTTTCCAACCTATGCCAATCCAGTTCCTGCCCAGAATTAATGTGGTAGGTAGGAGATAAGCAACAACTTTCTGTCAAGGTGCACTGAGGATAGTTCACCTAAGTTATATTTCAAAGTGTCTCAGGCTTTTGAATCAAGTAGCGGTTCCTTAAAGGGGTTTAGACATATCTAATTTTTTTTTTTTAATTCTGCCCGAGAACTTGTAGAACATGGTATTCCCCTGGTCTTTCAGTTTCAGTGTCCTGGAAATAGACTTTTTTTAGGTGGACACTTGAGGAAGGGCAAGTAAAGCTTTGAATAGTGACCCACTCTTTTGTGACTGGCTGGAAAAAGATAGTTTGAGGCTTTCCTACAGCTCCTGTTCAGAAGCAGTGTGTTTTTTTCTTTAACAGAAAAGCATTAGCCTGATAGTTGATCATTTTAAATTTAATCCTGTGAGGGCTTTAAAGATTTATATAGATTATCTGTATGTCCTTTGAGGTGCAGAATTTCATAATCATTGAACTAAACTGCCTTCACAACCAGTGCACTGCTCCTCAGCATTGCAGAGATGTTTCATCAGCTTTGACTTGTCCTCTGATTTGCATATCACAGGTTTACTTAGGAAGAGACTTAACTATAGTGGAGACTTAAGTACTTATGTCCAAGAGCAGACCCGCAACTGCCCAAAATAGGCTCTGAGCACCTGTCCTGGAAAGTTATTAGCAATAGCAAAATTCTTCCCAAGTTCTATGAGATTCTTGGTTCTGAACGTGGAAACTCTTACTAGAAGGATTAGAAAAGATCATGGTGGGCTTCTCAGAGACAAATAGGTGTCGGTAATGAGATACTTGGCAAGTTGAAATTTCTATGGAATTGTGACACCTAAAGCACATTCCGCAGTGCTTTAAGACACTTTTCTTCCAAAGATTTTACTCTTTGTTAGACAGCTAAACAAATTTCAGGCTCTGGATCCTTGCATGTTGCTTAATTAGTGTTATTAAGGAGAAACATAATAAGAAACAGTAACATAACTGTCAAACTGTTATTTATTTTGGAAGTTCCTTTGTATGTGTGCTCAGATTAATCCAAAATCAGGATCCTCTTTGTATAGACCTCAAGGCTTTATTAATGGGCCACAGCTGACCTGTTAGCTCACAGTGACAATCAGCATCACTGCCTACAATGCGTTTGCTCTCCTTTGAGAGGTGTCTTGCCTGAAGCTTAAAAAAACTGAACTAGTGACCTCAAATGACCTTACTTTCTCCAAGTCAGAAGTCTCATGTCCTACATGTTCCAGAAAATAAAACAGAATGATGAAATATTAAAGCGATGACCTTTTTGTGACAGAAACACTGAATTTTGAAGTTGGTCTTTTACCATAATCAGGGGACCAGAATAAATTTCAAGATCTCAGCTTAAAGGGAATGTCAGTGTTTGAGACCAGATTTAACCAAAAAAGTTGACCTTCCGGTGATCTCAGAAAGATCAAAAATGAAGTCTTCTTCTTCTCCAAGTGCTTGTATGCAATGCCAATCCTAATGAACGATTCTACCAAATTTCAACAGTTTAGCATCATGGGAATGTGGAAATCAGTTGTGTCAGTTGTTCATCCTGATGAATACATCTGTATTGTCTTAGGCTGCACTTCTCCAGTGATCAGACTCTAGTGGCTCAAAGGATTGTTCGCTGTGTGGGAGACATCACAACAATCAACATTACAGTTATAGTTCAATGCATTATTTGATACCAAGGACTCCGTTGCAGAGGGTCTCTCTCCTGGGGGTGAGAGTGAAGCTTTTCTTTTGTTCTTTCCCTCAGGAGAGTCAGTTTGGTTGGAACAGCTGCTAAAATTGTTAATCCACCAACTGGCTGGTCATATGATTTCACAGAGACCTGCTATTATTCATATGCAATGTGCTCTTGCTTTTTTTCTCATGCTCTGGGTTGTGCACATCTGACATCAGTTCTGCAGCTGTATTACGCTGATTGCTTTTTATTTTAAGGCCTCGCTTCTAATTACTAAAGAAAAAAGATCTCTGCCACATATGTTGGAAATGGAGAAAGGCTGCAGTCCAACATCAGCTCTGACAAGGTTTTACCTATTGTGCAGGCTCCCTGTGCTCTGGTCAGCAGCAGAGTGCTTGCATGTTACACATAGTATTTTATTGCCTATCAGATTAGTGCAACCCTTTATTCCTAACATCTAAGAACTCAAGCCTTTCCACAGATTAGCCATGGCTGGACACATCCACTTTGTGGTTGCCTGTCTTGGATGGACCTGAGATGTTCATGTCTTTGGTATCTTGAGAAACAGAGATTTTTTTAACAATGGTCAGGGTAAATTGCTGTGGATGTGTGATGGCTGGAAATGGTTGTACTTCTTCCTCGAGGGTCATGCAATACAGCTATGCTGGGTCTGACAGGATATTCGAGGGAGGCAAGACATTGGCATATTAACCACCCCAATAAGAGGGAGAAACAACTTTCCAGAGCACTGAGGGGAGATAGGAGCACATTCCATTGGTAGTGAAATCTTCTCATGAGGATTTTGGTACTTTCGGTTAGGACTTCTGAGAAGTTTCAGAAGCAAGTTTGGTCTGTGCTAAGGCACAAGTCTGGGTAGCACAGAAAGGAGGAAGATTGATACTTGCTAGTAGCACATATATTCCGGTCCTTACAGGGGTCACTAATCCTCTTTCTTGGCATGAGTGACAGAGGCAGTCAGGAATGCATAGCTTGTTCTGTAGTGTAATACTGACCACCTGGCAGGCTGAATTATGGGGGAATGTCTACAGTTTCCCCCAGAGCACACTGCAGGGGCCACTGTGGGAGATACGCGCAGGGCTGGATGCATCACCAGGCTGTTCTACATGAGCAGCTTGGTGTCCCTCTGAAAGGCAGCATGCCCTGAGCTCTGCCATTCTATATCCCTTCCTTCTCTCCTCTGGGAACATCTTCACAGCCTGTCACAAGGCTGACCAAGGGAAAACCAGATGAATCACTAAAAAGACCTCTGACTTCTTGAAAAAAAAGTAGGTTTTCAAAATACAGAGCTATTAAGCAGCAGTTCCCTATGCATTCAAAGTAGAATTCAACTTTTAACCATTCAGAATACCCCTGCAAGGCAAACACAAAACCATTTCCTCCATACTTCACAAGGAAGGAAACTGCAGCATAAGTGACACAGCTGAAATTTCAGACTAGGTGAGTATCAGAGAAGGGATTAGTATTTATGCTCCTTAACTACCAAAACTGGTGTTTTCTCTTCAAGACAACAATGCCTCCAAGGTCCTGAGTTGCAGATTGAACAAAACTAATGCAACTTTAATAATGTGTATGTATATTTTATGCCTTCACCATAAGGACATGGGTTCCTTAGGCTATATGATTTTCACATACAGTTGAAAGTGGTGCAGATGTAATGCAAGGAGATTGTCATGACATAAAATCTGTAACAGATGAGCTTTTCCCTCATTGTGCATCTGATTCCTTTCTTAGCATGAAGTATGTGTTTTTGAGGTGGGAATGTGAGGTTTTATTATTTACCTGGATTTGAGTTCCTAGAACTAAAACAAATGTTGATTTTGCTGCCATACTGGTTTGCTCTCATTTTTGTATCAGAGGTCCTCACTGCTGAACAGATTACACTTTTTTGTCTGAAATATGCCAGTCCTTCCTGCTCTGTAACTGTAAGCAAAAATGTTTACAATGGGCTGGCTTTTTTTCCTGGCCTGATTGAGGCACAAAGAGGAACTTACATATCTTATTTTTATCTTCAGAGAAAAATGTAGCTGGAGATTTTTTTGGGGGGAGATAGTTTTTTCCTCTGCAGGGAGTCAGGTATCTAAGAGTGTGTGCACATAGATATAAAAGAGGATGCACTCTGCTTTTTGTTGCCAGTGTCAGACCTGCTTAACACTGTCTAAATGTCTCTGTACAACGGCTTAAGAAATATCAATGTCTGGGTGAAATATCTGCATGCAGTAAAAACAGGGGAGTTGCCTTTAAATTCAGGATCTGAGTTTCCAAATACAGTTTTCTGGAAAAACACCATCAGATTTGGCACTGGTTCGCCGGTGGAGAGTTGTATATGAAATGGCATGTACAGTAGGGCTCGGGAGCCACCGCTCTCTACCTAGATACAGTGGATGGGATTTCCAAAACAGAGCTCTCAGCAATGCCAGGGCTAGGGCAGCAGGGAGTAGGTTTCTGTCGGTCTGCAGAGCCTGCCTGCTGGCATGGGATCGCTCTGTAAAGCAGCATTACATTTGGGGAAGGAATCTTCCTTTCCCAGGCTCATGGGTAGAGATATGGGCCATCTAGTGGGGAGAGAAATTAATAGCTGAGGATATCTCCCATTTCAGTTCTCCAGCTCGCTGCCTCCCTTGTACAGCCTCTGCATATGCTGACATATAAAAGTGGCAGGTAAATAATTCTCCTCTGTTTCAGGAAGGAAAAGAAAAGTCAAATTGGTGTAAAACAACCAGCGGTACTTAACACCAATGGCATTCAGCCTGCACTAGTAACAGGAGACCTTTGCAGAAATAGTGAACTAGTTTTGTTCCTTCACTTCAAACAAAGTGCCCTGCCGAATGTGAAAATGAAGCCAGACTGTTCTGTGCTGCCTCTCAATATCTCTGTGTCACATCACTTCAGTAAACTATTCACTTGCATTTAGTCCAGGCCCTACAGCATCAGCTTAGTTTACAAGAGCTGTTTCATAAGTTCATACAGTGGGTTTATGCTGAGTTATTTTTATGGGGCATGGGGAACTGACATACATGACATGAAGATTTGCATTTGTTTTTATTGAAGCCTGAGTCCTTACTTTTATTTCTTTTTAAGTCTGAAGGTGCCTATAAGACTGCTCTCTGCTTAATAGGAGTTCATTTTCAATTTCTAAAATTTCTTGTCCCCTCTTGCTCCCCCTTCCCCATTTGATGAGTGCTCTTATAATAAACTCATTGAAATGTTGTTCCAGAAGGCAGCACTTTCATAGGAAGAGCACTCAGTCTCGTGTAACAAAGTTCTATATTAAGATCCATAGATTGAATCTAGATAAAATGTAGTCACTGTGACTGCTGACAGCAAGAAGATCCCCCCTGCCTTGCTGTGCTGAGACATCCATTGCAGATGAATCCATGACCCAACTGTACTGCCTTGAATGCAGCCACATGGAAGAAATGGTGCTGCTGTGAGAGAGGGAAGGAAGACGCTTCTGTTTCAGGTGCCACATAAAAAAAAAAAATCTACCGAAATTTATTTGCATGCATAATTGTTCTTTCCCCTCCAGTTGCTGTGATCATTAAGCTGCTTCGTCAGCTTTCATGGCTGGGTCCTGCTGCTGGAGTATAGGGCTGACTTTGGCCACAATCTGAGGTTATTGCCTTAGAAAGGTGCAGCTGTGGCTTTGCTGCCAGCGTCAAGCCATCCCCACAATGTGCATTCCTCCACCTCCCTCACCCTTCTTCCTCTCTGCTCCTGGGTAAGAGGCTGAGCAGCCCCCCTGGACTGGCTCCTTCAAGGAGCCAGGGGCCAGAAGATCATGTTGCCTGGAGCTGGTGAGGACTCATCATCCAGAGCAGGCAAAGCCCTGGCAGTCAGGATGTTAAGCCTGTTTGGGTCATGGAGAAGTTTTCCTTGGACTACTAGGAGAATAACACCACTCACACAGGGTGTTGAGAGATATCAGTGTTAGTGTTGTCATCCCTGGAAGGGTCAAATAACTTTTAGTGCCGCTGCTGAGACTCTGGTAGGGTGTGTGGTCTTCTCACGTGATGGGACAGCTTCCCATGAGCAGGTCTGACACTCCAGCCAGCAATGGCTGCAGTCTCTAGCAAGTCAGGTCACCTTGGACAAATGGATAGAGCTGGACAGGTGAGGATGTTTACTGACAACAGAGTGCATGAATGCATTGGGTGGTGATCACATTTCTAAGTAAAAGCTCTTGCTTTCAACTGAACACTGAAGAAATATAGGATTTGAATAAGACCCTTGAGAATTTCCCCACTGGCATTGTCCCACTACTGCTCTGGGGTGGGAGCAAAAGCCACCACGAGCCATCAGGTGGTCAGTTATGACAAAGTCTACCAACCCCCCTCCCCAAAGGGGATTACTTATCAATCACAAAGTTTTCTTCCCACAGTACTTGATTCTTACAGCAATTAATGCTGGCGATTATATGGCAATTGTATCATCATGGCTAGGCTTCGCGAATGAAGATTTGGGAAGGGCTCTACCCACGTTTCTTGCAAGCGCGTTGGTGGCTAAAAAGGCCAATATGAGATAGACATGTCCGGTTGCAAAAGGCACAGCAGAAAGACTCCTTAGATGGTATATTCTGCAAGGTTCGATTCTTTCTGCGTTGTCTTTTCTCCTCAAGAGTGATCCTCCGTGCTTTCTCAAAAGCATCAGCAGCGTTATAGATACTGTGTCTCCAGGCCTCCTGATTGGAGGCCAGAGTAGACCAGTTATGGTGATCAATATGCCCGAGGCTGAGTTGTTGCTTCAGGGAGTCCTTGTATCTTTTCTTCAGGGCTCCTCTCTTGCGACAGCCAGTGGCAAGTTCACCATAGAGCAAGATCTTAGGGAGGCGGTGGTCCTTCATCCTGGAGACGTGCCCTGCCCAGCACAGCTGCGTTCTCAGTAGCATGGCCTCAATACTTGTGATTGCTGCCTGTTTGAGAACAGATGTATTGGTCACATAATCTGACCAGTGGATGTTTAGGATTGTACGGAGGCAGCGTTGATGGAAGCGTTCTAAGAGACGCAGGTGGTGGCAGTAGATGACCCATGAATATGGCAATTGTATGATGTAAATATATACTTCAAAGTACTAGTTTTTAAGGTAATATTTCCTTATTCATTTTACTTTTTATGGGGGATGGGGCGTGGAATGTAGTGAGAACCGGGGAAGCTATATTTGATGCTATGCTGTTGTCATAGTCTTTCACAGTTTCGGAGGGAGTGTCTTGGACCATTTAGACCACTGAGCTCTGCCACATGGGAATTTCCCTGTGAACTGCTTCCCTCACGGCATCTTTCACATTTGTGGCTGACCATGATTCTAGTGAGCATAAGCCCTGTCTAACAAGGTCACATACTCAGAAACTTTCCAAGTGAATTTCTAGAAAGTATGTGGTAGATGTGTGATTCTTGCCTGTATAGTAGCCTAGAACTTAATGCTTTGTTTCTGACTTCACAACATACACAGGAAATCAAATTATGCAAAGTGCTGGAAATGAAAGCAAACTACAACCCCCAGTTTCATAAATTCCTTAAACATCTATGTAGCACAAAATGTGCATGTGAGTCATCCCATAGGCTACAATGTATTTGCCTAGACTTCAGTGCATTTGTTACATGTTTCTGAAGCTAAGCATCCCAACAAGTAACTGACACTGATTTTCTGCTGTGTTGAGATCCCTGTAGTGCAGACCACACAGGTTTTAAATGCATTACTTGCATCTCTGCTGCCACCACAAGACTCACACCTCTGATGGACTAACATCTCTTTCAGAAGCCAAACCACATATCAGAGTTACTCATGCTGGAGCTGGAGCTCCTGTAAGAAACTAACACCTTTTTCCTCCTGACTGCATTGGCAATGTTTTCAATTTGGACAGGCACATGTTGTTTATTCTATAGTTCTGAGCATCCTTTCTCTGCTGCCGCCTCACAGGGACTGGGACACGCACCCACTGCTCTGGGACTGGGTCTTCCCTCCAGTGAGCAGTGGATGTGTACAAGGCTCATGTGGGCCAGTGATGCCCTCCTTGCTCTCGTCCTTGGGACAGCTCACTGGAAGTAGAACCAGTCATTCTCCACTGGAAATATCACTGGCCTGGCCCTCAGGAAGCTTCTACAAACTGTCCTCCAAAACAGCAGAAAGGAGACAGAACATGCTCTTTCAGCTTCAGCTGTTCCCAAAGCTGTGTGATACAGCCACAGGCAGTGCAGCATGACTTCCCAGGACGGAGACAGAGGGAGTCCCAGCCACAGAGATGTCAACAACAGCTAAGGAGACCTGTCCTGTTGGCAACCTCTTGGTGAAGGATGGTTGTGGGCTGCTGAGGATGTGTGGGCAGGTGTCTCAGAGTCTTACTGCAGCTCGATGGACAACCTGCCTCCTGTGAAGGACCTGAGTGCCTCTGGCTGTGTCATGGACTAGGGTTGGCCAAAGGGACGGAGCTGGGCCCACTGCTGCACTGCTGCACTGCTGCCCACTTCTCTCCTTGCTTCCCAGAAGTGCATGCAGCCTGCCACCCTCCACCCACCTCAGCTGCCATCCTCCAGGGCCCTGGGCAGCCTGTGCCCCCTGACACACACCCATGGCCCCAGCCTTGTAACTTCATTACCTCACTGTGTCGCAGCATTTGAATGCTGCAATTATTTCCATCACGTGATGGCATGGCGAAAACAAAGAATTTAACAGGGAAGGCCTAGCCTATATTTAGTTTTTATAACTCCAGTTCTTTTTTTTTCTTCTTTTTAATAAGTATTTATTGAAACGTTTAGAGAGGCATGAAAGCCATCTCTGGGCCTTGCATAAAACCCTGAAGACCTCCCTGCTCAGGGTTTGATCAAGAAATCTCATTGTTTTTCTAAGTTTCTCCGCTTGCATGCTTTAGCTGGTGCAAAAGTGAAATTGTCATCTTTTTTATCAAGCTGCTGAGATGTCATGTTAAAAAAATAGCCCAATAAACTGATGGGGGGAATCCTAATTATGCTGGCACAAGCATAATTTAATTTAGATTGCTATAACAACAACCAGTGTCCATGGTCTCCGTAATCACGTTAAGGCCTATACACAAAATAATTAGCATCTTTATATTTGGTAAATAGAGGTCCACTCCAGGTCAGCCTCAATGAGGACACGGCATTGTTACAGAACTATGCCTTTTACAGCTTGTGCAGAGCAGGCATTTGCAAATAAAACATTGCTGGAAACAACAAAAGGAGGGTTTGATTATCCAGGAAACACCTCCACTTGCCTCTTACCCAGTTTTTGTTTCTCCTTTGAAAGAAAAATAATAATTAATTTATTCAAGCATGAGGAATCAAAGGAAACTGCATATAATAAACACACTGTTTGCTCAATTTCTTTTTCACAGCCAACCATGATGCAACAGGCTTCTCAAAAGCTAAGGCTGTATACCTGCAGCCCCAAACCTGACAAAATGCAAGGGCATTTTTTTATTTATTAAGCATGTCTGTGGTCATTTGGCCTGGAACAGACCTGCCAGAATTTCAAGCAGTTCAGAAAAGTCAGAGGACACTTCTACAAATAAGCAAGAGCTTTACTCCAAAGCATCCCAGTCATTTCTCCATTTCTGTTGTTACTTACATTTACATAAATATTATCCCAATAGTTTGCAACTTGCAGAGATTTTTAGTTCAGCTGAACAAAACAGGATATGACAACGATAGGTATGCTACTCAATGATATGGAGAAGGTGCATGAGTGGGTGTGTGTGTGCCTTCTATTTAATCAGAAGCAATTGGCACTTTCCAGTGAAAAATGACCCCACTTTATAACTGTAGGACTTTTCCCCCCAAAAAATTACTGCATTTCACTTTTCCAGTATTTTGTAACAGTGTAACAAAAATCCTTATCCTTCTAGCTAGATTCAAAATTAAGATAGCATCTCAAACATTTTTACCTTGCAGTTTTTATAAGCAGAAAACATGAGCTAACAATTTTAATGAAGTGTTATTAAACTGCCTGAAGTTCTCTGGAAATTCTCTGAGAAACCTGCATTTAGGTCCACTAGACACATTATTGAAATTTCAGCTGTATCTAATCAGTCTGCTATGCTTATCTGTTTCAGAGCAACAAGGTTGGTCTGCTCCATCAAATTAAGAGACAGCTCATTCAGTCAGATGGAATCATGTGTATCAACATCAGCATCCTGTAGACCAGCATGGCATGTGGATATTGTTGACTCCAGAGCTGAGGATATTTCAACAGCATTTGCTGTGTGTTTCTCTGGATCATGGAAAAAGGTCTTTTCCTTCAGAAAGGACAAGTACGCTTCTCCCCACAGAGGTCGTCTCCCTTTCCTGTGCCATGTTCCTGAAGCAGCTAAGTTTCTCAGGAAATTTCAAGCATTCAAAAAAAAAAAAAAAAAAAGGAGTGAAATCGCTTTTTGTTTTGTTTGCTTATTTTTTAAAAATAAATTTATGTTATCTCAATTTGTTTTGAAACCAAAGGGGTACCAAAAGACTTTACTTTTGAGTTCGCAGAAAAAATATTTTCCTGATTTTTTTTTTTTTGCTTTTAGAGAGAGAGATATAAATATATATATATGCTATTTATATATATATAATATTTATTCAGGCAGCTTTACATCCACTTAGATGCTCAGAAGTGTTTTTTTAACCTGCGCTCAGCTGTGCTCGCCCACATAGGTACCGATGCTTTTGTGACCGCGGCCCGTGAACACCGGTAGCGAGGTCCCTGCACGTCCCCCGGCGGCCACCAGAGGACAGCGCGGCGCTCGCAGGACGGTGCCTCCCGTCACACCCGGCCAGAAAATTCCCGCGGGGAATTAGGTCGGGCTCCAAGTCGCGAATACGATCGGGGCTTTCTCGAATCCCGCTCGGCGTGATTAAACAACAGCCAGTTTTACGGAATTCCTGTAAAACCCTCAGGCAAATAGTGCAATGGGACTTGTGTGGGTGATGTGCTGGGGCACTGCCATAGCTACAGAAGTCAGGTTTTGCAATCTGGGCCTCATGAATGGCTCTCTACAATTTCTGCCTCTCTGAAGAAGAAAGTCTCGAGGTGTATGGATGGTGGAATATATTTATCAGTAGCAAATTTTACATGATTGTTGCTGTGTCCCTCAAAGGTGATTCTGTATAATTTACGTTGCCAAATTAAAGAGGAGGTAGACTTTTCCCTTTATTTGAGTCTTTCTCCTACTTATATGACATTTCGGAGTCCGTTTCTCTTCTTGACCTCTCACCCTGCAGAACTGTCCTTGCATCCCTGGGGCTGCAGCAGAGGCAAAAGGTCTCTGCCAAGACCTTGGGATTGTCCCAGACCTGCTTTCACTCCTGTAGGGTTTTGCATATCAAATCAGCTCGAAAGAGTTAAGCTAGAATGAAATCCACTCCCACCCAAACCCGTTGCTAACTGCTTGCTTCAAAGTCCTATTCTGCATTTTCGGTGGTTTACACACTTCATCCAGAGGTCAGGGATGAGCCAGATCTGAAAAGCAGATGTTGTGGAAGAGATGCTATCCCAGGGGAATTACTATAAAGCTTCCTATAGGCATTGTTTTGCAATTTTTCAGGAATGCAGTCAAATCTCCTTGTTAAGCACTCTGTGGCTTGGTCAGGACTCACATTATTAACTCATACACTCTTGCTGTTTTTTTCACTCTCTGCTATATAATAATCAGATGTACAATTGTTATTATTTGTATTGTACTGTGCCTGAAGGTCACACCTAGGACGTTTCTGGTGAAATGCAAATGTATCACAGTTTGCAGGTTTACTGAAGCACAAGTCTTTTATCAGTGCAACATGTTGTGGTGTCATTCAGGTTTCAGCAGGAAGGGATGTACCACGTGTAGGGGTCCCCAGGCAGGATGATGACAGCATGAGAGATGGCATCCAGAATTTCAGCCGAAAAGCAGAGATGTTATGAAAACAACCAACTGAAAAATGTCCATTTCACAAAGAAATGTGGAGACTTGGTTCGGCTCCAAGTGAGAACAAGTGCAAATTTGGAAAGTTGTCATGTCCTTATTCTGTTCCCACTGCTCTCTGGAGCCTGTTACACCAGGCATGGTGCAGAGAAAGGGCAAGCCTGCCTTTCCCCCTTCCTACTGGAGACCTGAGGCTGCTCGAAAAGGCTGGGAGAACAGCGCTGTTATTCCCACTGAGCACTGCACAGATACTCTCTACCTGGCAAAGTGACATGATCGCTGCTGCTGACCTGCTCTGTGTGTTACTAGGAAAAACTATTCGCAGCTCTACTTACGCAAGAACTGGGAAGAAGCCTGTGGGAGGATCCCCTTCATCTTCCAACAGGAAAGACATCCTTCTCCCTTCCTGTAACCCTCAAAGCTGTGGGCAGCAATGGTTGAAGTTGTTCACCACAATTCTCCTGCAAAAGGCAGGAGTGCAAAATATATGTATGTGTCTTGTCACAAAACAGCCCATTAGCCTGGCTTAGACCCCAGTGATCATGTTTTGTACCATTTACTGATGATCTGCTCTCAGAAATGTCTGGAATAGTGCTATTATCACACTGACTCTTACTGCCCCTCTATTTATTACATTTTACCCCAATGACTAAAATAAGCATTTCAGAAAAAGGTGTAAAAAATCTATTGTGGAGAATTTTTCCTTTTGCTTAAGTTGCAATTTGTAGAAATTTCTTTTCAATGACTGAAAGTTACAGGAATGTAAATGACCTAAGAAGGGATTTGCATCTTTTTATGTGTATTTCTTCTTTTCTTATGTAGCAAAAGTTTTCTAAAGCACAACTGAAATACTTCATTTCATCCCGTCTCCAGCTCTCATGGTGTCTCATAGGCAACTCAAGAAAAATCAGGAAAGAAAGCTTTTCCAGGCTCATCTCACAGATGCTCTCTCATTTTTCTGCTACAAGAATTAAAGACAAAACTGCTCCCTCTTCTCTTAATCATTTACTGTTTTCCACAGCTGTCACATTGCCTCCAGCTCAGCGGTCCTACTGCTTCCAAGATCTCCATGCAGGAAATTCACAGCGATCCTCCACTCATTCTCACGGCTTGCGTTCAGATTTCACCCGCAGGAAGAACAGGGGACGGTGCAGTCCTTGCAGAGGCAGACCTACATGTGCCACAGAATTTGTCCCCAGTGTAGGACACAGCAGTGCCAGAGCCCTGGGCGATGCGGGAGCGCAGCCTGCCGGGAAGCGCAGCGCAGCTGCTCGGCGGGACGCGGCTTTCCCGGCTCGTCTCTCCCGTGCTCGCATAGGTGGAGCTTATCCTTTTTTAAAGCAACAGAGAATTTTTTTCGTCCTGTACAAATCATGCCTGAGGACGCATGACAAAAGCATACGTTGTCCACCCTCCCCCACTTCCTCGCCCGCCAGTCTGAGGTGTCTTCTCCTCTGTAATTAGGTTAAGTAGCTCTTGCAGAATGAGCTAAGAGGAGATACAGAGCTGGAGCATGGAGACACCTAAGGTCGGGTAAGGTTATTAGGCTCCAGCAGCACTACTGCAGGAGGAATGCTTCCCTCACATTTTTCCCTTTCAGCAAATCCTTGTGGATTGCCTTTAAAGACAGAAAATTTTGTTTTAGAAGAGCGAGAAAGCTGCTTTCAACAATCAGCAGACTCTCTTACTCAAATGAGAGAGCAATGTT
The DNA here is from genome assembly GCF_003984885.1 of Neopelma chrysocephalum. Lineage (NCBI taxonomy): Eukaryota > Metazoa > Chordata > Aves > Passeriformes > Pipridae > Neopelma > Neopelma chrysocephalum. Next base: position 7,703,752 of record NW_020897715.1, read on the forward strand.
TCCCTGCAGGTCTCTGTTCTGGCTCTCCTGCCTAATATAGCTCCTTGCCTTTAATTTATGTGTTGACAAATATGCCTTACTGCTGTTTCAAAACAAAATCTCTTTACAATGCGTATATGTATGAGCACATACACATATGCACTTCAGTAACTCATTGCTTGCTCCTAGTGTATATTTATGGAAGAGAATAGTTCCAAAAGATAGGCATTGTCTTCAGAAAAGACAATTATTTTAGATGATACTGATCTGAATTTTTTAATTGTGGAGATGATGGAGAGCTCTGAGCAGAAACTGCTGCTAATGTGGCAGTCACTGATGTGCCAGGATGTAGATTCCTCAGCATCAGGATGCTTGTTCACAGCTGAACAGGGAAACTCTAAAATACAGCAATGGGCAGATCAGAATCCAGAAGCAAGGTCCCTGGAGATTTCTTTCACTTGTAGTAGGATGAATGATTTACCTTTCTGTCAGCAACCCTCCTCAGGCTTTGTCTCACATTTCAAGTGAGAAGGTGGTTCCCAGCAGCAGCCAGTGCAGTGTGAGGGAAGGCATTACAGAATTGCGCACCCAGAATAAAACTATTTCCAAGGATTTCAATCCCTTCTTCATCCCACAGCCTGCTTCTACGCTGGGCATTCACACAGAGCCTTGCAGCTGTCTGAAGGGGGACATGTTCACTTTGGGTTGAAAAGTGTTCCCAAGAAGTCAGTGTGGCTAAAGACGTTCCTGGCAGATGTTAATCTGAGATCTTACTCAGGTATTAGTGACCATAACCAATAGGAGGTCCAATAAAGCCCACGAAAAGACCCAGTCCCAGCATTTGTACTGGTAGCACAGTCTGTCTTAGGGTGCAACCCTGGGGCAGAAAATCCTGGTATGACTTAGGAACACTTCATAAAATACCCCGGGACTTTCTACAGCTGAGCAATGAGCTGAAATAACATTATACCAGGACTTGAGAATTTCCATGCTGTCACCTCTGCCCTCCCATTTTGACAACTAAATGAGATTAAAAGTTCAGTCATGAATTTCAATGATGAAGCCAACCACCTCGTTTTGAGGAGGTTGCAGTGAATTAGGTTAGCTGAGAGACAAGGTAAAGAGAGGCTTACAACTGCAATTAAGTGAACAAGGAACTTAAAAAAGGAAGGTTATGGAAGGTTCGTGTTTAAATGGCAATAGGCCATGACTATTGCTGCAGCACCATGCTTAAGGCTTTAGATTCAGGAGAGACAACCTCAGCTGGCACCTTTTGTGCCACCACTCCGAGCCTACCTGTTTGTCCAAAACCTGGAACTGGCTAGCCAAGGGCGCTTTATAGTAGACATGCAATGGAGTTGGAAAGGGGAATATTGAGCTGTGTGAACAGGGAGGCTTGGGTGGCCGTGCTGGCTTTGGAAAGTCTGACAGTGCTTAAGAAGAGGTGGCTGTGGGAAAGGCAAACAACAGGCTGTCCTATGGAAAATGAAATACTTGCATTTCATTGAAAGTCACAGCCTGTAAATGCATTGTTTGCTTTCATATTCAAGTTGTTTAAAAAACAGTGTCCTTCATCTTTCTGAATGTCTGAGAAATTGACATAATATGAAAAATCTCTGCACAGTTGAATTAAAAGTCACAAGGGTGAAAGCAAATGGGCAAGCAAGAAGATAAATAGTGAGAAGTGGGCAATGAAAGCAAAAGAGTGAATGGATGGAGCAAAGGGTAAAAGACGGGTCAAATGTTGGAACTACTTCCACAACAAAACTCCAGTTTCTGGAATAATGATCTAATACTGAGGTCTTCTCTGCTCTGGAGCTTCTGTTTCTCTTTGTTTGGAAACATTTAGGTACCTGCAGCATAGTCATGAAAATGTTTATAAGTCTAAACCTTCATAAATCTGCAGGAGATGTAAATCATTTGTCATCTGCTATTTGCTAGTCTCTTATAAAAATGTCAATCATTCCAGCAGGCTTTGATTAGAGTAGCCAAATACTAATAGAAAATACTGAATGGGGACTAATTCAGGAATTGACAGCCAAGACAATCTGCTTTCCTTGAACACATGCTTTTTCTTAAGAGAGGCCTGGGTGACATCATGTCTGGGCATTCTAGATCTCAATGACATGGACAAGACGCCTCCTTTCACTTAAATGGGGTTTACCACACCTTGCAGCATGCCTGGAGCTGGTACCTTGCCTTGCTGCTGCTTCGGCCTTTTTCCTCAAAGTGCACCTGGGCAACGGTGAAATGTTCTTTGGGAGAAAAAGGCAAAACAGCAGTTCCCTAATCTTATGAGTGATACAACACATTTCCCACCCCTCTCCTCCTGCCTTCTTCTCTTATGTCATGAAGGACATTTTCCTCCTTGAGGGTGTGTTTGAAGCCAATGACAAAGCCAGGGGACCCCTCTGCTTGGAGCACATGGTGTTTGGTTGGCCCCATTCCAGCATGGAGGCGGGGCACAGGGTCCTGCCTGGCACCTCTGCTGGGCCATGGGGCTCGGGCATCCCTTGTGCTTGTGCTTGTGCTTGTCACCAGCCCGTACCCATAGCAGTCACACACCTCACTGCAGTGTGGCAGGTCCAGCCAGAGGGTGCTTGTTCATATCCTGTATCCCTTGGGGCTCTTGCAGTCCCAGGACGAGACACAGGGAAGCCGTCAGGATGGGGAAAAGAACATGTTGAGTTGAGATGAGATAGCACCAAATAGCATTTTTGTTCAAAGCTGTGCTGGGCTTTGTTAGTCTGCAACTATCCTAAAGCAACAGGAGGTCAGCATGGCACTTGCTGGATTCTAATACTTCCTCTCTGCTTCATACATGGCATCTTTTTGACACAAATGCAGGTGCTACCTCCAATGGTCCTTCTACTGTTTTCCAACAGGAATCCCATTTTTGACTGATTCAGATATATGCAGTGGTTTACCCAGGTTTTACAAGGCTAGGCATGGCTGGAGGGTAAAGGTGGAAGGTCTCAGGAGCCCTTTTGCTTTATTACAAAGTGTATGATCTTACTTTTGCAGCTCAATGTGGATTCCCACGGAAACACTTTCAACAACACTGCAAATCCCTGCATCCTTGTGCAGTCAAGCTAAATTTACATTACAATATTACACCATGGAAGTATATTAACAGTAATTGCTGTTAAATGAGGCAGGAACATTTTAAGAGAATGGTTTCTGTGGGGAGAAAAAACAAGGCAAAAAAAAACTTTTAGTGGCTTAAGACCTTGCACAATCTGGAGAAATGCACTCAATAATAAGCTGACAGAAAGGTTTACCTGTGACAGAGCTATTCTCTGTTCCCCAGCTGCAAACCTCCATGCGTTTAGGACTTTCAGGAGCAGCATGAGTTACCAGTGACTGGCTGATGTTCTCTGTGCGAGGATATGCACCGTTTATACACACTTGTGTGAAGTACTGTGACAAAAAATATCACCGAAACAGTTCCTATCCTCCTGCCTCCTCCAGTGGATACTTTTGAGAATTGTTGCTGACTGTAGGAAAAATAAAAACACAGTAATTTTCATTCTGTAGTAATATTTTTACACTGCTTATTTGGAAAAAGGCAACAAGTTTTTCTTCTTTCAAGATCATAATTAGTTGTTTATTATTAGTGGGTTTTAGCACCACACAGTTACACTCATATGTCAGGACCATAGCACATTAGGTCAGGAGTGACCTCACTCCAGTGGTGTGGTCCAAGCTACAAAGAGCAACAGACTGGGAGGCCAAATGTGATATGAGTATTTTAGAAGCTGAATTGCCTCATCTGTACTAGCTTGGAGGAAAAGTATGTAATATTCTGGCTGGACAACATGGGAAGAATAATAACAATCTTCTTCTCTTGTATGGCAAATTTACCACCTTTAGGAATGACCAAAACAAACAAACCAAACAAACTAACAAGAAAGTTGTAATTTCTCTGTTCTCAGTACCATCTTTAGACTTTTGCCTGAATCCTCCTCATCAGGGTAACTGCTGCTGGCATTCCAGGAAACACTTGTCCATGTGGTGGCTGCATTGCTGCTGATGGAATGGTGAGACAAGGTGTGCACCAATATTCCCAAGATATTACTTTATTCCATTGCTACTTAATACTGTGAAAAACCACCCTTCAATTATTCTTATATGAGGCATAATGAAATAAATGTTTCATTATTTGAAAATTAATTTTTGAAGGAGTTTGTTGAGGATAAAAAAAAACATTATCCATTTGTGAGTGTTCATAGACACTTCCATTTGCCATCTTTGAGCGATCAGATCCATGGTAGCTGGAGCATTAGAAGAGTGCAGTTTAAGTCGTAGGATCATAGGAAGTAGGATTTCTCATGTATTCCCCTACCTCATCCATGTTTCTATGTCATTCCTAGCAGATAGTTCACTCACCGATCCTTAAAAATCTGATGGTGAGACTTCACAGCTGTTTCAGGCAGCCTCCTTACATCCTTCATGATCCTCAACAGTTACTCCACCAGTCAGAGACAGGAAATAGTTTTCTCGTGCCACAAATATTTGGGCGATGTGGTTGATTGGCTGCAGCCAAACACATCGCCAGCCACTTGCTCACCCTCCCCAGAAGGAAGGGGAGAGAACAGGAAGAACAGGAGTGATAAAATGTGTGAGTTGAGGTAAAGACAGGTTGAACACTTATTGTTTCCTGCAATTACTGTTACAAGCAAAAGACAGAGGGCTTGGGGAATTACTTTATTGCCAATTAGCATAAACATTTAATTGCTTATCCAAGTACTAGAAAACTCAGTCTCACCTTCACTTCAGACACCTCTCCCCTTCCTTGTCTCCACTCCCATTCTTATTGGCACAGGGTTGCACTCACTCCCTTTCATAAGGCAGTACAGGAGTCTGGTGTCCAGATGCAACAGTTTCTTTGTGCCACTCATTGTTTCTCACTCTTTTCTTCTGCTGCTCCCTCCTTCTCACACTTTTTTTATCCTCCAACATGGGTCCTTCATGGGCTACAGTTTCTTTGGAGAGTACCTGCTCTGGCGTGGGTTACCCATGTACCACAGCAACTTCTGGGGGGAGTTACCAGCTCTGCTGTGCAGTTCCTCTTACTCCTCTGGTCTTATTGTGCCCTCTTACTCAGCTTTTACCACCCTTCATTAAGTAAGTTTTCACAGAAATGCCCTTGGTCAGTTCAGAGGAGCCACTATCTTGGCTGAGGGGCTGAGCTGTGCCCTCCAGTGGGTCAGTGGGAGACAGCCTGGTACCGGAGTCAGACATAGCCTCTTCTCACAGAGGCTCCTCCTGAAGCCCCCCACTGCCAACAGCTTGCCATGCACACCCAAGACAGGATATTTCAACTATTTCCCATTCCATGACTGAATGAATTCAACTTCAATGTTTTTGGACGCAAGAAAATAGCCAAGAACAGGTTGGCTACTGTCACAGAGCAGAGATGCTCACCTGAGTGTCTCAGTTCTCAAGCAGTATCTTAACCTGCAAACTGCCTAAGCTTGGGTTGTTGGGGTGGAAAAAGGTGGTGGAGATAGATATGATTTTCCTCTCTTGACCATGGGTTACCAATGCTAAAATATCAACAAAGGAAAACACCTGTGTTGAAAAACCTTGGTCCATTTTCCAACCAAACATGTTTTGGGAGAAATCACCATATCAATTCCTGTAGGAGAAGGTTTCTAATCTATCTCCCCTGCTGAAGGATAGGGCAAGTGAATGCCATCATGAAACAAGAATGCCTTCTCAATCTCAAGGTCTGCCTATAAGCAGTAGGGATGACAGCAGTAATTTTGTTAAGGCTTTTCAGGGTGATTGAATGATTTTGATTTGCATTTCTTTATTGGAAGGATGAAGAACAGTCCTTACTTCATGAAAGAATGTTCCTGATGACATACTCCTCTCAAGGGCTTTTTGACAGTTTTAAACACACATATTCTGGCTCTTAGCTAGTGTAAGCTGGTGTAGGTCTGTAGTGGTTTGAGCCAAACCACTATCATCTCTCAAGTTATCCGTGACTGTGAAACCTGTGCTGCTATCAAGCAGGCAAAGAGGTTGAAGCCCCTGTGGTATGGTGGACGTTGGGAGAAGTATAAGTATGGAGAGGCATGGCAGGTGGATTATATCACATTGCCACAGACTCGCCAAGGTAAACGCTATGTGCTTACCATGGTGGAAGCAACCACAGGATGGTTGGAAACATATTCGGTACCGCATGCAACAGCCCCTTTCTCTTCCGCAGCCCCCCAACCAGGGGCTGGGGGGGCAGAGCCCCCTAAGGGGCCGGAGCCCCAGCTCCTCGTGGCTCACCACAACATGGCCACCTCTTCTTCCTACAACAGTACCACTGCTTCTCTTCCGGTCTCCAGAGATATGTTTATATTTTGCAGGAGTACTGATTGGGTCAAGCCCCAAGGGTCACCACCCCCTGGGGGTTACCACTTTCAGCTTCAGGGGGAAAACCTGGCTCAAACCACTACAACACTCCACCCCCTGCTCCTGCAAAATCTAAACATATCACAACAATTCTAATACTCTGCAATCAACATATACTCTTCTAAAAATCCAAATATAATCAAAATCTCTCCACTACACATTAGCACAATTCTACTATGAACTTAACTCTATGTCAAGCACTTACATTACTATAGTCTTACTTTATCACCAATGGTACAGCCTGTGGTTTGTCTGGAAACTTTCTTGTTATCTCAAGCATCTCTTATCTGATCGAAACCATCCTCTGCTACCATTTTTGTCATGGTTTCAGCAAGGTCCAAAATCTAATTCTGATTCCTAGCCCCCCACCCACATCTCAACCCCATGTGAGATGGGTTTTCCAGACAAAAACACGAGACTCAATATGGGGGAAGGAATATATTACAAAGACTATACACATAAATAAATACTATAATACACTGCATACAATCTTAATTCTATATCTATCTCTACCATGACAGTAATATTTACAATGGGCCAAATCTCTTCTCCCTCCAAATAAAAGTCCAGGAGAGAAGAAGAAGAAAAGACCCCTTCCAGTCTGTCAGCAGCAGGCTCTCTCTAGGCAGCAGGCTCTCTTCTTCTCTTCCAGGCAGCAGAAGCAGTTGCTGGTTCTCTGCCAGCACACACGAGGGGGTCTCCAAGCCCCTCGGCCCTCCGTCTTCAAACGGGGGTCTTTCCGTGGACTACGTAACCCCAGACAAGGTCGTTCCACCACGGTCATATCACGAAGCACGGGGGTCTTCGTGACAGTCTGGTATCTTCAGGGGAAATCAAGCCCCTGTGCAGAGCTCCCATGCTCTGCCTCAAAGATGGCTGCCAGCTTCTCTGAAGCTGCAGCAAGGAGGGGGGGGGAAAGCCCAAGGTCACCCCCTCCACACACATTCCTTTGGCCATCCTGGATGAGCTCTCAGGAGGCCAGAGCTTCTTAGCTCCTCTCTGTAGTGCATACTGCACTTTAGGACTCCACTCAGTCCACCACCCCCTCCTCTTTCTCAGAGGGGTCTCTAGCGAGTTTGGGGGTTTTGGTTTGAGCCAGTTCTTACCCTCCGAAACTCTCTTCCTGCTGCTGGCTCGGGTCTCTTGTCCTGCTTTCTGCTGCTGGCTCTTTTCGTTCTTCAGACAACTCTCTGTCTGCTTCAGTTGCATACCGGCATCTGCTGCTTCTCTTGGTTCTTATCAGTTGGCTCTTTGCCACTGCTCTTCGGACACTGCTGTTCTGCTGCTGCTCCGTCGTTGCTCCCAGCGTCTCCCACTTCTACTTACAGGGGAGAAACTCCCCCAGCTCCTAGCCACAGGCACTCAGTCCAGCTAACACTGTTCCAAGTCCCTGCAGCCCCCCAACTGGGGGCTGGGGAGGCAGAGGCCCCCAAGGGGCCGGAGCCCCAGCTCCTCATGGCCTCTACAACATGGCCACCTCTTCTTCCTACAACAGTACCACTGCTTCTCTTCCGGTCTCCAGAGATATGTTTATATTTTGCAGGAGCACTGATTGGGTCAAGCCCCAAGGGTCACCACCCCCTGGGGGTTACCACTTTCAGCTTCAGGGGGAAAACCTGGCTCAAACCACTACAAGGTCCATTTTAGCCAGAACATCTCTGTGAAATGATGAAGTGTCTGTGAGGTAAAGAGTTGAAATAATACTAAAATAAAATTGTTTTAATGGCTCTGATACTCATCTAAACCCATGCAGATTTTGTTTGATATAGCTACTCTAATTTCACTGGAGTTCTTACAGCAAGAGGACCTCAGAGTCTTGCATCTTGTACTTGTAGGTAGAAGTGGCAGAAGATTACACATATTGTAATGATGGATGTAGCAAACACACACCCATTTCAATCCCCAGGGTAATACATTTCTCTTGGGAAAGCAATTCAATATTAGAAAAGTATGATTTTTATAAGCCTATAATTACATTTTTGCACAGCTCTATTTCCCCAGGGTTGAATTCACATTTATTGGATTACCAAAGTAATCCAGAGCAATGTCACACTGTTATGGGATAAATTCCAGGTGGCCAAAGCTACTCCAGCAGAGGGAACTGCTTGATTGTCTGCTTTGAATCCTCAGGAACTTTAGAAAGACTCCAAAGTTGAAGTAACAACTTTTCTATCTCCCTTTACTTAAATGTGTCCTCACTGTGACACCGTAAGCAGATTGTACAAAAAGTTTGACATTTCATGAAAAGAAATCTCCAAACTGTCAGAAGTTTGACAGCAAGTCCTTTATGGCTTAAAAATCTTTACAGATTCATCACAAAATTCTAGGAAATATGGGATTGGTATTTTTGCTTTCTCCCTCTAAGTCTTAAAAGACTTGTGTGAATTGGTCTCAACTTCTGATACATTCTACCTTATTTTTCTTACTTCAAATCTCTTTCTTATCTAGGTCTGTGGTTTGATATCAATATAGAGAATTAAATCCAAGGGACACATTTTAGAAACTCACAAAATGTTAGATCACCACAATATTCCAACATCCTATCTGTGAAAGAGCATCTTTATCTTAGGAGCTGGAAAGCTGCATCACTCAGCAGCACACTTTGAGATACTCAGGATGCTGTAAAGAAATAAATCTGCATCTCTAGAGTGCTTAAACCACCACAACTGTGTTCCTTACTGCCATACATTTCTTGGAAATTTAAGTTGTAGCCATCCACAGAATACCACACTGATCCAAATTAATTTCTCCATAGATCAGCGATAGGATTGCAGCAAGGGTGGTCTAAAATCACAAGCAAGAGCAAGTTTGCAGGCTTATGGAGAAGGAAGGTGTGCTCACATGCCTGAATGCTTGGCAATTTTTACCCTATTTGCATTAGTTAGTCTAAAAAAAGATAGATTTACATACAATCTACATACAGCCCTTATCTTGCTGCATGCATCAAGTGTCTCTTTTACCGGTACCTGAGAGACTAATATTCCTTCCTAACACCAATCCTTGGCTGCCCCCCACAAGGACGAAAATTATTATTATTATGTTTGCATCTTACTGCCATAGGAATCAATGGGAATTATACCCTCCCATCCCCAGCCTGTCCCAGCCAAGTCCTCAAGCACTGCCATGAGCTGCCCTCAGCCCCATGACCTGTGGGAAGGTTGTGGCAGGGCAAGGGGCAGCCACTGGTGGATCTTGCAGGGCTGCAGTCTGGGCTCACTGACCACCCCCAGATCAGGGTCTGCACAGAATCTCATGGCAAACCCATGGCACCGGGCCTGGCTGTTCTCACTGCACCCTTATGCCCAGGCACTATTGTGCACGTCCTCTCCTGACACATTTCTATGCCTCAGCTGAGAGCTCTTGATGGGAGTTGTGCTAACTTAACAGCAAGAGCAACATTCAGGTGAGGAACTGCCCCATTTGGATTCATCACTTTTGCATTTCTGTGTGAAAAGTCAACACTTTAGTTTAATCTCACAGCTTTCTGTTCAAATGCAATTTAAATAAAAAAGCATAAACTTGGTGTAAAGAAAAAGGTGATGGACTCATTCACAATTGTTTGTGTTAAAGACTAGCACCATACAGAAATAAAGCTGGTCTTCCTGGAGTTTTATAGTCACGATAGTATGCTATTCATAAGCATTGGATACCACTCATTTTTTTTCTGGGATACACAGGGATCAGTAATTATGCCACATTTAGGCTAGAAGAGAAAAAAATCCTTCGAAGCAAGAGGAGAACCTGCTCTCAAGTTTTATCCCTCTTCCAAGGAGAAGCAGTGTTTTTAGCATTGATAATGAAACAACAGACTTAAAATTTGATCTTTCAATTTAAAACAAAGATTTCTTTTAGTATTTAGGGTATAATAACCTCTTATGGAGTAGTCTGCCATTCTGGAAGGGTGATGATGAAGGCAGACCAGCTCTAGAAAGGGAAAGGTTAAAAACAGTGACCACTACAGATTTAAACATATTCTGTGATAGAAAGTTATTTCAGGACAGAGACCAACACCAGGAAATTGAGGTGAGGGTTTGTCAAGGAAAGGAGAGAGAAGGGAAAGGGTAGCATGTGAATGGTTTATGGGCAGCCATTTGGCACCATACAGATACTGTAGATGTGGCTTTGCAGCCTGCGTGTGAGACTATCACAAGAGAGGCAGGCAATGGAAGAACAAAACTTGGGTAGTAAGGCTGGGCCAGCTGCTCCTCAGACCAGGAGAGCTGCCGAGGATGGGGGTCCCATGGAGATGCACCAACTGCTGGAGGCTTCAAAGCACCAAGAACCCATGCAAAATCCAGACTGAAACTGGGAGCAGTGTGAGTGGCCTTCTGCACATATAATGGTATATGGAGCCTGTAATTTGGTGTCTTTGGTTTATTTAAACGTTAGTGTCCTATCCCATGTCAAGACACTGCGAAAGTATGGGCTTGCATCTTTTGCCACCTATGCTGCCTTTAGGTGTTGGGGAAAAATGAGAAGCTGACCCAGTAAAACAACATTGATCTGCATTGGTCCACAGGATAAAACTCAAATCATCACCTGTCTCATCCGGGAGGCCCTTTCAGTGCTGTACAACCTCTGTTTTCTGAATAGAAAAGCCTAAGGGAGAGATACTAGTTTCATCTGACAGATTAAATGAGGGTGGGGTGCTGCAAAACCAGTCACAGTAATAAAGTGAGGGATGTTCTTCAGATGCTCTTCCTTCTTCCTTTTGTTACCATCTCTGAAATCCAAAAGAAATTGAACTGTGTATCACAGAAATCAAACTTTACACAAGTCTAGAAAAAGTAAAATGCATATGGTAACAGGAAGACATATTCCTTTGCTGTAGTCAGAATGGTTTGGGATAAAACTGACATGGTAGTTAAAAGATGTTTTCTATAATTTCATATGTTCTAGAAACTGCATGTGGCCAAAAAAATTCAACATAAACTTGCTCTGTTTCAAAGAAGAATAACATTGGACTAGATTATTTGGCTGATGATGAAAATGGCCTTTCTTAGACATTTGGTAGGCCATTACTTGAGAACACACAAGCAGGAGAGCTGAGGCACCTTGGGTGGAAGATGACGACCACATGGAGAAACGTCCTCAGCCATGGATTCTGTTACTGCCCTGCCCAGACAGAGTGGGAGGGTTTTGGAGGATCTCTGACAGCTTGTACCTTGGGCTCTGAGCGTGCACTGAACTGGGAGAGGGGGCATTTTCAAATTGCAAACTACTTCTCTCTACTGGTATTTTTGGGAAGACTATGATAAAAGAATAGTGCACAGTGGAGCCATTTTTTTCCCGGAAAAGCAAGACCATTTCTATTTTAGGCTCCCTCCACTTTTTTGCCTTTTGGTTTTCTTTCCCAGACATGAGGGAAAGAAACTTAAACAGTGAAACAGCCCAGCTGAAATTCACTCTGTTAAAAATTCAAATGGCCTCTATTAAAAGTACCAAAACGGGGCAGCTCGTCTGCCCTCCATGTTTCCTCCTTCTGCTGCTGAGTCAGGGAGCATTGAGGTGCCAAGAGGTGAACTTTTCCCTGGGCCATGACACATGACTGATAACATTTTGTCACTGCCACCCTAGCGAACCTGCCTGAGTCTTCTTCCCTTGCGCCTCTAGTGCCCTGCAGAGTATTTTAAGTCCCCCTGCACACAGAAAGTGCTGGCTGGTAGAACAGAGCATTTCTATCATTGAGAGAGAGGCACCAGTGCTTGATGTGGTTCAGCACACAAAATGAGATGCCTCAGAGAGCCTGCAGATAGAAATAAATAGGAAGTAGCTGAAAAGCCGGAAGGACTGAGAGTTTTGGGTTTTTTGTTTTTTTAATTCATGGTGTTAACTTGATTCTCAAAGGAATCACAGTGAGGATGAGTCATTGGTAAAGGGAGGGGATGGCAGAGTGGAGAAAAGGGTCTGTCTTTGCAGCAGAGTATTGCAGGTTAGAGTAAATGTTGGGGAAGAACATTCCCCTGTTAGGGGCTTTCCACAGAAAGGACATGCAACACCGTACTATCGTTGGGAAGAACACAGGCTGCACTACAGCTCTCAGGAGGCTTCCTTGCCACCCCTGAGGTGCAGTGTCCTACAAGCTGAGCATTCCTGCATGTGTAGCTGGAGACCAGAGGATGCAGTCTGCAGCTGGGATCTTTGCAGGTGCTGTGAGGGACATACTGCAGTGGGACCACCAGACATCATGTCCCCTGTCCCCAGCAACCCAGAGGTGAAAGCAGAGGATGTTTGGAGGGACAGGAGTTCATGGGATTTTAAAGCAGCCATCAGTCCTCAGCAAAGGGCAGGGAGTGTGAGTGTGGTGAGGGCACAGGAGAAGAAAGCACAGGCAGGTACCATGGCTGCTAGCAGTGCTGCAATGTTCGTGTTGCTGAGCACATTCATGGTAAGCAACATCCTGTAAGTTTCCGTGAGCTTCTGATCCATAAGAAGGAGAACAAACCCTAACCTATTACATCAAATCTCTTCAGAATATATCAAGCACAGGGATTGTGAGCAATATGCACAATTTGACCTTGGAACTGCCACCCCATCCTCTGACTATAGCATACTCCTGGCAGCTAGCTGTAGTGAGACCTGAAGTTAGCTGAAGTGGGACCAATGTCTTAGGGATGATGCAGATGCTCACATAACACACTGATAAAGTGCATCTCATTATCATTGAAGTGCCAACAATAAATGCCTATATTCCTGATGCTAAAAGGATGTTCTGCTGCATTTCTTATCACTTATTTGAATGACTGCGGTTGTATTCTAAGATGCAAACCTGATGTCAGGTTGTAAAAAGTCAGCTACCTTTGGAATAAAAGGAGAGTGACAGTTTGCATTACTGTCATTATTAAAGCAGGGATACAAGCAGAAGAGCAGACTGGAAGGGAAGTTAAGGCCTCTCCCACTGCAGCAGTAAATGCCTTTGGAGACAGATAAAAAATTTTTTATGAGGTTCCTGGGAGACTGTGCTTGTACACCACAGAAGAGGAAAGCTGTACAGATCCAGCCTTGTGAGGTAATACCACAACATTGCCATGAAAGAGTCATCTCAAAATCTCCAGTTCATTTGGTGCAAATCTGTGTGTGAAATGCTCTATAATGCAAACCATTACTGTGCTTTGCGAGATCTTCCCTTTTGAGCCAGGGAAGTCAAAGCTGAATGAATCACGAACAAAACCTGGAAATTCCCCAAGTATATGCATCATCACCAGGCCAGTCACAAACCATCTCAGTACTGTTGATGATTAACCCCCTCTGGTCAGGGAGCACAGTCCTTGAGTCAGCTGCAGGTATACCTTCGATAAAAACTTCTGGTTCTGAAATCCTGAATCTTAGGACAGATGGATTCAAAATATCATTTACAGGCCCTGTTTTAGAGAAGAACAATGATATTTGTTCTGCAAGTATGAAGAGGGACAGAAGGATGTAGCCACTTTAGCAAAGTGAAGGAGGACAGCGTGATTGTTGTCTGTAACAGGTAGAAGAAGAAATAAGCAAAAGAGCAACACTGGCACGAGGATAAACAGATATATATGATCCATAGTTATACCTACCCCAGGAACTGGAAGATACCTATCTTTCTTTGCTCTCTGCTGGTAGCTATGGGGAAGATACAATCTGATACTCTGGGAAGGGCATTACAGGAGGTTTTGCCCATAACTGTAAGGGACTGTGCTGCCCTTTGCTATTAATTCTATCTGTTGTGTCGAAGTGTTAGAGCATCTACATTTGAAAGAGCTGGTGATTGAAAAAATAACACAGATTTCTGAGTTCCTACAAGAACTTTCTTGTGGCTTTCTGAGGTATAGCCACATCTTGCAACACAGAGAAGTAAGATGGTGAGCAAAGGAGAGAAGTGCTAGTTTGAAGCACTGCATGTGTTTGACTTATGAGATCAATCTCACTTTGATTCTGAGCTGTCTTACCAGTGAGTGCCAGGACAGGAGCAAAATTATGATTTACTGTTCCTGAGAATCTATACTTAGAGGAACAGGAAAGTGATTAAAGGAAGTGAAATAAGATATCAAGCAATGACACTTTCAAAGTCTGGTCAGCATACAGGTTTGCATAACCTCTCACAGGATAGTTGGAGAAATGTCTCTGTCTCACTGCAGTTGCTGGATCTTGCTCTAATCTCTGTTTTGGAGACAGACAAAACAGTAGCTCAAGCAGTAGCTCAAAATCTTACCTTGACAGGTAAAGGGCAGCCAATGAATTTAAGCATGGGAAACTTGAATAAAATTGCTTATGGTCTATAACTTTGACGGAAAATGTGATGTCCTTTCAGCTGTTGTTTCTTGGTCTGAAAACGTCTGCAAGCTATGGGGGATTCCAGGGTTATAATGAGGCTACAAAAACACCTTGGCAACAACTGCGGCCATTTTAGAGGAAAGCGTTTTAATGAGACAGGTCTGAACAATTTTGTTCAGGGAACACTTACTGATCAGCAGTAAGCAGGCAAGAACAGGCATTGGTGCCATGACCACAGCCTTCTCCCCCACTGCTGAAACATGCAGCTATAAATGTCACCCCTGTGGAGTTGTCCTTACCAGCCAGTGTGAGAAATGGGTCCCTAAGGAACAACTTTGCTGTTCACCTATGTAAATTCTCACAAGCAAAAGTGAGGGAGACTGGCTGTGTGACACTGCACCATAGTCACTGACAGGCTCAGAAGGCTTTGGAAGCACCATGTTTTCACAAGAAACTCTATTTTGCTTTCCACAGGCTGTTTGAACAAAAATAGAATTAACTTATGGCCTCTGATTTTTTCCCACAGGCGGGAAAAGCAGCGGCAGGCTGCCTAGAGGAGATGGGTCTTTGCATGCACAGCCTCCAAATGTCACAACTCCTAGCATGAGACAGGGAGGTTGCTTTCTTCTCTTGCCATATGTCTTTATTAATGCAAGAAGGAGATACATTCAGCAAGTTAGCCTGGAAAAGAGGAGTCGCTATCTGGACTACATTAATATGAGGAATTTCTTTTTAGAAGCCTAAACAGTCATAGAGTTTGATTCAAAAAACACCATTGACTTTGAAGACCACAGAATAGGGACCATAAAGTAGAATCATACAAATTCTTCAAATAAAAATATCCAGTTGTTCTCTTTGATTATTGGATGGTATCTAAATATCTTTCCTCCTTTTTCTCTCCTCAGTCACTTTAATGAATCTGCCAAAATAGGTTTGTGCATTGGTGTACAAAAGGCAAAATCAACTTCCCGGTAACAGAAATCCAAATACAAATGGATGGCAAAGTTGTAGCTGTAAAAATGTAACAGACAATATTTATAAAAGTACCAAAACAGGAAGGCATAATTTCAGCTCTCAACCCTTCAGCAGGGGAACCCAAGCTGGATGCAGGCATTGGAGTGTGAATTGCCTTCAGGCCTTGCTATGAGCAATACTAGTTGAAGGGGAAGAACCTGGTGTCTAGTTGTCGGTATCAGGAGGTGTACGTGTTCAGGCCGAGGGGGAGGAAGCACACAGCTGGCTAAACCCAGCTGCAGAAACGCCTCCAGTGAGCTGCAGCAACCTGGGTGCCCCCACTTTCTGCTGCCGTGGGACTCCACATGTTACACCAACAGCAGCTGTGGTGTTGTAGCATTAATGGCACAGAAAGTAAACTCCTTTCCAAAGGATGCAGTCCACACGTGACAGCTCCCATAGGAAAAGATATGCTTATAGACTCTCTGCCTGGAGTTAAAGTACCTGTGAGCCCCAAAAGTTTTTCTGTTGTAATCTAATACCCTACCAGCCTTGCCTTTTTTTATATCCTCAGATTTTATCGCTGCTAAATTAACACCTCTACCAGCAGTAATTTGTTACCTTTAAGCAACATAGGCCGATAATAGTTTAGGGTTTTTCCATGAAGTTTGTTCTTTTTCTGTGCTGTCAGTAACGTGTAACTCAGCACAGCTGAATTTCCTTTTTCAGTTATCCAGCCAGGAAGTAAGTACAATAACAAGCAATGCATATGATAATTTCCATGTTCTAGAAGTGAACAATTTGTAAATGTCTAATAAATGAGGAATTATTCTCTCTCCATCAATACAGAAGTCTGGAGAGGGCCAGAGTAGTGCCCTCCCTCTTGCTGTTATTTCCCTAAACTTTTCCTCAAATTCCCTGTATATTCGTTTGCTAAAGGAAGATGCATGAGAAAATGCGACGTCTGTGAAAATTCCAGTTTACGAACCCCAAAGAAGAGCAAGATTCTCCTTTGCCTCTGGCAAAACAAGTTTTTTTCTTCTGTTTCCCTTTCCATATTTCCTCCATTAAAGCGATGTTTCAAAAGTAAAAAAAAAAATTAAAAGAGAATTTGTTGCTGAAAAATCTTGCTGGGAAAAAATGTTAGAGGCTTTTCAAAATGAACACAAACAGGTAGCTAGGAAAAAGAGAAGGCAGTATTCCAGTACCTTACAGAATGAGAACAGAAGTCTTCCTAGTAGAGAGGTGTGCTATGCTTTCATGGAAGGTGAATTGCACTAATTAAAAAAAATAAATAAATCTGCTTTATAACGAACACTTGGAGAATTTTATTAATGTGATCTCTACTGCCCAGCTGATTGTACCAGCAAACAACCTGAGGATGGATACTTCAGTTAAGGATTGATTTTTCTGCCTGGAACAGGACTATGTATAGTCTTAAAATTATTCATATGCAGAAGGTTTTTTCTGTACATGGCAGGGATGCAACAGCTCAAGACACCTGGAATTATAAACACTTCCAACAGCGACTTCCTTTTTCAAGTACAGCTCCGCAAAGCTAAAGCCTGGACGGCAGCACAGTAACAGAGAGAACAAGGAGGCTGAGAGGCAAGTTGTTACAGAAAAGAAGGTACAAAATGAAAGAAGGGGAAAACACCCCGCGCCACATCCTCCCTGCCGCTGTTCCACCAGCCCTCCCTCCCTCCCTCCCTCCCCTTTCCGGCAGGATCGGGGCTCCCTTCTCCTCACACTGTGGTGGGGATGCTCAAGCCGCCGGGCGGGTCGGGGGGAGAGCGGGGTCGGGGGTCGGGGGTGGCAGCGGTGGGGGAAGCTTCGCTGGCCCCGCCAGTCCCCGGCCCTCCGGAGCCGGGCGAACATTTCTGGAGCGCTCTTGCCCCCTGCTGTCAGCGCCGAAAACACCGAGCTCCTCGCCCGAACTGCAGCCGCGCAACAGCAGCAGCGACAGAGCCGGTGCTGGTGTCCTCAATCCAAACCTTTAACCGTGGGATTATCTCAAAACGAGAGGCGGGACAAATTGGATACAGGCTGCTGCTTCCCTCTATGGATAAAGCATAATATGATGTCCCTAGTGAACCGATGTTTTTATGGCAGAAATCTGCAACATTAAAAAAAAACCCGAAACCAAACCAGTTTTCCAGACATAAGGACTTGTCAGGAATAGATGGCATTGCTATTATGACTTACTATTAAGAGGAAGATGTGTAACTTTGCAAACACCTTGTAAAGGGGATAATTAGGCTCATCTCATCTGTCAAAAAAAAAAAAAGTCAGGAAAAGTAAATCAAAAATCTGCTGACATCTTCATTTCGTTCTTATTTTTCACAGAAACATATTTATACATTGGATAACAGATGTTCAGAACTTAATTCACTGCTTCATTCAACTTTGCCTTTGCTAAAAGACTGGCTTTGGTTGTGTTTACCCACATTCTGCCAGCCCTTTCAGGTGGCACAGGCGAGGGCACGAGGAGCTCACACTGGGACCAGCACCCATGATATTGCAAAACATCAAGACAACATCAAGGTCCAATTGCTCTAGGGATTTTGCTAGAATCTAACAGGGGACAAACTATGAGACAGCTTTGCATTTCTAATTGAATTTTATTTTTTATTTAAAAGTGGTGTGTCTAGTTGACAGGTTTTTCCTTATGAGGCTCTCCAAAAAGAAAACTATAGTTTCTCCATATTGCTCACCAGATTGCTCAGTGCTCTTTCAAGCCTTGTATTTCTGCATGACCTTGATGGGAAAAGTTTTGTCCCACACTTCTGGAAAAAACTGTCTGATCTTTAAGAGATTTAAGAAGCTCCTTGTCTCTTTTCCAGTCAGCTTTCTAGACATCATAAAGTTTTTCACAAATTATCACCCCAAATTTTAGAGGTGTTTCATCCTACTACTCAGATGGTTTGGGCTGCCCTATTGAATCAGCCTGTTCTTGCAAACTTCACCTCTTTTTTATGAAACCTTAGTGCTTTGTTCAATCTTGCCTTGCTAATGGGCCACCCCCTGGTATGAGTTTGCTCCCCTGCTACAAACATCCCCTCATTGGCCCTGGTAGGGACTGATTCACAGGGAACTTATTGTTTCCCTTCCAGAGCAAAGCAGAATTTACTCACTACTCACCTGACATCAAATCAGCTCTTTCCAGGCAAGAGCCTTCCTGAGACTGCCCTGGAAATGAGGAGGAATGGCCATGGGGTGTAGCATCCCAGGCAAGTGACCGAACCTGCCACCCCTCCAGCCTTCTGGGACCCACGACCCAAAATGAACTAAACTTCCTCTCAGCATGCAGAAAGAGGTTTTGCTGATCAGGGTCACAGTGGGTGCCCGGAACAATTGTGGGGGTTGGAGCTGTTGAAAAATAAACAAATGTCAAAGCCAGGAAGCATGAAGTGATCCAGAAAGGAAATAGGAAGCCGCTACCTGATGGACTGAAGGTGTTGAACAGCAATGAGATGATTCATGCATGGTCAGGTTGGTATGTGGGAAATGCTGTGTGGCAGCAGTCCCAAGTTTGGGGAGACAGTGCTTTGCCAGCTCAACCACATGATCCTGTGCAACTCATCTAATTATCCTGTGTTAATTTTCCCCTGACTATAAAATGATGTTGCTACTGTATGGAATGACTATATTGAAAAAAAAATGAAAGAGAAGACATGCACTCTTATTGGTTGCCTGAATTAGAGCAAATGTGGGAGAAAAGAAGTGTGAGAGAGGGCTACCTGCCTCAGTGGGAGCTGAAAGGGGGTAGCAGCAAAGCGAGCAAGTACACTCCCTGGCATCCACACATTTGCCATTTGATTTTTAGAGGTGTAGAAATTTTTTAAGGGACATGGGGAGGAGAAGAGAGGGGGCAGCTTTAGACTCCAGGAAATACTATTAAGAACTTTAGCTCTCTATAAAGAACGAATCTAGTGTAAAAACAAATAAAGTGAACATTTTTTTATTGACAGACTTTACAGCAGCTTTAATGTAAGGCCGAAGAAAAATTGTTCTGAATCACTCTGGCTTTATGCTTATTTTTTTTATAACTGCAGATGTTTTACAGACTCTTCGGCCATCTCCCAGTTGGTCTGTATGGACAGTGAGAGCTGAACATGCCAAACATTGAAAAGGGTTTGGACTTCAAATCTGGTTTAAAGATCACAGTCTGAGCTTTCAGAAAATGAGTGTACAAGCATGAAGAGGGTCAGCTCAAAATTGTGCTGAATCGCCTTTGAGCAAGCTGATCTTGTTGTGTTTCCCTGAAGCTGAGTCCCTAATGCTGGATGCACTGCATACCACGTGGCCTGGATACACACCATACCACTTCTGGGATCCTCATATTGTATGGGTAATTTGGGGTGTCTGATGGCTTTGTAGTGCAAAATGTATGAAGAAACTAGTGCAGAGATGATCAAGGGAAGGGAGGGACAAGTGCACATGGAGCAGGGGAGTGGTTACCCACCCAGTGTGATTGACTTCACAGGGAGATGCATGGGAGGACTAGATAGTCATAAAATTAACATTTCAGAAAAAAATCCTACGAGGTTTTTACATTCACAAGAAAGGAAGATGGTAGCAAGAGAAGTGTTGGTGTCAGGAAATGAAGAGATACATACAGTGCCACATCGGATAACGGTATCTTTTCATTGATATGATCCCCAAATGACAGCAAAGAGGTTGTTCCACTGAAGAGTGCAATACAATTAGAGGGACCCTATCAAAGGTGAGATCTAATTGAAAAAATGAAGCTCTAGTCATGCAATACACCATTAACTGAGGCAAACACCGAATGAAGAAAAGCCAAAAGGTAATATCTATTAAAAAAAAAAGGAAAAAATAAAAAGAACTCAGCACAGAATATGCAAAAAGCAGAGGCATAACTAAATCAGCTGACAAGAAGCACTAAGAATGAGACTTGGTTGCTCTGGAAACTAAGGGAAATTGGAAACATGGACCCAGGAATCCAAATGATGCTGAAACCGCCAGAGACGAATGGATGAGCAAAGGCTGCATCTCAGATGCATCAGATGCTTTCCTATCAAAAGCATGATCACCAAACCTAGGAATAAAGCAGAGAGCAGGACACACCAGCTCAGCCTCCCCACAGGCTCAGCAGCCAGCATGCACTGGAAATCAGGGATGTGGAGAGTGATGGCTGCATGGGACTAGTAGCTAATAGCAGGGTTGAAAAGTGAAATGCGAATCTCTCTTTGGTAATTGCAAACATCACTGAATAAATAAAAACTCTGCATGGAAAACAATGTTGTTGAGGTGTAGGCATTGGTTGTTCTTGTTTTATTTTTCCTGCTTCAATGTAACAAATAGTCTTCTGGATTTAAATGAAATCCTTTTAATCTTGCATCCTGTTTCTGATGGTGGTCAACATCAGCTAAAAGTGAGAGTAAAGCCTTCTGCTGAGAGGATAGGACTTCTACTTCTAAGAAATGGAACCTGGCTACAGAATTTATAATCAGCCCACTGGAAACATGCACTGCAGCATCAGAAACTGGCATCAGCAAATAATTGCAGAGTCTGTTCTGGATCTTCAGTTGCACAGATGGAGACAGAGTAGATGGTCTTCCTTCCCTCCTTCCTTAAATTGCTTATTTCCACTGAGAAAGCTGAGTCAGCCTGTCCAGAAACATGACAGAGACTGATCACATCAAACCACTGTTAGCAAAGACTGACTGAAATAAGTGTCAGAGAAAACCTCAGCCCAAAATTAAAAAGTTTTTTAGGAGATTGATGGGTTGTATGCAAAATCCTTGATTAAAAAAAAAAAGTTTATCTTCCAACATCCCTGTCCTGTAAACAAACAAGAAAAATATTCCTCCTTCAAAATTCTAAAAATGAAAAAGATTTGGGTTGGAAGGGAGCTTAAAGATCATCTAGTTCCAATGTCCCTGTCATGTCCAGGGACACCTTCTGCTCAAAGTCCCATCCAACCCGACCTTGGACACTTCTAGGAGTGGGGTATCTGCAGCTTCTCTGGACCATATTGAGAGATTCTACTCATGATTACTGAATGAAGTCTTATCAGACATGAGCGAAACAGAAACCACTGATTCAGGTCTTAGACCTTGTAAACTTACATTTCCCTTACACCTGAGTATTCTTCTCCTACTCCACCCTTTCAGAACACAATTTCACCTGAGATATGACAACTGCTAGTTTATGATGCTATGTCTTTTTAGAGGAGGAAGGGGAAGAAGAAACATAGGAAAGGGATGGAAGAATGCTCTTGTGCTTGGAAACCAGTTCCCCCTCAGCTGTGGCATAGGCAAATAGCCATAACACCAGCTATCTCCGTGGCCTTGGTTTGACAGCAGTACTGCTAATTCATGCAATATACTTAATTTGTATGATTCATACAAGGTACCTTATATTCTTCCGTTTTTAATAGGAAACCTTTTCCTCTTTCATAGCTTGGCTCAAAAGCTCTTCAACCTGAAAAATGGGCAAAATTCTGCAAAGCAGGAAGAGCCCATTTCATAAGCCGCATGACCAAAGAAAGAAAAGTCCAGCCTCAGCTTTTCAGTATCTTGTTTTTTCAATCAAAACATCTGTTCCTAGGTTGCAAATTCCCCCCTTTAAAATATGCAATAGACAGCAGAGAAAGAATCTGCAGCCATGGCCTCTCCAGGGCAGGGAACTGCAAGTGAGCAGTTTATTCTTTTATAATATCTTTTATGCTTGCTTTTCATTAAGCTGAGCAATACTTTTTCTGTTATTGGGATAGGTAATATATCACATCTACTTTCATGAAAATACTTACATTTCTAGGTGTAAAATGTCAAGTACAAATTCACAGGTTCTTATAATTTCTGGAAGAAATCCTTTACTCAGTGTTTTTATAAAGGCCGTATTTCTCTCCCTGGAAAGAGGACCAGTAAAGAGCAACCCCTCTACTTTCTTCTTCAATGCCTTCAGTCTTTTTTCTTTTTTTTCCCCCCTTCACCTCTATTAGCTAAAGGCCTTCCTTTTCTGAGGGATTATTGAACCAGCTGAAGCCATTAAGTCAGTTCAGCACACAGACGAGACTTTTCTGATGGCATCAAGGTTTGCAGAGGCCCAGTAGGTTATCTTGGTACAGCAAAAGCCATGGGTATAGGCAAGCAATTTCCTTTATATCCTTCAACAACTTTTCTGTACTAGTGTGAGAGGTCAGTGTCAGGTGGCTGATATAATTACTGAAGGTTACTGTGGCCTGCTAAGGCTCTGTTTTCCTCCCATGTTGTTAAATGACACCCTTCCCTGCAAAAGGGAGAGCTCCCTTTCAATACATGGGAGGCTGGATCTCTTGAGGGAAGATGCATCTCCCATCTCTTGTGTAAGCGTTACAGCAGATCTGGGTGCTGAAGGAAGGGAAGCACATGCTACTTTGTTTCATTGCTGCATTTCACCTGTAAAGCACCATCTGAAAGTAGTTTGGTGTTTCTTAAAAAGAAGATGGTGGTGTGCAATGCGTTGGATGAACTGGAGATTTCAATTTGGTAGGTATCATGGCCACTTAAATTAGAGGAAGAGAGGAAACCTCTAGACTTGGAAACCCAGTGCTGGTGCTCCCATGTGGCCCATTTTTGAAGCAGCAGAGATGACCCCAAGTGCAGAACAGTGACTGCAATTAGATAGCTCCTTCCCACCCCCAAGCTGGTCCTGAGTGTCACTACACTGTTTGCTAATAATCTCAAACTTCTTCTCTGTTTAAGGATCCCTTCCCCCACTTAATTACTTCTGCAGTCAAGTTATATTCCCTAACTAACCTATTACACAATCTCTAGTTCCCTCAAACACATTGCTTTAACTACCTGAAAGCATTCAAGGAAAAGAGAAAGGAGAAAACTAAATTCTTTTTAGCTATATTTTAATGTATCTTTATCCAGATTTTACCCATTCTAGGAAGCACTCCTAATCATTATTGCTCCTTTTACACTAACTTCCCTTTTATCACTGTTGCCTGGGGCAACCCAGTTTGGCTTCTGCTTCCACTGGGTGTGTGACTACAGGGTTAACCAAGTCTGGAAGACCAGACCCTCCCCTTGAACCTCTTCATTGATAAATCAGACTGTTAAAGTAAAATAAGTAAGTCTGTATAAAAGTTCAGCATGTGAGTTTGGGACTTTCAAGCCACAGGCAGCTGGGATCACATGGGATTCGCTCACTCCTTTTGAAGTGGTAGCTGTGAGAACAGTGGCGGGAGAATGTGTGGGTCCAACTGTCTTGACAAGTTGTATCATCCAGGCTCCAGAAACAGATTTTTCATTTATTCAATACTTGTGTAAACTACAGTCACTGTGTTGGGAGCAAAAGCAAGCAAGCAGTCCTCTCCTTGCTCAACTGAATACCCTAACTGCTATGTTGGAAAGTCACATTTCCCTTTGTGCTGCTTTTTTCTGTCTGCATTCAAGATGCTCTGGGGTACAGACAGGGTCCTATTAAACATTACAGTGAAGCAACAACCTATTTCACATCATTTTTGCATCAGCATAATAACCAGAAAAAGACTACTGTGAGTTCTAAAGAACCTTAAAAGCATGATTTTTGAAAAAAAAAAAAAATGTCTCAGTGTCTGATGATGCAGATTATCAGATCTGCACTCCACTTAGCCATATTTTTTCATACCATGATTGCTTCTCCTGCAGTATGTACCACCCCAAATGGGGAAAAAGGGTGCAGTGGAAAAGCTAAGGGCTAGGTGCAAGCTGCATTTGAGAGGCTTTACAATTTTTCTGGCCCAGAATCACATTGTCTGTATGTGCAGAGTGGTGTCTTGCTGGTTTGTGGTTGTACTTGCAGGTAATGGGCCTGGCCTTGAAGACATGTCCTTCAAGGCTCTTGACAGGCTGTTGCACAGCTGGGTCAGATTATCATGCCAACTAGGGTGCCTTATGGGCTGGGCATGCAGCCCCTATGGATCTCTTTGGATTTATGTACATGAATGATTTTGAATGCATGCAGAAATGAGGGCACACAGCAAGAAATGAGGTACAAGAGGAGAAAAGGAGGCAGGTATGTCTGAGATGGTGTCATGACATTCATTAAAGCAGGACAGCTCAGAGAAAAAAATGTCCTCAGAAACCTCTTATTTGATGAGTTGACCCCAGCTAGTTTTCATCCATAGAGACTTGCTGCCATTTATATCAGTAGGAAGCAGCTGATTTCTTAAATTTTTCACCCTCAAAGACTGCCAAATACATTGAAAATAAGTCCTTGCGGTTGGAAAAATGTTACCAGAAAGCAGCAGAATGTTTTCTTCTAAATATTCTCATTTTAAAGAGTTCTGTCACAATGACCAGCTTCTATCACCCTCCAGTACTATTTTGGAGCTGCTAAGTGCCACTGAGGCATGGGCTAGGAGGGGAGAGGCAAGGAGGTGAAGACCAAAGGCAAGGGCAGTCTCCCCAGGGGCCCTCAGAACACAGAGACACTTGCAGCTGCCTCCTCACATATACTGCTGAAACCACTCTGGGGTCTTCGTGTCTGTGTGGTGGAAACGATGGCAATGAGTCTCAGATGGGTTTACATTGTGATGGTAGATTTGGATGGAGGGGATGAATTCATCTCCTCATACAGGAAAATTGTCTTACTTTTCCCTTTCTCATCTCAGTTTTCACTTTCTTCTCGTGTCCTTCCACAAGCCTGCAGTGCTGAACTGGCAACATCTCCTGCCTTCCCCCTGTGGTGAATCACCATCTCTCAAACACAACAGCGGATGCTGACTCCTCTGCCTGATTGTTTAGGGAAGATGCTGTGCTTGGAGACAGAAAGCTCATCTCCACCTGGAGAGATGCAAAAGAGATGAGGAGATGATAAAAGGCAGTGCCTGGGATCTGTGGCTCAGTGCCATCGGGCTCTGTCACAACCAAGTCAAAGTTACCTTCAAGAGCATGTTGTAAAAAATAACCCCAAACCGAGCATCTGTTTGAGGTGATGAATCAGCTTGGATCAGAAATGAGGTTATTTCCATGGGGGTCTTGTCCTCTTTTCTTTCTGTCTTGGCTTTGCAACCAGTCCCACTGATGTGGTAGGGTGAAGTGGTGAGCGGTGGAAATAAAGCTGTTTCTTCCCTCAAGTGTCTTATGCCAGCTTGGAATAGGGGTTTGGGGTCATTCTGATTACAGGGAGTCAGAGTCTCACAATTTTAACACCCCTTGCGGATGCCTATATTTGCATGTACTGATCTGACACATCAGAAGCTTAGCCAAAAAGCTGAACTGTGTGGCCATGACTCACATCTGAGGTAAATACAGGATAGGTATGTAAAATATCTGC
Organism: Neopelma chrysocephalum; assembly: GCF_003984885.1. Lineage (NCBI taxonomy): Eukaryota > Metazoa > Chordata > Aves > Passeriformes > Pipridae > Neopelma > Neopelma chrysocephalum. The sequence goes on from NW_020897715.1 coordinate 7,729,615, forward strand.
ATAAATCTACGTTTGAAAATTCATGCAACTGTCTTTAGAAGCACTTACAGGAGTTCACCATCTCAAAGTGTGTTTGTAATTGTTTTTTTGGGGGCATAGATTCTTCTTAACCTCAGTGCCCTCAAAACATAGCAGCACAAGTGATTTCTGTTGTTTTTCCTTGGTGGTCCCCAGGGTACATGAAAGAACCTGTGTGTTAGTTTCCCCCAAGCTAGTGGCAGACATTAGAAAATTGAATTTAACATTTCAATATGCCAAGCATAAATATGCTTTGCATATCTTGCACCAAACCTAAATGAAAGGAAGTTCTGAGAAGGCAGATAGCCATTTTTCAATTATATGTGGCAAATGTGCCATTTCTGATAGCCTTGTCAGTAAAAAGCAAGAGCTGAAAATGCCAAGCTGTTTAGTGAAGCAGGATCAACATTCCTAATACTTCATGGGATCACTAATAGCTTCTGCATCTTTCAAGACAATCAGCCTTGATTGTTCCTCTGGACACATTCCTCCAAACTTCATCCCACTAATTGCAGTATTTCAGAGCTGATACGTGTAAATAATAACAAGGACTCTAAGCCTAGGGACTTCGAAAAGAACGTCCTGTTACCTTAGTGTTGTCAGATTTTTTTGTGGCAAAGCTGTTTACAAAATATTCAAACTACAAATGTGATGTACTCTTATTCAGGTAACTTTGTATGGAAAAGGTGAAAATATGTTTGTGAACTTTATTATTCAAGGTGATGAGTTAGTGTGTGGGTGATGGTGAATATTCTAGAGACAATTTTTTGCATTTATAAAAGTAAAATATTGAAACATACAGTTCTTTCAGAGGCCCAAGAGTAATATTCTACCTTCAAAAATGCACAAGTGCCTGAACCCGAAAAAAATGCAGAGGTTATCCATTGCAGACATGCCTTAGAATGCTGTGCACATGGATTTTTCTTCCTATATTTAACTTTCCCTTCACTGATTTAACATTGCAAATAAAACCAGGTAAAGATTTTTTGCAAACATAGTCAGTGTTCTCATGTAAAAGAAATAGCCCTATAATGAAGTGATGTCTCCAAAGAATTAAACAGCAAGAATACTCAGTTAAATTTTCAAGAAGTTCTTTCATTTGCATGTACTTTGTTTAAGACAGCTGGGAAATGGGTCAAACTCACAACCTGGGACTTGGGACATAAAAATGGATTGGCATATTTTAAACTTGTTTTCAAATTGCACTGGATAACTTTTGTTTTGCTCTAATTGGGAAGGGATGGAGTTTTTTAAATCACAGTTGTTCTTTACCTAGCATCACAAGGAATAAAATAAAGAAATGATAAGAATAGTAAAGCACAAAATTGTATTTCTGCCTTAGTTTATCCAGCACCTTGGAGCAGTTTTGGTGCTGAAGTTTAGTTATTTTGGGAGGGTCCAGAATCCTTCTGGGAAGACCAGTGCCTGTTCCTGAGCTCGGGAGGCCTTCCAGCCCAGCCGTGCCTGGGCTTCAGGTTGGCCAGTAGCATCTCTGTTTCTCTGGCATGGAAAATGCCAAAAGTATCTTTGTTAATATCTTCTTCCTCTCTCCTGAATGTTTCCTGGTTCTTTTTTTGAAGCTACATATCACCATCTCAACGTCTTTGTTTCTCTCCAGAAAAGAGAAAAAGATTAGTGCCACAACTGTGCTGCTGGAATACAGTTACAAAGACAAATTGTGTTGCATCTAGGAGACACAAGGCACACTTTTGTTGGTGTCTAGATGAAAAAACCCAGCTATTTCCTAATTTACCAGCCACAATCTCTGCATTGTACTTACACAGGTTTGCAAAGACTCCCAGCAGATTCCTTCTGCTGAAAGCTCCTACTCCAAACACTTTAAACACGAACCAGCTTTACATCATGTGACTGAGGTGTTAGAAGGAGCATTGTAGTGTACACACTATATGTTTTGATAGCTTCATTTAAAAAAGAAAAAGAGTCCTGCACCATATCTTTAAGGTTTTGAACAACAAAAACCTTCCCTCCCTAAAGGGTCTTTACATATGGCTTTCTAGTATGTTACAAATAAAAACTTTCGGAACTTTTCCTTGTAGAAAGAGAAGTGGGAAAGCTGTTTGCCAAGTGAAGGACAAGTGGGGGGGCCAGGAGTCCTGGCAATCAGTTGTATGCAGTAACCACCAGACTCTATGCTGATCACACAGAAAACTAATACTGTAAGAATAATTTTCTCAGTGTCATTTTGTCCCTGGAGATGCGTCATTGTAGGCTGCACTTACTGAAAGCTGCAGCAAAACTCCTGTTGCAGGCAGGTCTTTGCAAAGTTTGCAGGGGAAATCTATGTCTCATGAAGATGTGGCCCACTGGCAAACATACCCAGCACTCCCCTGGGAACCCACCACTCTTCCAGCCTCCCTGACCTGCCCCTTATAAGCACTGATATGTTCCACCAGGGATCCCCATCTCCTCTGGCTTACCAAACTTTGTTAGGACCTGGCCTTGGCATATCACGTGGCTTGATTAGCTAGTGCAACGTGGCCCCCCAAAAATCATTAGGTTAACCTAAAGAAGAGTGATTTTTTCCCTGTGATAAAGTTAATCTTCACAGTCTTTTGGAAAATAAATTCATCACTAGAGTAGGCATTGCTCCATGTCAGCCTTATTTATGGTAAGCTGCAATTACTTCATATTCCTCTTTGGTATTGGAACAACAGCTAGAATCACTGGTTCTCCTCAGCTTACTCCCACAGAAAGTGTCAGCAGGATCTAATTATCTGAATGAAATGCACTTTCACTGATGCCTGCTTTCTTATCTGCATAATAGTTGAGCTAGGCATTCCTATTATTGCAGTTATGAGTTTGCACATTTCATTATCTTCTTGGAAAAGGTGTTCAGATGTACATACCTCATGTTTGACTAAGCTGAAAGAAATTAAACCTTAGGTGAAAAGGCTGAGAAATATCGTGTCACTGAGTGAAGGATTTATTGCAATTCCTTAGTTGGTTTTAAGGATTTCTCCTTCCTCTGAAACAGGAAGGGTTCTGGTTCTGGAACTCCTGGACCAGGCACCCAGAATCCCTATGAGCTGCAGTTTGTCTTACATATTTCTGTGGAAATGGCTCCATCTGAAAGAAATGTGCAAAGACATGTGGGGCACAGTGTAGGACAAACAAGGTGCACACAGTTCATTCTCCTACCCTTGGCTGGGGTCAGCTCTCTATTGGAAATGTCCAGAAGATATACAGTAACTTTCATTTGTCCTCTGCTAGTCCCAGTGCTGAGCAGCAAGTCTGAAAGAGTGACTGCAGAAAAGCTACCTACAAAGATTTTGGAGAAGTTGCTCAGTCAAAGACAATCAGAGAACCAAAAAGCGTACAGGGAAAAAAGTGTCAGGATAGTGGTAAGGGGATGGGGGATTCCTCCATGCTTAAAACAATTGCAACAGGATCAATCAGGCACTTATTTCGAGGTAGGAGGATGGCTTGAGCTGAGCCCTGCTTGTTCTGTCTGTCCTGCTGATGCTTTACAGCACTTTTAGCCCTCTGATCTGCACCATGTTCAGAGATTTTAAACTGGGGACAGAAGGACACCGTGACCATTTGTTCTTTATAACTCCAACCAGAGACTCTCTCCTCTCCCTATATACTGCCAGACCCCAGAAGTGGCAATGTTAATGGGCTTGGATGTGACCCTTGGATGTGATCCAGACTAGGAATTGGGATGTGAAAGACTCCTTTCCACTGTTTATCTGATCATCTTAGACTTTAGGTTGAATGAGAAGTAGCTCTCCCTTTCCAGTGCTTAGGTTAAAGAGTATCCATAACCACCTCCTTGGGGCAGACAGGTCCCTGTCTCAGGACAGACAGGAATGACAGCTTCACGCTCCCTGCGTCAGCTGAGTTATATGGCAGAATGAGAGAACCAGGCTCTTGCCACCTACTCCACATTTTCATTAGTGTCACTTGTTCCCCTCCGTGGGTATGTCCTGGAACAGGCTAAAGAACAATTCTTCAGTCTTCTGAACACCCTTGTGTATTTTTAATGCCCTTTGGTTCACAGATGTGTGTAACTGCTGAGGATGAGTGTTTGTGATCTATCTGTATCTCAGCCCTAGGCAGAAGTGAGGAATAAAGAGGCTTGTTTAGTGTAAGAAATGCTCCGGGGAAGAAAAATGTAAGCTGAATAGCACTTGGAAAAGAGCAAAGCATATAAATAGCCTGACAATTCAGGTGTCCATTTCCTCTAAATAACTCTGTATCTAACATGAAAACACATCTCATGCTAAGCCAACAAATTGAGGAAAACACCAATCTTGCAGGGCTTGAGTTAGATAGTGGCACTGAAGATCACTATCCATTTTAGCATTCACAGCAAATGCACAGAAGATGTTGATTTTGAGTATCGTGGCTTCATTCTGCAGATTCACCTTGAATGGACTATCTGTAGTGGTATAAGCACATGTAAGTGCCTGGAGTCCAAATATGAGACAGCAGCTGTATTGTGTAGTGTAGCTACATTATTTTGTTTGAGTTTTTCTCTAGCATTTCAGTCAGCCAGAGAATTACTGACTGATCCTTTCTACCTAACATTCCTTTGGATGGAAAAGAATGTTTCAGAAAATCTGACAATTCCTGAGGTACTCCAAATATCAAAGATCAAGGACTTATGTATTATATCAAGTGATTAAATACTGCAGATGAGAGAGAAAGTTAAATATTAAATTCTCTCCCACTTGATTGCCCATGACCTCCCTCAGCTGGTATTACTCTTCAAATAAGCTGCATTTTTTCCCCACCACCAGTGCTACTGGTTTATATCCAATATTAAACTGCTTAACATAATATACAGCTCTTGAGCTTTGATACTTGTTCTGAGAAGTACCAATAGATGTGCTAGTGATTTTGATGAGGTGAGATATATTGCAGTAAGTTCCTAAGAAGCATTGTTTGTTGAAGCAATTTTGGTGTATGGTGGTATAAGCCAGACAACTGAAATGTAACAACTTGCAGTGCACAGTACTCTTTTTATTAGCCTAGAGTATCTTTTTAATTCTTCTTTCAGCTGTAAAAATATTGAGCAGTGTTGTATTGCTCTCCCTCCTCCAACAACTGGGAGAGATTACAAAATTATTTGTTCCAGCTAGCAATTACTCTCTGTCATTTTTTTAATTCCAAATGGAAACAGGAAATGTTTTAAATGTTCATCTCAATTTTTCTGAAGTGTAGAAGATCCCAAGCAAAAATCCAGCACCTGCTGTGGACACTACAGGGAGCAGCATAGCATTTTTGGGCACCACGAGTGTGCTGGCATGTGTTGAGGTGGGGTCTGTGGGTTGTGGGCACTCACTGACCCAGCTGTCCATGATCCCTTCTTTGTACAGGTGGCCAGAGATGAAGCCAAGGGCTTAGGGATGGATAAAACGGTGACCAGATTACTGTTTTGCTGTTTGATGTTTATTGACATGGTGTTATAGCATGTTCTTTACTCATAAAAAAGAGTGGAGCTGGGCAGCCTTCTAGGACCTGAATGGGGGCTACACAACAGCCAGACAGGGACCTTTTACAAGGGCACATAGCGATAGCACAAGAGGGGAATGCCTTCAAACTACAAGAGGGTAAGTTTAGATTAGATATTGGGAAGAAATTCTTTACTGTGAGTGTGGTGAGATGCTGGAAGAGGTTGCCCAAACTGTGGCTGTGCCATCCCTGGAGATGTTCAAGGCCAAGTGGAATGGGGCTTTCATCGTCCTGGTGTAGTGGAAGATGTCCCTGCCCATGGCAAGGGGTTGGAACTAATTTTGATCTTTAAGGTCCTTTCAACCCAAACCATTATACGGTTCTACAGTGACAGTCCCTTTGGGGATAAGGACCAAATGGGAGTGTGTGGAATGTGGACTTAGCTCTCTTCCATCTCAGGGATGCCCTTAGCAGGGATTCCCACCTGGGTCTCTGAATTCTGTGCCTCCAGGTAACCCCCCAGCAAATGCCTCCTGGCCTTCAGGGCCAGCTCTCAGTCCCAGCATCCGAAAGACCTCCGACCCTCCGGCTGGGCCCTGTGGTCCCAGCTCGTGTCCGCCTGTTCCTGCTCCTGGAGCGGCGGCGGGAGCGGCCGGCAAAGTTCTCCCTGTTCCGCTGCAATCCCGGCCGAGTCCAGCAGGTGGCAACATTCCCCCACACATGGGATCGGCTCATCTCCCGGAGCCCGGGAATGCGCAGGGATCGCGCTTCTCCAAACGCCCCGCGCCGTCCTGCTCCGAGAGAAGGGAGAACGTCCAGGAGATTATTCCAGCTTTTGGTACTGCGTAAGTGCCTCGGATCCGATCAGAATTGCTTGGAACCTGCGTGGAGCAGCTTTCTTCTGAGTGTGTCATTTATCAGTTGCTGAGGTATTAATGCCCCAGTCGGAATTATAGCTTTAGTTTTCAACCAAAAAGTCTAGCACTATGTCAGGATCATGACCATTTTATGCCGTGTGTGATTTCCATTTCCGCGAAGAGTAACCAGAGGCGGACACAGGATAGGAAAGTGGTTTGGGGGAAAGTGCTTCCTTAGTCCCTTACCCCCCTTACCTTCATTTTCTTTCAAAAATTTCTGAAACTGCCTTCTCATCTTTACCATTTTAATGTATTTACTTATTCATTATCACCTTTAAGTTCCAGGGTATTTTGAAAGATTCAGACTTTTCTGATAAGAGCTAGTCTTTACTAGAATGAGAAATAGGGAATCAGGAAAATCATTACAAGGAAAGGAGGGAAACCTCATCCTACTTAGGATGCGTACGTGCTTTTAATATCAGGTTTATTTACTAGGCATTGAAAGATCTCCCAGTCAAAGCTGTTTTCCAGGTAGTGCAAACCACGTGTACATGCCTCTTGTGCAAAGTGATCCACCATTTTAGCCCTGGTTGTGCATTCTCTGTGTACCAAAGAGATAGTTTTGGTACCATTGCCATTTTGTGCCTACAAGAAATGAATTAACAAGTTTGATTATTTGTACTTGATAAAATTTTAAACTATGCATGTTAAATCCCAGGATTTAATTCTATTAGTATCATGTAACTCTTTTTTTAAAAAAAAAAATTTACTTTTCATAGCTTCTTATCTTTCAGTGTAATTTACTTAATAAAGCTTATAAGTTCAGCGGTAATATCAACTTTGTCTTCAGCTAAATGAGAAGGAATCCAGTAGAACTATGATAAATTTGATATGATTCATTTTTAGCCTGCTTTTGTTGTTTCTTTTTGTCTTTTGAAAATAAAGAGCCTGTAGTAGCATAAGTTTAATTTTGTTTTTCAACACCACACATACTACAGCTACAGCTTGCACTGAGACCTTCAAGGGAGGAGCAGAGACCTCACTGCCATTTGTCTGGGCAAGGTCACTTTAACCTTTGAAGAGAAATAGACGGGGTTTAGTCCCTTGGGATTTCCTAGCCTCCTAAAAACACGTTTGCAGTTGTCTGTGGATGGTGTCTTGCCCATGAGTTCCCATCTGGGTTCCTCAGAATATACTGGCTGAGGTTCTCAGTGGGTACATACTGCCAAGTCCACTGTTTTTTCCGTAATGTTGCCACTCGGAAAAATTCAAAGACTGTGAAGTAAATACCAGTGAATGCAACATTACTGTACTCGTATCTTGATAACAATAATTTGAAGCATTTTCCAAGCGCTGGAAGCAAAGATAAAAGCAAACTTCATTCAGGTGCGTGAAAGAGCTGCAAGTGTTGATTGCTGGCACAAATAATGCATTCTTATATAAACATTTGATCTTCCAAGCCTTTATAATGCTGAGAACAAATCTTTCCTGATGAATGATGACTCAGAACAGAGCTTTTCACTTGGCATTTGATAATTCATTTCAGTTGCAGCAGAAAATAATTGTTCTATTCAGGCATACCAGGATGTACTTACTCTGTCCCTAATGAGCACACTAGAACAGGCAACTCATCCCTGTCTGATTTTAGCACAGGCCACAAACTTTATGACTGACCGATTATTTAGTCAACTCTCAGTCCTAAAGAATAAAACTCCTATTAGTTGTAATGGTGTAATAACAGTGTTTTCCATTTTCATAAATCACTCACATATTCACTATTTATTGGAAGAATCTGTGAATCTTTGGGAATACTACTGGTAAATCTCATATTCTCTCTATTTTGCTTGAATGGTTTAAAAATGGAGTGATATGATTTTGATTACAGAACACACTGACTAAGAAATATAAATCAGTTTACATTTGGTCTGCAGTCATCTTAAATAAATAGTTCAAATATAGGCAAAGTTTTCAAAAAATTGGATGACTTAGAAAAACATGTCATACCAGCACTTGGTATGCTGGCATTGCCTATGAGACTACAAGGACCATTTAGCATTGCTTTTAGGGAGGCCTGAATCACCAACAATGTCAAAAGACATGTGTCACTTGGGTAAGAAATTGCTCCTCTGCATCAGTGACCCTGATCTCACTCAGAGAATGTGAGAGATGTTTGCTTTCCAGAGTGTCCTTTTTGGGTTTGCTTCCACTAGGAAAGACAGAACTGGATCCTTTGGGTTACTCAGCTTGTTGGTGGCACAAAAGTGTAGTGAAGGTGCAAATCAGCCCTTGCAAAAACTGTCAGGTTTCAGAAATTTTTCTTTTTTTTTCTCCTCCCCAACCCCCCGAAAATGGTTTCCCAATCCTGCAAAATAGCAGGGGAAAATTTGGTAGGTGTATCACACAGTGTGGAAAATTTGTGTACTTAATTCTCACTGGGGCAGTCTCGCTGTCTTCGGGGAAGGTGAATGAACGTACCGAAATGTCTCTATAGTAATGAAAGAAAACTCATTGTGCCACTGGAGATTGAAGCTGCATGGCCCTGTGGGTAATAAATTGCTACTATTCAGGCTCATGAGCGCATCAAGGAAAGCTGATGCAGAGTACTCTAATGACCATTATAACTGACTGCAGTGAAAAAGACTGTTATTTAAGTACATTTCAAAATGTACTGTAAATTGGGCAAAGGTACAGCTGCACTTATGCGCTGAGACAGCCTCCGGTTTTATTCAGTCTGACAGACTTTGCTCTTTGAATTTAGGTTTTATCTATGTGAGCTGAATGCTCTTAGTATTTATGGCCCCTCTTTGTAAGGGAAGCAGCAAAGCCAGGGAGAAGCAGCCCTGTTAACAGAGGCTCCAGCTGGAGAATGCAGGCTTTGGGTGAAGCATTGCACTGCTGACCCTTCCCTAAGAACACCTCCCTGTACCTCACGCCCAACATGACCATTGTGGAGACAGTGTTTCTGAGTGAACCTGAGAAGCATCTCCGAGACCAAGAGACAATACTTCGCAGAACTTTACACTGCCACTGAGAGCCAGGTTTTTTGCTTTATGTGACTTTCTGGACCACACAGTCCGGACTCTCCTCCACATTGTGCATAAGTCAGTTTTGTTTGATTGATGCCTACTTTTACCCCACTTTATAAGTTACATGTTTTACAGAACCATTTGAGTTCAAAATAAGGGAGGGAAAGCATAACGTTTCTTTGCTGTGCCATATGGACAGTGAAATTTATGGCAGTGTGATACATCCTGGACTTGGGACATCCAGCTTGAGGTACATCAACAGCTCTCATCTTATACTTTTTACAGCTGGGTCCTTCAAGGTCAACTTTGCCTTTTGTCTTTTTGGCTTTTTTGGGTTCTAGCTGCGTCTTTGTCTTGAGGGTAAGAGGTGGTGTGCAATGTATTATTGTTTTTTTTTTTTTCTGAACAGACTCTTGTGGATATTGTGTACTCATGCAATATGCCCATTTATATCAGTTTATCACCTATCAGGTACATTGTGATCAGGTACCCGAGACAAGCAGCTTGCAGTAAGCAAGCTGCCAGCAACATTTGGGTAGTCAACACTGCAACAAATCATCTGTGTGAGCCTCCTGTTCAGCACATGGGGTCAGACCTGCGCTTCCCAGGAACCAACCAATCCCCAGTTTGTTTGAAGTGTAGTAAATAAAGGTGGATGTTTTAGCTAATGAATTAGCCCTGGAGAAAATAAAGCACACAAATTACACTTAACAGTTTATAATCGTGACCTACCTCAAGAATAAAATGACTGAGTCAGGATTAAAGAATTATTGCATGGGTGTTTGCTGACACAATTTGGTTGCTGAATAAATTACCAGTAAATGGTGGTAATCAGTCCAGCTTTTGTCAGGCAAAATGGAGACTTTTCCTTGGGTGAAGCCCATGAAAGCTAGCAGAAAGACAAATGTCCACAAGGCAGAGCATTTTCTAAGAAGGGGCTCTATGGTCTGTATGAAGCTGGACATGATGACATCACCCAAACATAGAGTGTCCAGAGCATCACTAAGAAACTGTAAAGAGAAAGGAATGAACTAAGAGGTTTTTCTCCCAATTGCTTCTGAGTTTCCAAAGATTATTGAGAAGTCACACAGAAGTAGCTCATTAACTCTCAACCTATTGTTTTTTCTTTTTTTATATCTATCAATGATAAGATCACTTAGGTCACTGGTTAGATGAGTAAAGTTAATTGGCATTTATTAATAGGTCAATTGCTTTATTAACATTGAAGCTGGTATAAACAGTTATACAAAGTTGATTTTTTGTTTATTTTTCACATGCTTCCAATCATTCTTAACTATTTACTTCTCTTGGTATCATTTTTGCACCATTGCTGATTCCAGAAGAAATTCAAGGAAGCAGCTGACATTATACTGGACATGTAATGTGAAAAAAAAAAGGTACCTGACCAAGCATTTATCTTTCTAAGTTACTATTATGCTTCATTTCTTTGATTCTTTGCCTATCTATGACCATTTTTGAAAGTACTCAGAAGCAAGGCATTTGAATCTCACTTTGGCTCACTCTCACTGAGTGTCTTGAACCAGCTGAGAGCACTTGTGTTTAGACGTGAAGTTAACGATCAGAAGTTTTGATGTGTGACAGTTGTAGAGGAAATAGGTGCTAAATGCTGTCAGCCTGCCCAGATTAGCCTCCTTCAGGTAGATGGCTAGCTGGAAATAGTAGCATATCCAGATAAAAGAGTTGTTAAATGTTTGCACCGAACAAAAAATGTCTTTTGTCTTTACTCATTTCCAGCTTCCAAAAGCAAAAAACCACTCCCAAATGCCATAAAAACCCAAACAACAACAACAAAATAGATGCCTCCATTACAATTCAATAAAACCTCAGTTGAAACCTTTTCTTTTATGTATTTGGAGTGTTTGGTCCAAGTGTTAAACCCTTTGCCCAATGGTCACTGATTATTCTCAAGACTTTTTTATTGGTCCATTTCCTCAGAATGCCTAATATTCCCCCACCCTCCACCAGTTTCAGGCTAAAATCAATCTGTACCACATTTTGACAGTTCTTTTGACACCTGCCAGCTTGTGAATACATCTAGTGATTATGCTGGTGAGGTAGGAGCATGATTAGGCAAAAACAAAGTCACAAGGGAAGAATTAAATAGTTAAAAATGATGTCAATATTCTGTGGTATTAAGATTGCAGAGCTGTGAGGAGTTTATGTCAATGGATATTGTTTTATAAGTTTTGTTGTTTTAACTCACTCTGTGACCTGATTCTGAAGGAAATTTCTTAATTAACTTTCTACATATTTGACAATGAAGTTCAAAGGAATCAAGAAGTACTTAAAGTGTAGAATTAAAAATAACTCAATTTCTGAAATATCTTGTATTGGTTAAATATACATCTTCTATCTACATTTAATTAAATTTCTTTTTAAAAATATTCCCTGGTTTCACGAACTAGGTCAGTTACTGCAAATACCTTGGCTTATTTAAACAGTTCTGAATATTGTCATTATGAAAACTGACTTATACAATATTTATAATTTCACCTATTTTTGGCTTTCATTTAAATAAAAAAATTCTTATGCTTTTAAAATGGTGATAATAAAATAGATAACCTTATTTGTTGTTTCCAGTCTGCCAAAGACCTGTAATTGATTCTAACAGTAAGGCAGACAGGTGGTCATTGACTTCAGTGGGATTTCCATCTGGCTGTTGTGCATCCCTCTCTGTGAAAGTGGTCTCCTATGACTCTCAGGCCCATGAAGGACTCAAACAGATCAAAATTAGTTGTGCTTCCTTTAAGAAGAGACTCAACCTATGCATTACACAGGCTTGAGTAATTCTGCTGAAACCAATGAGACTCTCTGAGGGTTTTAGCTTGCTGCAGCTGAAGTAACTGAAAATTGGATCTGGGTCTGAAGGATTAGAGACTCAAGCATCACTAGTGCTGAGTGAAAGCTAAAAAGCTGTAAGTGTGGAAATAATATACCAAAGAGCACTTTGGGCATTTCACTTTCATGCTCCACATTGGAAGTGCACACCTCTTTTCTCCAGTTATGCTAAGAACTCAGCCACCAGTACTTGTGTTAAATATCTAAACACACCTAATGTCAGCAATGTTAGTGAGCCTCCACTTCTTGTGCAAACCTCTAGTGTTTTCCATGTTTGTCCTAGAAGAAGGAAGACACGCAGCTGGGAGAATGACACCTTTCTGAAGAGACACGTGAACTGAGTGAGCCCCCAGTTAGAAGTGGCACAGTGATGCTCCTGCCCAGAGCCGCAGCGTCTGGACTGTCCCTGAAACTGAGGACTCTCACCAGACACGCAGAAGCACGTTGGCACAAGACTGACTCCCAGTTCAGGGGCTGAGCTTAGGAGATAAATACAGCTGCCACTGACTTCAGTGCTGGTGGATTGAAAGGCAACAGTCACTCAGGGGTCGTTCAGTCCAGCCAGGGCCACATGCTGTTGGATCAAAACAAGTAAGTTACGTACTGAAACTACTCATGTCAGTTTTCCAAGCACAGACAGCAGGTATCAGTGAAGACCACAAAAATTTGAAAAATAAAATCTCAGTCGGCAGCTGCTAGACATGAAAGTGAGACACAGTTTGGGATGAGGTAGCACATTCCTGAAATTGTCACTGCTTATGATTTGACAGCATTACAAAGGAAATAATCTGCGCAGTTTTGAAATATGTATTCAAACGTCTGTTCCATTAAACACACATCAGTATGTTGCCACCTGTTCCAGTCATGCTTGATAATGAATGGTATGCAGAGATAATATACCTGCCTGGCCTTGTAAATGTTCTGCAGGGAAAAATCAAAATTAGGTAATGTAAGTCAAATTTGGATGGATAGTCCTGTTACAGTCAATGCTAAATCCAGTGCCCTTAATTACTTTGTTGCCTGAATTGGAAACCCTTCAAATAATGAGGAGGGGAAATAAAGCTTCTTGACAGTTAAGAGCCAAGGAATATGATTTTGTTGCAAGGTCCATCACTTACCCACAGATGACAGCAAATCCCTATGCAGATCAATCAGAGAGGTGGTAGAAAATGAAAGTAAGTGTTGGCACACACACTATTCAAAGATATTAAAGCTAATGCTGCCAAGACTAAAGATAAAGTGAGTGGGGCTGCCATTGAGACCCCACTGAAATCAGTACAAAATTTCCATTTATACTGCATGACTGTGGAGCCTTGATGTAGCTATTAAAAAAAAATCAGGAAGGAAAAGGTACAACTTAAGGACAAGCAAGGGGTTAATTTTAAGCATATACTAATGCCTTTGACTTATGTGCTTAAGTACTTTGAACACCAGCTTATTTTCTGTCAAAAAGCTGGGACTCTTAATAGCTTCCCAAAACCTTTGTCTGAGGGAACCTCACTCTTGCATCCATGCAGAGCAGATGCGGGTTTATGATGTGCTTTAAACCTCAGGGTGGAAATTTCTGCCTGGGAAGTTTTTCTGCATAAATATATAAGAAATTGAAGCTGTGGGTGTCTCTGCTAGAACGACTGTGAAGTGCTGTAAATCAGCAAGAAATGAGAGGATAATATGCATATCTCATTCACTCATTTCTGCCTTTTGGGCTCTTACACGGTGTTGACTTGCAAAGAATCACCGCCAAATGAGTTTGCTCCAAACAGGCTCTTGGACTGTTGTCCCACCATGGTATTCCATCACTCATCATGTTAAAAGAGTAACTACAAGAACTCACTGTGCAGTTTATCAAGCTTACATATGACTTTTCTAGGTAGGAGCTGTGTGAAACTCAGAAACACCTCTTCCTTCTTCGATTACTTTATTTTGAGAAACCAATGTTTACAGCCATGTAGCCTGCAAGTCTGTTGCCTATTTGTAGATCCCTGATCAACTTGCAGTTACAGAGAGTACCTGTCTGTCACAAACCAGGTGCATGCTACACAGCAGGTAGCTCAAATGCTTTGCATATCACATGTATAGATATACATAGCCAATGCAAGGGAATCAATACTGGGAAGAAAGAGTCAGGTTTTATAACTGCCCATGAGCAAGCCGTCACTGGACTGCAAGAGGTTAAGATCACCTCTCTAGATATTTCAGCTAGAAACCTCACTGATCTGACCAGAAACTGGCTGTGAGCCACGTCACTGAAACTCAGCTACCAATGCAACTTTGTCTGAAGCTCAAGGATCATCAGTTCTGAATTTAGTAAATTATTGCTCATCAGTTAGGATGTTAAGCATAGCGTTGCAGACAAATACCAGGATAATTACACAGGGAGTTTCTCATACCATCCAACTTAGGAGCTAATTTAGATACCCAAGTCACTTAGAGAGTCTGCAAAGAAACACTGATTCCCTCAAGGGAGAATTCAAAGTTTCAAAATTAAATGTCTAGGAGAGTTTAAAATAGTTGATGTGAGCATAGCGACTGCTTTTCATGGTTTGTAGTTCCCCTTGTACTGTAACTCATCATGACATTTCTCACAACCTCCTTGTATAAAGCTGTTCTGTGACCTTGCAGAAGGCTGACAGACCTCTATTGCACCCCACAGTATGGGAAGTTGTTTGTGCCTGGTCCCCCTTAGGTCATCCTTTGCTAGCAGGGCAACTCTACAAATGCACGTATTAGGGTATTTATAAAACATGTTGGCACATTTGAGCCCTGATGTTCCCAGATGAAGATTTGGCCCTGGGTTTATACAAAATACCTCTGTCAGAGGTGCTTGAATTGTTGCATACTCCTGAGGTGCCTGATACTTTATTAATACACTTTCTTATTCCAGGCTTTGGTTTGTGAGGCTACTATACACAGTGTCTGTATTACATGTCACTCACCCACAATATTATCCTATGAGTTTATGCTAAAGCAAGGCCTGACACATTTGAAGAATCAAAAAACAGTCAGCAATGTTAAGCCCTGCACTGTACTCTGTTCTTGAAAGGCCCAGTCAGCTCTATCCTCTTCTGACAAATGCCAATGACAGAACTTTCAGTTAAGTGCAGTGTGGTAAGACAGGATTTCTATCATATAAACAGTCTTCATAAATACATGTAAAATATAGAATCATAAAAATGAGAGCTGGAAAGGACCTTAAAATGTCACCCAGGCCAGACAGCCTGATGGACATTTCTCTAACTTTCTCTTTAAGAACTTCACAGATGGACCTTCACCCTCTCTTTGCTGGCCTTAACTGAGTCAACAGTTAAGTGCTCAACTGAGTGCTTCCTAATGTCTTGCCACAATGTTTTTTTGCTGTAGATAAAGCCTGCTGGTTTCTTTCTTATCCATCATGGATGCAGAAAACGTAAGGCTTCCTTCTTTGCAGCAACCTTTTCTGTATTTGAAAATCATTATCGTGTCTCTGCTTCATTTTCTCTTCCATAGATTGCACAGTACCAATTAGTTCAATCTTTCGTTGTAGGTCATATTTTCTAGTTCTCTGATCATTCTCACACTGAATAATAAGAACTTCGTGAAAGAAGAAAAGGAATGAGAATTATTTTATTATTATTATTATCATTATTACTACAATTAATTATTCAATCACAATGCATTTTATTTGGGTTATTGCTAAAATAACTTTACCTTTGATGCTTAATAATGTGTACACAGATAGATATATCCCTATGGATTGAGCTTCTGTGTTATGTTGGCTCACAGTCTTTGTGATTTGCATTTCAGGAAATAAAAAATGTCTACAAGCCAAACAGGCATGCTCTCAGGGTTAAGAAATATAGGCATCCTGTCTTTCTTGTTATGTGGCAGCTAATGCTCCCCTGATAAGACCAGATTCTTGTCTGACATTGTGTATCTGCTACCAGAGCACAAGTCCATGACAGTGGTGTAAACAGCTTCATCCTGGCTGTCCTTCCTCGCTCTGTTGGGTGCAGTTCCAATCTCTGGGGCTTCTGCAACTTCTGCTGCACACACACGACAACCCAGTTACCCTTCCAGTCCCTGCTTATTCTTGCAGACCCATGGGTGACCATGGGCTCAGTGACTGGAGAGTAGGGCTGAATTCAGACTGCACAGCTGGCCTCAGCACCAGCCTTCCCTGCCCGACAAAGCTGCCATCCATGCTGTCTGCCACCCTCTCGGCAGAGGTTGGAGGAGGAAGTTTCCATGAACTGCACATGATATGAGAGTCCACATTGAACAACACTGCAGAAGTGCTTCTGTACACAGTGTTTCTGATCTAGCAGAAGTTTGGTTTGAGTGGAGGCTTAAGTGGCAGTCTTACAAAGTTTGCCAAATGAAAACACAAGGGTAATCCCAAGGGGCTGTTACCAGAAAGTAGCTTCAGTTCTTGGCTCTTCTACTTGAGTACCATCTAACAATATGATCCGTGTATAAAGACTTTGTGCAATACTTCCATGGATATGTCGTTGGGAAAATACTCTCTCAGCAATGAAGGCAAGAAGAAACTTTGAAACGTCTACCAAAGCAGATAGTCCTAAGTAAAGGAAACCAAATGCTATGTAGAGGCATATCTGGTATTCAAAGGGTTAATCCAATTGAAAAATGAAAACTTTTCAAGCAACCTATTCCCTTAAGAGGTGCTTTCTTCATTTTCACTCAAAATCTGCAAGAAAAAAGGAAACGAAGGATAAAAGCTACTAGAAAGCTGTGCAATTTAAGGGAGAAAGGAGAGGAACAAAACCAGAGGGGAAGAGAGGTGGAACAAAAGAAACTCACTCAGAAAAAAGAGAGCAAAGAATATCCACTAAAAATGAGAGAAAGGCTGGCATCAAAAGGGGTTTTCAGCCTCAAAAAGAAGCCAGCAGCCAGGCACTGGAGGTGATATCACCAACAAATCCCCTCTGCAGAGAGAGATACTCTTGCAGGACATGCTACTGGTGTAGGGGTTAGGAGAGAAAGTGATTTTTACAGGACTGAACTTCAGAGGGATTCTTTGTGCACCAGGTTTCAAGCTGTTTTCCAGTTACTGAAAGAAGCTCAGTGGCCCGTTTTGCCTTTTGGGTTTCTCTTTTTTGATTGACCTGTTATTTGTGGATTCCTGCTTCAGTGAGCTATAATAATTAAAGAAGAATGAGCTTTTAATTAAAGGTACAATGAATTTGGATCCTGCTCACAGACAAAAATGTTCCCTGTGGAAAGCTGATATTTTTATATAAGAATATAATGCCTCTGCTGGAACACCCTTTTCAGGGAGAAACAACAAAGGAAATGGGATATGATCAGAATTTTATGGACTGCTCTAGTCTCTTTTTTTCCCCCTGTAAAATAAATTATGCATTAAGATCTTTGAGTTCCCTGGGTCATCTAGCTCCTAATATCCCCCAAAGGATGCTCAGCATCCTAATGCCAGCAAAAGTGATGTCACATTTGTGAATCACTGTCACCAGAATCAATTATTCATAATCTGTCACACACGTGCTTTCTTTTGCTAAGCACGGTCACTGTTTGGAGGCCTGATCATTTCCCCCTTGGACAGAGTGTGCCTTTGGCTTTGCACTTGCAGTAGCCTGGGGATCCAGCTCCCAGTGTCCCCAGGAGGGGAGCAGGGCAGCACAGAGCAAGGGCAGCACACAGCAAGCCTGACGTGCCTCCCTCCAGATCCTCTGAGGTTCCACCCCAGCGCATCTGCTCTCTGGTGCCAATCCGTCTGCCAGCGAAAACACAGAGCAAACATGTAGAGGAAGAGATTTCATTTTCCCAGAGCCATTCATAGGGCAGGAGCTCCCCATTTCCAATGCCATTCATGAGGCTGTCACTTGCTTGGCATATTGTGATGTTGAAAAAGCCAAAGAGCTCTATGAGCCACAAAAGGAACAAAACCAACTGACAAGGCCAGGTTGGATGGGGCTGTGAGCAACCTGATATAGTGGAAGGTGTTCCTGCCCATGGCATAGGGAGCTGGAACTAGATGATCTTTAAGGTCCCTTCCAACCCAAACCATTCTGTGACTGTATGACTTTTCAGTGGTTTTGTTTCTGTTCTTTGAATCTTTTTTTTAAACTGAAGTACAAGACAGCAGTTCCCCGTCAGCTTTAGTTGCTCATTTAGGTATAACTAATGACAGTCTTTATAAAATGAGCCCCATTCTCCCTCACAGCCCTTCTTTCATAGCGAATTTGGTGGTAACATGGGTGGGGGTCTGTGTACCATTTCAAAGTTAGATTTATGAGCATTGGAAGTGTGGTGGGAAAAAATGTGGTTGCCTGAGCCTGATCTCATATCTTTACCAGTGGCTGTTTAATGAAAAGGGGAGAAATTAATTTACTTATGAAGACGTTGCTCCTCTCAGACTTGACTGTTTAAAAGTTGTGGAGAGTGGAGTGGCAAAGCAAACAGACATGCACAGACTGGCTTGTTTTCGTAAGAAACCAAGTTAGAAAATGTGCTTAAAGTATCTTCAGGTACTGCAGTGACCTTGAGCTTTTTCCCTTCATTAATTTTATGATTTTATCACCACATTTTCCAATTAAAAAAAATTCTCTTCCCCCTTCCTATGAAAAAGTTCCTATTCCTACCTCTCCCACCCCTCACCAATCTCCCCCTTTCTTTCAACTCTCATAATCCTTGGTGTGATAATGGGTAGGGAAACGTTTTCAGACAAAAGTCTGGTATTTTAATTTTGATAACCTTCCTGAGCAGCAAGGTTTGTGTGAGATGGAGATTAATGAAAGCCAGGCACAATGCACCCTTGTCATCAGGTAGAGTAAGAAGCAGATAACGCTCAGGGAAGCAAGCGGTTCAAAAGGGGAGTAAGTAATAACACATTTTAATTTTCCATGCATTCCTACCCACCCTTTAATGGAACGAGAACCCAAACTGCAAGCAAAGAGAATGTGGAAAAGAAATAGCAGCCTTAGTCATTGAATGGGCTGAGAGGAGAAAAGGGGGCCTGGGGAGGCCCTTCCAGCAGCAATAATTGGGCCCCATCTAGGGCATGTGGTAGCAAGTGGATGTTTTTTCTGCACATTTTTATCTCCTATCGTAAGGAGACAAGTAATGTCCACAGTCCCATAATCCCAAAATCCATGTGAAGCCCACTGTTTGGGCTAGCTGAGGCAGAGGGGGAAGGAGAGATGGCAGTGGGGCAGAGCCCTGGGCAGTCCTTGCAGGGTTAGCAAGGCACTGTAAGGCACCATGACCTATCAATCAGGGCCCAGAAACTGCCCAGCCAGGGCTGCAGGTGCTCAGCAACAGCTGGGCAATTTGCCTGCCTGGCAGAAGAAGATCCCTTGCTCCTTAGGGACACCTTCACTTGCCATGTAGCATTCAGCTGGCAGGGAGAGCCTCGAGCCCCGCAAGTTGCTGAGGAAACTATTCATTTTCCTCTCAGCCCTAGGGGCTAGTCAGGAAGCACCAAACCTATGTCACAATCGGATCCTTTAGCAGGAAGCCCCTCCTGAAGACTTGCACAGCCTTTCCTAAGGCATGGAAGTAGCTACCCACTGCTATTTGCCATGGCATTTTCCGGTAAAATCTACACCAGGAGTCCATCCCTGACAAAGTGTATCTCGTGTACATTTTTCCAAGTAGGACAAGGCAGGAGAGTCATAGGAAGGACTGCTACTGCTTGATGAGTGTGGAGGCTCAGACACATGTGTGTTCAGGACAGTTGTAAACAAAGCTGCTCCAACCCTCCATTTCCTCCCTCACAGATTTTCTGCACCTCACAGGTGGCCACTACCAAGAGATGGTGTAGCCACGGCCAGAGACATGAATTTAGCTCCTTCCTCATGTTTTAAACACAAAGCCTGAGCTCCCTCTTAATAGTTGCCCTTGCTCTTATACTGTGATCAGACTTGGATAGACTTATAATACATTTTATTACTTGGATTATTTTTTAACTCTTGGATTACAGTTGTTGGCCTTTCTTAATCTCCCATCACCTCACTCATATTGTATTAGAATGAGAAGGAGTCATGAATAAGTAGCTCGCTCCTTGGCTTTTCATCTCATAAAATAAGCTTCTAAAAATTGTTTCTGAAGTGTTTCTTGAGTGATAACAACGTTCTGTCAAATGTTTTGAGAACTAATATTTTCTGAAAGACTATGTAGCTCAAGAGAGCTGCTACAATGAGGGGTGGGGGTGGGGAGAAGGCTGTTTGGAAGCATGGAGGAGACCGGATGAATGTTTGAAACAACCTTTGCACACATACTACATAACAAAAATGTTAAACTGCAATAAAAAGGGAAAATTATGGCTTTTCAAGGGACAACTTGAAACTATTACCCACCATGATGCCTTCCTGTTGCTCTTTGCATGAGTAAGCTACAAAAAGTGAAAGCAGAAATGAAAACAACATGGCCAGACTGCAGTCCCCCATTCACTCCACTGCAGCTGGTGGATCTGGGCTCCTGAGAGAAAGGACAGCATTTAGACAGTGATCCCGACATACAGCACTGGATATGAGTAAGAAATATTGAGTAGGTCAGACAATTTGGGGATCAGTCCGTGTTTCCCTTAATTATGAGTTCAAGTTATGAGCCTTTCAGTTTCCGTAAAGTCCAGATACCAGATTAACTTGTCAGTCCTGTCACTTTTAAGTCTGTTGTTTTCTCTACATCCCAGACCTGTGAAACCAGCTCCATATGCATTTGGTGACTGTTACCCCCAGGAGTCGCTCACTTTCCCAGCCAGGTGGCAGGTCTGTCTTCGAGTCCCAGCTCCCTGCCTGCAGTCTCACTCTGGCTGCAGCTTGGGCAAGTCTCAACATGTTGTGTTTTTTTACTTTCAACTGTAGACACACATTGACCCCTCCTTTACCTGTCTACTTGCTGCTCTGTCCACCTTGTGTGTTTAGTTTGTTAAAACTGTGGCTGGGCTCAAGCAGTAACAGCCTAAGTGAAATGCTCAAACAACTGCTTGTTTCCACCCACACACATAAATAATCATAATAGACAAAAAATTATTCAACTCATTTCACATTCTAATAAAAAAAAGTAACACCTATGCCAATGAACCATAATATATTTATGCTGTTTTGCCATAAGCTTTTTTTCAAAATTGGAGCTTCAGGGACAGAGCAGACACCTTGCTGGTAAGACTGCATCTCATTTTGGAAATGTTGCCAGGTTCTGGGTTCCCCTCAGACATCTTGAAACTCCCCCTTATATCTCAAATATGACACACCATCAGAGAATTTGCCTCACAGCAGCAGATGTTTCCCTGACTACATGTTTTTGATGAAGCCTCTGCTCTGCTCATTTGTAACCCCTTGGTTGTAACCTGGCTAGTGGATTAATCTATTTTGTAGCAACATAGGGGTTTGTAAAAGGTCTTGTGCAGAGGTACTAAAAAAGTGTCTGCTGTGACTACTGGCTACCACAGTAAGCACTGCATAAGCCAATAAATCTCACCTTAACTGTAGTAAACGTTCTACCTTGCTCTTTCTTTCAAAGGTTATTCCCCAGCTTCACTTTTCTCAGGAGTAGAAATATTTTCCTGATTTACAGCCTAAGTTTATTCACAGGCAGGGTGTGCCTGTTGGTTTTTACCAGCTTCATCCATTCCCTTTCAGTTTTTCTTTCTCTCTTGTACTCAGCTACTGGATGTATCGACAGAGGGCAATAGTATATCACTCTGGCTTTGTTTTGGTTCCCTTCCCTGCTCCTCTTTCCCCTCCCCTTTGAGTGCATCCAACATCTGTTTCTCCTACTTCTGAACTCTCGCCTTTGACCAGCAAAAGAGGGTACCTCCAGCAGTCACTGAGGGCATAAGAATATGTGTTTCTCCCCAAATCCTTTCCCGAAAGCAAATTAATAGCAAAAAACAGCCTAAGAAAGCCTGCACCACTTGCCCTGCAGGTAATGGGATCATCAGGTGCAACCAGTTGATGGCAGGTCCAGAATGGACAGAAGAGAGCCCTGCTGTATCTTCTGCATGGCACAATGCTCAGCCAAAGGGCTTCTCTGTGCAGGGATGGTGCTGAGTCTTGACACGGACTCCAAAAGCGATTCCACAAATGACGATTTGAGGGTTGTTAAAAACAAACGCACCCATTTTTCCTATAGAAGTCTGAAACTCCCAGGAGGGGCTGACAACAACCTCCTGGTCTGGCTCTGTTTCTCAGCGTTCCTGCTTCCAGGGCTGTGTGCCTGCCCGGACGCCAGACAGATGCTGAGAATGCTGCAGGTCGCTCGTCCCCATTGCAGGCACCGCCGGCGCCGATCCCGCGGCAGCTCCCCGCGGTCGGCAGGTGTCAGTGTCAGACCCGGGATAGGAGGATCGCATCCCGGGTGGGCGGCTCTGCCATGGCCTCTTCTCGTAGGAGCGGTGGGGGTTGTCAGCGTGTCCTTCTTTCCCTGGTCGTATTAGAATTTTTTTTTTTTTTTAAATTCACGATCTTTGTTCATTTTGCATTTCCTCCGGGATGAAAGGTGATGATACCAGATCTGAGGGGTGGATATCTGAGGGGTTCCATAACACAGCATTATACATCCACCCTCTTGGCACAATAAGGTGCTCTCAATTTTGAAGAATTACAGTAGTGATTCCAAAACCTGCGATCAGAGATCAGTGGTCCAGCGACTGGTGTGAGCTGATGGCCAGCAGGCTTAGATTTAATCCATCCATGCAGGCATCCACTGGAAAATATATGGGGCTCCCCAAACACGAAAGGACTGAAAGGAGCTCTCTCTCTTCCTAAGGTTTAACCCACACTGAAGGTCGGTGCTTCTATTTAATTTTTGGTCAAATATCTACACTTGCCTGTAAACGGTTTGTCATATAAATATGCTTTTCTTCCTTCTGGGTCGAATTCAGGAAGTATTTGCTTATATGTACAACTACCTCCCTGGAATGGGAAAATCAATGGTAAGTATAACTATCACTGCATGTACCAGCCGAAAGCCAGTGCTGTTCATGTAGGAAAATATGTTATTAATTGCACAGTACAAATAAGTACTTTTTTAAGCTGAAGTGCAGCTTTGTAAGCCCTGAACTTACAAAATCTTGCTCTGTTCATGTTATGCACTGTGAGTTGCGTGATTGAAGTTCAGCAGGGTTGTTTGTGCTGCAGGACATTGAGCAGGCAGGGAAGGCTTTGAGGAACTGGGGGCTCACACAGCAAGCAATAGGCTATATCTGTGCTCCCTCAAGGGCAGACAAGGGAACAAGTAATAACTTTGCTTCTGCGATAAGAATCTGTGTGTCTAAGGATGTACCTCTGTGGTCTTCTGGCTGACAGATTTTCTCTGCTTAGATTCCAGGAGAGCTGAAGGGCAGCTACCTCTCAGCATCTGGGTACATGCATTAACATGGTATTTACTGCAATGAATATAGGCTGCCATGCAGCCATTTTATGCCTTTAGTGTGACATCTGGGTTTGTCCTCCTAAGAACAGGAGAAAGGCCATAGGAGGTCAGATCAGAGCTTCCTCTTGCCCAGTGTCCCATCTCTACTCTTGTCCAACAGAAAATTCGCAGGGAAAATGCATAAGGGAAAGGGCCAATAAGAAATTACTCCCATCTGACAATGAACATCTGAAAATATTCAGGCACTTTCTGGCAAGGCAGTTACATCCAAACTGTCATACTTAGTAATAACCGAATGTGAATGAACGAGTCTAAATATTTTTTAACAAATATATACCAATGAGTTCAACATCCTGTGACAGTGAGTTGTACAGTTTTCTTAGAGTCACAAATCATCCTTTCACTGCTATTTTCTTTTTCCAGAAAGCTAATAATGTTTTGCTGTTTCTTCCTTGAAGCCTGCTGAGCTAGCTTGCATAAGACCAGAGGTAAAATTTTGCCTGTTTTCCATTTTACGAACCAATTGCCTCTGCAGCTGCTACTTGTCTTGTCTTCCATCTGCCCTGCAACTTCACTGCATCAATGTTCCACTCAACCCATACGCCTCCATGCAGTTGCCTGGAGTAGATAAACATCTTTGCCTTGGTAGGTTCTGGCAAATGACAACATCAGATGAAATCTGAGCCATGCGTAATAATACATTTCTCTGGGAAGAGCAGGAATCGTTCTTTTAATGCTGCCAGATTTTATGCATGTGACTGAATATTCCAATGTTCTTTCTTCCCTTTCTTAAGTGACAAAGTTTGCCGGTCCTTCGGAGGAACCCATCTACCACATGTATGCCAGCACCCGTGACAGCTCTCCAGGCAGAGGTGGCTTGCAGTTTTCCCTTATGGCTGTTGCTATTCAGATGGAACTTCTCTGCAAGTCTTGTTGAGCTGATTTAGACTGGAGTGAAAGAAATCAACTTGTACAGCAGTATGAAAACAGCAAGGCACAGAAAAGTACCCTGGGCCCTGCCTAGCTATTTAAGGAGCCTTGAAAGACAGGTCAATTGGCAACCTAACATTTCTAAGGCATTTTCTTGCTGTTTTTCAGCAGATTTCACAGTTCTTCACCTTGATGTAGGTGAACTCTGAAGATGTTAAGTGACTAAGGTTGCCATCTTTGGTCAATAAAAAGGGTGTTTTTTTGTCTTCTTGACAAATGTTCCTCACCAGCCTCATTATTATAAAAGAAAAAGGGTGGACCTGGAAGTCATGGGGTACTCATGTTATGTATAATTCTCTTATTACTGTTGGCCTTAAAATACTTCAGCATGACAAGATCAGAGCCAGCGTCATCCTTTTTTATTTAAATTCAATTAACACAAAATAATGTTCTTCTTGCTCCATTTCTTTCCATTGTCTCTCTTTTCCTCCTCTGTTCATTTTTCTTTATAATTTCAAAGTTAGTCCCTTCACCAATGTCACCCCCTTCTGCAGTCCCACATTTCACCTTTGCAAAACACAGGAAAAAGCCAGTCATTTATTTCTGCATGTCATGTGTAGCTCTTTGTTTCAATTAAAAATCGGACTTTGCAAATTGGGTTGCACTGTCATTAAGTAGAGGCCATTCAAGGCTTTTGCAGAAAGAGACTGAAGTTGTTGGTCTTTGCTGCTTCATTTTTTTTCTTCCTCTAGCACCATTGTTGACTCCCTTGCTGTTGTACCCTTCTAGAACAAGTGTACACCATACATAGTATGCTTTTCTTTTTACCATATGTTACCCTTCATAGACCCCACTGGCCTTTCTTCAGCTGTCTCACAGTGGCTTTGGAGGTAGGTTTGTAACTAATGGGTGGGACTGTGGCATGTGATGTAGCTCCTGCATGTAGGCCTAATCTGGGTGAGGGACACTAAATGAATGGTGGGACATGGAGCACCGCATTAAATAACACACTTTTCAGTCAGTAGCTGAGAAGCTCCCTCCCTCAGTTTTTCATTATAATATAAAATTTTATATATACACATAATGTAGAAAAATAGTTTTATCAAAACCCTGCATTTTCTGACTCTTTGTGTCCTTTCTTCCCACTCAATAGCTGCTCCCCTCTGCTTAGGGAGCAATGCCTGCTCCCACAGGTCCAACAAGTGCCCTTAGGAAAAAAAGTCACAATAAAATCTTCAGCAGACTCTGGCCACCCCAAAAACAAGTGCTTATTCTGTGACACCCTGAGCACATACATCTAGAGACAGTGAGAGGGGTCTCTATACTCCTCTGGGTTGGTGAGCTTGACAGGAGCTCACCCTTTGCCAGCCTATCAATGCACTGCAATGTTGTACTGTTCAGTTCTCCAAAAATCTCATTGTACAAAAATTATAGATTTCACAATAAAACCCCATGCTTTATGACAGAAGTATCATTGGCTCCCATTAGAAAAATAAAATACACCCCAAGTATGTAACAGAAAGAAATTAATGTCTTCAAACTCAGGTTCAAGCAGCCAAGCATTACTGGTGTTGGGTGTAACAGAAGTCAGTGCTGAAGCTATAGAGGTAATATATTAATTCATACGTATATGGCTGATTATGTATTATTAGTACAATTAAGGGATATTGCCAGTAGAATACAATCTTATGACAATGTAATGTTCTCTAAAGTACTCTCTTGGCAGACATAAAAAATAAATGGAAAATCTGGAGACAAAAAAGCCAAGAAATGTGCAGTGAATGAATTTGGCCCATCTTTTGTGCTAATGTAGCACGGTTGGCTCTGGAATGTTGGATCACTTGCTTGTACCAGAATGTCATCTGCCTGTGACAACCATTTAATACCCATCCATAGTCCCAGTCATGGTAACTTGCACTGTCACAGTCCAAAAGAGTAAAACCTGCTGAGGTTAACAAGAATATTTTTTTTTTCCACACAAGATCTTTTGGCTCACTAGAGCAGGAATTAAGAGAAAAGGAACACCTTCATGTGGGTTTGGCTGTAGTCTTACTGAATAATCATGTTTAAAAATTAATCATGTGCATTCTCAAGTGTTAGGTTTAAATAACTAGTGCTCCAAAAGACATTAATTATCAGGGTTATGGAGAACTGTCATCATGGCTCAGCACAGCCCCTCAAGGGTCAAGACCACTTGGCAAGTATGAGAAAAGGCACTCCTGTGAGCCAGGGGGAGTCTGTAGCACTGAAGAAAACTAGGCACAGATGGACAAGGTTGTCTTTTTTGTGGTAGATTTGTGCTCAGATGTTTGAGTGGATGACAGCTCTGGAGATACTTCAAGGAAAGGCAAAGGAAAATAAAGAATAATTGCCTTGAGGTTTTTAGTCAACTACCTAACACCTCCTCACCTGAACTAAGCCAGTTACTGCTGGAAAACTGCACAGCACAGAGTGAAGTTGATTTACACCAGGCACAGATCTGGTTGTTAAAATCTTTGTGTCCTAGAAAATGCCTTCTCTTTACTAGCTCAATTTATGCGGACAGGTGAGTGTATCAGGGTAGAGAGCAGACATAGGAGAGCAGCAATGAGCCCCTGCTGGCTTCTAACAGCAGCATTATGTTAATAGTTATTGAATGAGATGAAAATAAGCTGAGGGGAAGCATGAGAAGAAAATTCAGGGGCAAGTGGCAGAGCACAGTGAGCTGCATCATTAAAATGATGCAAGAGATAGAGGACAAACATCTGCAGATCACAAACATATTTGCAAGCTCAGAACTGGAGAGAAGTTTACCAATCTCTCTCCTGTGCTCAGACATACAGAGTTCCTTTAAAATAAAACCATTACAAAACTTCCCAAGAAGCCCAACACAAAAGAAAATCCACCCCAAGGCCTTGTTTAGCTAGAGCTATACCTCTCAGTAGCTTAACAATGATACAGTTCAGTGGACAATTACATTCTTTGCTCAAGGAAAAATTATATGCTCTAAAGAAGCTTAAAAAAAGAAAAAAAAAGGCAGCAAGATCAGGATCTCCAAGTGACAAAAGAAATGCCATAGATCATATGTATTTTTCCACATCTACTTTCCTCCCTCCTCTTATCCGTTTTATCCTTAGCGTGTAATTTAGAAGTGTCTCATAGACAGCACAGCAAGGTTGCAGGAGAGCACTGCTGTGTCCATCCAGCAGACAAAGGGAAGGCAATACCTGAGGTCAAGCAGCAGTGTGGCTGTGAGGACTCAGATTTCTCGGGGGCATGGGGTACGTGTGAAGGGACTGAGAAATGAGCCATCTGCATCAGGCATACATACACCTCCACTGCTGGCGTGGGTGGCATTACTTTGCTGACTGTCATAAGCTACAGGTTATGGAGCTTTTTGCACTACTGGTCCCCCCCCATTAGTCCTGGCCGGACCACAGGCTTCAACAGGTCTCCCAAGCACAGGGTAGGAAATACTTCTTTTACTGGCTGGCCAAAGGTAGGTCCATAGCCTCTCAGCCTACAGAACTTAAAACTACAAAGCAAATGTATTGTATTTAAAATCTAATTATTACCCCAATTTTTTTTATGAGATAGTAGTATTTTTTTAGTAAGGCTTGTGTTTTAGGTAGCAGAGGGCTCCTGAGAGGGCTAAGTCCTTAAGCACTAAGTGCTGCTGAGTTCTTCAATTGGGCTGACAAGGTTGTTAACATTAGCTCAAATAATTTGTCCTATGGCATTTTATGGAAAGTTCCCTTAAGAAGCCCTCTGGCCCTTTTTCTACCCCTAGACTTCAGCCTCAGAGAAAAGCCTGTCTTCCCTGCTGGTTCTGCAGATGCATCACTCATTGCTTCATGAGCGTGTGCTTTGCAGCAACTCCTCAGGATTTATGGTGTGATCTTTGTCCACCTTTCCCATGGCTCTCTCCTAAGTTAGATCAGCACATTCATACAGCAAAGGAATAACCTACTCTTGTTGAACAGCAGCTTCACCCACTGATCAGGTAATTTGCAACACTCCTGTCCCTATTACACAGTAATAGTTGTACATTAAATGTACCCCAGCACCCCTTCTGTTTCAGCCCAAGAATCAGTTCTAGAAGATGTGGACATCTCTAAGCCCTGGGGTGTGGGAAGGGAGGCAAGCATGCGGTGTGCACAAAACACATGGCTCAACATGTTTTCCTTAAACATAACCTCACCTGGTCAAAGAAGCATCTTCACATACCTGGTGAACAGAGGTGGAAGACGAGAGGTAGCTGCTTCATCTTACACTCTTAATCAGCTCTTTCTACTCTTCTGTTCTGGATGCTGGACCTGAAAGTATGGCAAAGAAACCCTCTGCTCTGGCTGTTAGACCATCCTATTGGCTTTCAATAGAAAATCGTGGCCGTCCCTTCCCCAAAAGGAATGCAACAAACCTGCCAAGAGAGTATCCCTTGTGCTAACAGAGCAAGCAAAGGAGGTACACAAGGATCCTGTCGGGGAAAGCTGAGATTCAGGTACAGCCAGTGGCCATCCTTTGGCTTCTAGCAGAGCTGTGGTCTGAACATCCCCGCAGGATGGTCTGTGGTCTCAGAAATTGTCTTCAACAGAGGTGATTTGCATACTCTGAGAGCTGTGTTTTGAACTGTGTTTGAGAAGAACTGTGTTTTGAACTGCCTCTGAAGACATCACTGAACACCAAGACTTTGCCAAAGTAGTCATGCCCAAGTTGAACTCAGGTTGTACAGTCTCTTGGTGCAGGATCAAATTTGCCAAATCAGACACCAAACCTCATGCATTATTGTGACTGAAGCCTATCTAGGCATCACGGCATTTTTCTACTGTTAACAGCCAGCTTCCCTTTCTCTTTTATCTCTCTGCAATTAGCTGGGGACAATCAGTCTTCCTGATGGACCTTTAAAAACTGAAAAGATAAATATATTCAAACTGTTTCAAAAATTACATGTCCTCAGGAACAAAAATGAGAGGTTTTGACACTGCTGTAGAGCTTGCAGTGAATTACTATGAAAGCAGGTTGTTTTAAAGGACTTGCAGCTGCCTATTAACAATGAGTAAGAAATCCTGAGGAGATGGGACTGGAGATGGGCCAGAAAAAGAGGAGAAAGATGCTAAACAAAAGCACCTTCACTCCTCACCTGTGAGACACAGGCTGACAGCAATAATTTCAAAATTTCTAGCAAAAAGGTAGAGTGTTTTGAAAGTGTTTTCAAACTGTTTTTAAACAGTGACTCTTCCCATCTCCAGGATTATTGTGGTTTGCTTTTAACAGGTAGAGTGCAACGAAAGTGAAATAGTCCAGGAAAGCATGGAAGTACACACCAAATTTTAACCCAGGATGAGGCTACACTGGACTCTGTGGGGCACATTTGTACAAATCAGAACCATTACCTCTGCCTGGGATATCTGTGTGTGTGTAGACATACATGCACAGTGTTTTCTATGCAGACTTATTTTATTTTATATCTTGATATTTCATAAGAAGGCCCCCATATTTTTTCTAGTCAGCTGGCTGGTTGTAGAGGAGTTAAATATTATGTGTCACTTGTGAAGGCTAAGTTCTTGTGGCCATATTTGAAAATCACTTTGTATGAACACATCAGCTTCAGACCTGAAGAAGGTCCTGTTTGTTTTTTCCAAGAAATTATATTCATTTCATAAAAACCTTTACTTCTTCCCACAAAGCTTGCCTCGCCTAGTGTAATAGCGGAATAACTTGAACTGTACAGAAGGAAAGAAAATGAATATAAGTATCCATGTATTTTATATATTAGAAAGACATGGTATTTTCATGAATGAATGAATTTGATATAGTTCTACTGACCAAAATGCCATGTCCTTATCTGGTGTATTTTGCCACTACTGCTACTACTACTATGACAATTCAAGCATAAGCTGTGTTACAGTTAGTGTGCTTTGGGCACAGAGGTTACAACAGGCCTTATGAAAGGTTTTGGGAAAGCCTCATCAGGATACAACAGACCATGGAGTGGGTGGGCTTACAAGGGGAGGCTGAAAATGCCAAAGAGCTGCCTCACAAAATGGTGGCAGGCAACAAGTGGCATTACAAGTAAATGACTGCAAATAACCTGGCTAGGTGAAACCAGTTATTTCACAAAGCCAGTGCTGAGCAGATAGCCATGGAAACCAGACATTTTCCTGGATCACATGCTGTATATCAATGGCAACAACAACAAATGAGGCCATCATAGCCAAGCACCTGACACAAACTAAAAATATGGATTGGTTTTCAATTATTTTCAGGAAATTAACATTCAAAATGAGGTAGTTTGACTACATGCCATTGAAGCTCAAATGCAATTATGATCCAAATCAAAAAATCTGTGTCAATGAAAACAACATGGAAGGGAAAGAAATCTGTCATGGTGGCATCTGTCAGAACCTCATGGTGTTTTAATGACTGATCTGAATGGCTCTGGATAAAGGGATTAGCTGATTACTTTTTGTTATTAGTTGATGACAGTGTTTTTTTCATATTATGGGTATTCTGAAAACAAAATATAATCTAAACCCTTCAGTTTGCATTATAAATATAAACTAAAGTCTGCTACAGTCTGTGAAAGCATTTGCAGGGCTGTCAAACCACATGGATTAACTTTGGGTGGTAGGGGAAAGAAAGAAGGAAGAGCTATTTCTAGATGACAAAGAAGATTATTCCAATATTCCCTTTCTTTCCATTGTGCTGAGGAGAAGAAAATATAGTCAGGCCATGTTCTGCACCAAACTGTTTGTGTGAATTTCCATCCTCATTTCAGTAATGAGACTTTTCCTAAAAATCCTCACTAACATTCCCTTTTTGGGGTGGCCAATGATAAGAAATCCCAAACTGGCTGGGGAGAATCAGTGCACCATGAAGCAGAGCTGAGATTGTTGCCTAAGAAATACATTTGCTTTCTCTTTTTTGACCAAATTATTTACAGCTGAAGAGCTCATTTTACTTGTATTTTTCTGTGAAGCAGATAATATTCAATCACCCGCTGAGTTATAGTCTGAAAAACAGTAGGTCTTCATTATCCAGGGTGGTGAACTCAATTCTCTCATGTAAAGGAGTTGAACACCCATTGACTACAGTGAGCTCAGTTCAAACAATGCAGGAAAATGGTCTTTGTTTTACAAGAATTGAAAAGTGATTAAATGATTGACTATTATAATGCATTCACATGAGTTCATATCATGCTGTAGTTTCCCTTTGCAAGAACTTGTTTGGTCAATTATCTCAACTGAAACAACACAGGAATGGCTCACATGTGGCATGTGAGGTTAACTTTTCATATTTATTTTCAAAATGCTTTAAACCAGCCTATTCATTTTGCTTTAGAAATTACAGGTAGAATGTGTTCTTTCTCAATAAACATTTCAACTTTTACACTCAGGTTTTCAGTGAATATTATTTTAGTTGGAGAACAGCAATATATGAATGCAGCTCAGTGCTACAGAAAGAATATGACATTTTACCTTCACATCTCTTCTATCCCTTTCAATGAGCCTTCATACCTGCAGTATTGATGAATAATAGATGAATGTAGGAAAAAAATAATATCTGAAAGTTATTATGGGTCCAGTATTATGCAACGCGATGAATTAAATCTTGAAATTTGGAGTATTAGGCTAGCCTCTGGCAGGGTAGGATGTTTAAGTTAAGATTTTGCCCTACCCTGTATTGGTCTACCTGAGACAATTTACCTGCTTTGCTAAGCATCAATTCTTGTTCGATGCTGACAGGTCAGATATCAGACCTAGATTTTCCCATGGATTATTCTTCAGGAGAACTATTTTATTATGAATGAGCAGAAGTTTCAGGTCTACTAAGGTCTACTGGAGATAAAAGTTGCTCTCCTTGTATTCTCTGAATCCCGATGTCCATGGTTCTTTCCCTTCCTGTCCAATGGCAACAGAAGCTGCACTCAGAGCTGCACCCAGAGCTGCACCCATCCTACATCTGAGTTTGAGGGCTGAGAGAACCTCTGTAGCACACAGAGGTACTGCTTGAACCTCTACCACAATTTTGATGTTTCTACATCATCTTCTAAGGGTGGGTGCATGAAAAATAAACCCCAGCGAACAGAAATGTAGCAGTGGTTGAGGAGTGACAAGGAAAAAAAGCAACTTATCCATGTATAAATCATATAAAACACATACTATATGTATTATATACCTGTATACAAAACATGTACTTTATATAATAATTATTATATATAATAGTATATATTTATTTTATATTAGATAGTGTATATACTATATAATATCCATGCACAGTGAGGTATATAATACATATTTTTTATTACAGTCATGGAATAAATTGCTATTATTATTTGGATAACTGTGGTCTACAGAAAATCTGTCTGACCTGTGAAAACTTTTGAGTAAGGACACTTTAATAGCTGATCTGATTGGAAGGGCACAGATAAAATGAGCAGCTGGTCCTGGTGATTTTATTTGCAATTTCATGGATAGCATTTGCCAGAAAATGTCAGAAGGAGATGCATAGTATTTCATCTCTGTGTTTTGCCTTAGGCCCCATCTATGGAAGGGATCACTAGTGTATATGCAATTAATTTTTTTAAGGTTCAACAATTTGAAATATCATGGAAAAAAACTGTGTTAACACTGAGGCATGTAGATAGAAGAAAAACAACTGACAGAAAGACAGCTCTTTTCCTGGCAGTGCAGTGCCACAATCAGTGGTTACTAACAGTCTCCAGACTACATAGGGAAGATTCTGTCAACACAGTGTCAAAGCAGTGTCTTCTGGGACAAAACCACATTATTTATGGGGACAAAAAAAATCACTTTTCTGTTAATACGGAAGAACCAAGGACAACTGAATCAGAGCTCTGTAGGTTAGTCTGTTTTGAAAAAGAAAACTTCAGTCTGGAACCACCCAATCATGTATGAAATCACTAATTAAAAGAGCACAAAGTTATTTTTACCTAATACTAACTTTGAACAGGCAGTACGAGTGGCCCTTCAATGAGTGGTACACATATGTGTACACACTCTGTGCCTTCATTAAAGGCAAAAATCACTAGTCTGTCTTGCAGTCAGGTAGAATATTTCTTGGTGATTCAGATATGTCTGTCCTGTTTTCAAGAGTTACTTGGATGCTTGGGCACTTCCATGCTCCTGAACGTCAGAGACAGAGTCAGAGGCATCCTGGGGCAGCTGGTTAAGATGGGACTTTCTCAGTGGCTATCACCGATGGCATTGGCTGAGTTAGACTTGCATGTAAACTGCTGCTATTTTAAACTATTTTTTATTTTAACATTGTGCTCCTGCTGCTCTATGAATAATTAATACTGTTGTTTCAATAATTTTGGCTGGACACTGCATACTGCTGGTTGCTGATTCTCAAGGGGAAACCACCAAACTTGCCAAGGAGTAAGAGCAGTTGGCATACATGGAAAGCTGTAATTGGATTCTCATTAAAGAGGAGAGGAATTATGCAATTAGGCATGGATAGCATAAATGTAAGGCTGTTCCTGAGAGTCTACATGCAGAGACCAGAAAAAAGGGTAACTAATCCTACAGCTGTGATACAGAGGGACATTAATTCCTCTAAGGGAGAAGACACACTTCTGATGACCTGACTCTCTCTATGTCATCCTGGAACAAAACAACCACCTCTTCTTCTGACTGTGTCTGATTTTTGTAAGCAAGAAGCCCTCTTAAAACAAGAACATTTGGTCCACAGCTGCACAGCTAACACCAACCTTCAACTCACACCTGTGTTGCTGGATAAGGTCACAGGCTTGCTGTGAAATCGGCAGCCCCAGGCACCTTCTCCCCACTGCTCCCCACAGAGAGCTCTGGAGAGGGTAGAAGGCAGACTGCAGCCCACTGGCACAGCTGCTGTAGGATGGAGGTAATCAAGGGATCATACATAAAATCATTCTGCCAGCACTCAAGCTTTTAAAATGTCTTTCTTCTTCAAATAAATAATAAAAGAGTTAGAAAGCTCTGCCTGAAAACTAGGAGTGAGGGAGAACTGAAAGAGAAGAATATCAGTGTGATAGGACTTGAAAGACTTTTTTTTTGAGTTAAGAAATACTGTTTCCTTCTGGGGTCCCAGAAGGTACAGATACAGGACAAGCAGAGATATTTTTAATTCAGATTATGCAGGCATGTGGGATAATAGTAATTAGTTCATCTACAGTAGAAATGTAAAGTCTCCTGGCTAGAACTCAGGCACACTGCCTCACACCTTGGAGGAGATTAAGTATTG
This sequence comes from Neopelma chrysocephalum, assembly GCF_003984885.1. NCBI lineage: Eukaryota > Metazoa > Chordata > Aves > Passeriformes > Pipridae > Neopelma > Neopelma chrysocephalum. The sequence goes on from NW_020897715.1 coordinate 7,764,278, forward strand.
TTTTAATTCAAAGCCCCACAGGGAAGACAGGTGGACAGAATGTAATTACTAGGACATCGAGGATAACTGTCTATCTTTGAAAAAGTGTATCATGTTCTCTTTAATATCTGTGAGCAGACAGGATCTTGGTTTTTTTGTCTGCAAGTTAGATGTCAAATAAATTCATAACTTTCTCCAGTGTGCTGTATACATTTGGAAAGGGCAATTTTTGGAATGAAGATTGAAATTTCAGAGAGAGCTCTTGCTGTCATGTAAAGAAGTAATTGCTAAACTGTGGTGGGGATCATCCTTTAATATCTCAAGACAGGAGCCCTCAAAACTTGACATATAAATCTTTGTCCCAGTTTGTTTGAAGGGATCCATACTGGATTGTCTTACCCATGACTCCTGCATCAGTACAAGACTGAATTTTGTTATACCTAAATCATTCCTAGTAAATTTTAGCACAAGGGTCCAGCCTTGTTTTCATGGCTGAAGAGTTTCATTTGTTCTGATTTATTTCTTAAACAGATCTTTTCCTGTAGCAGAAAGTGTGATAAAAGCAGAAGGAAAAAAATGGGCAGGCAAGATCAGGTTATCAGTCACAATTATGGTTTGTTGGATAGATCATATGGATGTCTTGCAATATGTGTGTCTGCAGTTCTTCAGGATGGTGATTATGAGGTGAAAATGTGCATGGTGCCCACCTTGGTGTGGCACAATTGCATGAAGTGAGAAACAGCCTAAAAGCAAACATTTTTTCTAAACTTTAAAACCTAATGAGGACATATCCTTAGTAACTTTTCCCCATTTCTCAAACTTCCATTTCATATTACTGAGAATGGTGCACACCATTGAAAAGCATTGTCTACCCAAGAAAATGGAATTTAACTTACAAATTACTCAGACAGCCATGCACATAGAGGCACCCACATAAGAGCTTTGGACAGTGAAAAAGGTGTCAACTGTGATATCCATGAAAGAAATGGAGAAGTGGAGGTGTGCATGCATGGCCTGGCAAGTCAAACTGTTCCGAAATTCCTGAAACAGGAACCCACAAATCTACAAACTGATTAGTAATGGATCAGTTAAAAAGAACTTGGTTACATCTGTGAATGAAGAGAACAGGGATCTCTGAAATGCAGTGGGAGTTTTACTATCTTGAGCTCAGCACTAAAATTATTTGTGGAAATAGGAAATGCTTAAGACTGACAGATGCTTTACATCAAAGCAGATGGAAAATTGGAACTGGATTTTAAAGTCATCCGTTCATTGTTATGTTGCTTATATACACCTGCCTCTTTTAAGCAAGACCATTTTTCAGTAGGTGACAGTCCAAGGGTAAAGGTATACACATGCAGAATATCTGGAAGGACTTTGAGTGGGTGAATAAACTCAGAAATTGTGATCTTTTAGTAGAGTGGAGAAGTTGTTAGTTCAGTATACTGTGAAACACCTCCAATTTTCACTGCCTTATTTTTTTGAGCAAAAGCTTTCTTTTCTATTTTAGTGACTTAAAGAAAAATAAAAATGACACTGGTCAAATGGCCTGGAGGACAAACACCCTGTTCTGCCATAAAGGCTACTGTAGTGAGTCTGTCTCCTACAGGTCACACAGCAAACCTGTTCAGCATCTGCATATGGTGCTGAATAAAAAAAAAGGCTTTTTTTAAAGTTAAAATTTTTCTCATGAGAAACCTCTATGTAAAATTTTAAAAGTGGGCTAAAGAACTTTCCTGCTGATCCTTGCAGAGGTCCCCATTCCATGTGGCATTTTAGCTCATCTTTAACTGTTTAGCGAGATAAGGACTGCAGCTTTTGTGTTCTTTGCAAATATCATATTATATGCATGAGCTTACTTGTGATTCTTTTCCCCTGTGAAACAAATTACAAACCTTCAATTGGGACTTAGTGTGGATTTCAGAGATAAACGTGTATACATTTTTATAGAGTTAGTTTGTATATGTCTCTGCATAAATACATTTATTTTATTATAAAACCCTGTTATTTGTTGTCAATTAAAAAAATCTAGTCAAACACAAAATTTTCGTTTTGTCCAGAAATCTTTTGCTCACATGTGATACTGCATGTGCTCTGACTGGTGAAATGCATGACTTAAGTAATACTCTTTAGCAAGAGAGGCTCTAACTTTGTGGTCTCTCTATTGCTCATCAAAAGATAGGACATGAAGTTATTTTCTTCTAAAGCCTCAGAACTCTTTCTGATGAGTGATCTTTTTTTTGCAAGAGTTTTCTGTCTCTGACTGAATTATCCTTGGTTTGTGGGAAAAAAAGAGAAAGAATCATAATGTGTATAAAATATTGTAGTGGACTTAATGAAAAGCCCCTGTCAAATTATTTTTATCCCTTCATCTGGAACTATGGCATGAATTAATTTTGCTTCCCTTCCTTGACCGAAGGTCATGACCTTTCAATCTCAAGGGAAAACCAGTAAATTGTGCTTACTTTAAATGCACCATTGACAAGATGCAGTGATGTGGAGTCAAATGTATGTACCCTGTAGGTCGCACTGTGTTGTGCAATAGGCTCCATTTAGCTACTCTGGGTCAGGTGGAGTGAGCCAGAGGAACAGCTGTGTATCTGAAATCACAGTTCCTTCTCTGCTCCCCTTACTTCTGCAGCTATCCTGGCATCCGTGGGAAAGGAGAGCACTGTTTGCTCTCCTGTCTTATATAAACCAATTTCCCCTCACTGGTGTGCGGATCAAGGCAGGGGGTTTTGAGCAAGGGGTGAAGTGACCCTGCTTGTTTACCCAGTGGTGATTGCCAGATGCCAAGGGTCCTGCTCTCATCAAGCTCACAGATGGGATCTGGTCCAGGACCTCCCTCACCGTTCACAGGCATACAGAGGGAAGCAGCCTGTGGCTCCCCTCCTGATAACACCCCTGACCCCAGCAGGCACGAAAAGAAAGGTGAGTGGTGGTGCTCCCTCCAGGGAGGGTCCCTAAAAAGCATTATAGGTCTGTAGAGCACATGGGCAGGGCAGGAGCTTGAAGATCAGCTGTGGTTTCACACCTCTAGAAGTAGCTACTTGTAACCCTCCCAATCAACAGTCAGTGCTATGGAGGGTAATTCATCCCACCATTCTCTGAAAGGTACCTAAACCAGGCTTTTTCAACAAGAATTCAACTTCCTTCCCTCCCCACTGGCTGTGGCAGAGTCCAAAGTATGACTCGGTCTGGCAAGTGGAGGTCAATGCACTCTGCCTACAGCTTGAGGTCCCTTCAAAGCACCTTTCTGGTAGATAATAATATTTTCCCCTGTCCATTAAGGTACATAAATGCTTTTAAGAGGGCTGAAGGACATAAGGTGGCAATAGTCGGTACTGACTGACAACAGTAGGGGAGGTAGGAAATAAAATGTTAAGATTCCCATGCTGGAAACAGACAAGTGAGACACTGAGGGTGGCAGAGCAATGTGGTTTTAGGGCAGGTGTTGACTGTCACAACCAAACACAGCAGAAAGAAGATGGGCAGCCTTTTAAGGCTCCTCCTCAATGACTGTCTTTGAAGAATGGGAACCAAAGCAGGGACAACATCATCACAGGAGTAAGTCCTAGGACAATCTTAATAGCATGTTAAGTGGACGTGAGGAAATCTAGGTTGCTGCTGTAGAAGTCAGAGGAGAAGGTAACTGTGATAAAGTGAAGGGCTGAAAATGTTTGAACAAAAGCATTGTCAGAGTGAGAAAGACGGGATAGGCTAGGTACAAAGGCGAACAGAGAGAAACAGAAAGATCCAGAGTTCAGGTGGATATACAGATCAAAGGAGAGACCTGGGTTAAAGATGAAACAGAGAGTAAAAACTTGAACCAATCTCCTTAACATCTGCTAGTGCACGAAACCTAAGATGTGACATATAATGAACATTTTCATTGAGAGAGGAGGGAGAACTGACAACAAAGAAGTGAAGGACATGCCCAAATCTGAAAGAGGTGCTTTGCTGTAGCTGGATGGAGCTTTCACAAGCTAGAGGCCAGCCCTGGTGCTATTATTCTAAGCCATGTCTTTTGATCCAGCTGAAGGCAAATCTTTATCCAAGTTCAATGGGAGCAGGTTGAGGCCATGTGTTGAGGGAAAAAAACTTAACGTGTGACTTCATAGTCACAATCACCTGTAGTAAGAGGAAATGTAGGACTAGTCTCATCTGGTATCATTTCACACCCAGCTCCTGCCAAGTACAAATGCACACACAAAATGCTGAACTGTGGAGAGTCCAAGATGACAGACCTTTAGTGACAAGCAAAGTAGCTTGTGTGCCATATCAATACCAAACAAAGAAAGAACTAGAGAGAATCTAAATCATTAAGTCTAAACAACACCTTCTTAAGATTAACCAGGGTTTTCCCATTCATTATATGCCAGGATTTTTGTAGGTCTACCACTGCTTTCTCAGTGCACTAGGCCTATGGTCATCAATCTGCAGCAATGTGTATACTTCCCCTGGAAAAATCAATCTTGCATAGGAAGGAAACAGTGCTGCAAAGTCATAGGAGAAATTCTTATCTAAAAAAATGTCCTATGCTCTGAATTTAGTCAGGATATCAGCAAAGAAGAATGAATCAAACATACAGTGTATGAAGCACTAGTTCAATTGCCTAGTGTAAAACCATGAGTAATGTTTTATCTGTTATCAGTTGATTCACTCAGGGAATTTTCAATGTGTTTTAAAACCATGATGACTTTCCCAGCCAGTATCAGAGCAATGGCATTTCTCCTGATGACCTCAGATTTAGTTTGATAAGTTCTTCCATCACATGCAGTGACTGTGGAATGGCAGCCAAACCTGAACACAGGTTTATGAAAAAGCAAACATCAGTGTCAATATTCCCATCTTCTTTCTTATGATCACAGTATAATCCATAAAATAATGGTAATTTGTTTAACTGTAAAATACATTTTAACAGCAGCTTGTGTACACCTTTGGAAGGTGTTCAACTTCTACCACTTTGGAATCTATCACTTGGACATCTTATCCTGCATTTTGATAGGAGAGCAAGGTCCTCTGCTAAAGGAAAGAGAGACAATCGATCCAGTAAGTCTTAACAGCAGCAAAGACAGCTTTGTGGTACATGATTTATGTGCCTGTGAAGGATGGGTAGTGAGACTAGGCTGGGAGGTTATATTGTTGTCTGCATGTGTTTGTCTCAACTAAAAGCAAACTCTACCTCACCAACTGCAGCTCTGTGTGTGGTGCCTTAAATTTTTCTGTGCTTTTTTGCACAGGAGACATCCAGGCTGAATAGAACCAGCATGCTCTCACTGGTGTGTCAGAGGGCTCAGTTTCAATGGCGAGCGTCAGAGTGGTCCCCAGATTTTGGGGAGATGCTGCACAGTGAGGAAATCCAGTAAATGCAGATCTACTGGAAAACACCACACAAGCCTGGAGTGGGTGGCCCGGGCTTTGTAGGCAGGGAGCAGAGGTGAGAGAAATGCCCCATGGTTGCAGGGCTGCATCAGCAGCCCTAAAAAGCCTCTGAGTTCACTCACTGCCTCCCCAGCCTACAATTGCTACAGCACATTTTGCCTGGGCTGTGCACAATCTGGACTTGATACAGGGCATGGATTTGCATGTGTAGAAGAAGCAGAAGTGCAATATATTGTAAGTGAGAACACGGAGGAGAAGAGCAAGAGAATTTGATGTTTATGCCTCCAGGCAGGGGCAATAGATAATTCTGATGAGTAGTTGTAACCACCCAGCAAAACTAAACTGTGATCAGTAATTTGATGGTATGGCAAAATGTTTTGTAGGTAGAGGAGAGCTGGTGCCTGCAATCAATCACTCCTTAAACAGAGACAAGCCTGCAAACTGATCAGGACTTTTTGCAGATAGGCAGAGATTTAACCAAAGACAAGGAAGAATCCTTGACTCATTCCATGTGATTAAATGCAGGTTCATGTATTATCTGCTGCAAAGAATATCTGTGACTGTGAAAGATCATTGGTAGTGAGGCACACAAAATGTCAGCTGCTGCTTTTAGGGAATTGAGCAAGATCTATTGCCTGATGATAATTAACTATCCATCAATAAATGATAAGTGCTCCAGGAAATCATCACAAGGAAGAAGTTGTTCAAAGGAGAAAAGCAAGTCATTAGAAGGAGCAAACGTCCTGGAACATTTACAGGAAATAGATAGCACATCAAAAAGCACAGATCTAATACACATGAAGGTGGTGGAGGGTTGGTAGGAAGACGTCAGAGTTGCAAGCATCTGGCTGGAGGCTGCAAAATGAAAAAGTGATAAAAAGAAAACTTCCAAAATAGGCCAGGCTCATTTCACTGCACTGATGGAACTTGACATAGAATCTGTCCCTGTTGCACCAGTCTGACTGTCAGCAGAAATTTAAAGATATTTAAAGATAACGTTTGCCAGCAGAGAGAAAAAAACCCAACAGTTCAGTTTTCCACAGATAGGCCAATCAGCTCAAGTAGTCCTAATGTCAAACCCTGCCACACACTCATGGGGCTTCTCCAGGCAGGCAGGAGGATTTACTAGCAGATGCACCTCCCAGTCAAGCTGCTGGTCTTCCAACAGCACAAAGCCTCCATTTGTCAAGGGGAAACTCAGTGTTTAGTGGGTTTTTCTCTATTCTGGTAAGTGCCTGCAGCATAAAGCTTACTCCAAGACCCGTTTTCTCTTTGTGAGCCTGCTTACATCAGTTTGAAATAGCCTTCAGCTTCTTCTTTTCTTCTTTATGGTTCCTTCCATGTCTTTGGCGAGCATCTTTCAGGACTAAACAATTACAGTGAATTACATTAGACAACAGGGTAGTGAGAAAGGTGAATGAACTTCAATGTTTCACCTAACATGGGGCCATGGGGAGGACAATACCCTTGCCTGAAATGACTATTCTGTCTTGGTGCTGCTGAGTTTAGTTTATAGGAACTGAGTTCAGCAATGGCAAAGCTGTCTGCAGATGGAGACTGACTTCCAAAACAGGACAGCAAAGACATGAGAGAAGGAGAGGGTGCTTGAAGTGTCATGTCTGACTAACCCTTCTGCTTGAAAAAGGAGAGATCAGATGCAGGATTTCTAAGTCTTGCAGTTATTTCTTGACCCTTTTGATACTGCAGTCATTAGAGGTAAGTGGAAGCCAGCAGGAAGTCATTATAAGTACAGGAATCACAATCCTGATGTTTGTTAAAAATATCTTTCCAGCCCTGGTGAGGACGAAAGAATGTCTGAAAACAGACGTGGCCTGTCTGGCATAGAAGTTGAAATGAAACTGCTGCTCCAGGTAGTAAAGCTCCTTCTCTTGACTGTCCAACAAGCCAGCATTTTCAGTCTTTCCCTTGAGCCATGATGATCATGTAAGGGACATGTGGGAACCTGAATTATTGATGGAAGCAAAGAGCTTAAAGGGAAATTAGATAAATCTTTAGAGAGTCAGGCTTTAATAATCCCACCACCTGCAGAATAACTCATTTTTCAAGCATTTAGATTTTTTGGACAATCCCTAGTTTTTGTGAGTTTTGAGGCAAGTTTGGGCCATCTAGGAGTAGCAAAGGTGGAAAACAGCTCTATGGTAATGTTATAAAGACAGATCAGGGCAATGTGTGGCAGAGACTGCAAACATGTAGAAAGAAGAAGGAAGAGGGAAGAGGGAAAGAGGAATCTTTGTGATGGTGATTTACTAACACTGTAACCCATCAACATAACCAGGTTTCTGATAATAGGATTTGTGCTATTTCCAAGCCAGCCACATATATTTTGTTGTTGGAAATCACTGTGCTTGCTGGCATTGGTGTAATTCTCAACTCGAGTATCAAAGGAAGGCTAGTGCCTTAAGGCAAAGGTTTCCTGTGAGTGACAGCCTAGGGCTTTCCCTGGGGCTTGACTGAATTAAATCTTCCCACCCCTCTGGCTCAGAAGCTGACTTGGTGTTTGAACACCTGGAGCTGCATTTGCAAAGCCTCTCTTATGGTGGTTTTATAGGTGCACCAGCAAGTTGGCTCCACAGCTCTCCTGAGGGCCTCCAACCCAGGGTCCACCAGCAGTCCTAGTGTGGAGTTTTACACCCTTCATGCCTTTCTCCTTGGCATGTAATTTTCTTGGAGTGGACCTGACAATGCTAACAACGTTGCCAAACCTCTTTCCTCACTTCTCTTATATCCTCTGCCTGTGCAAGGCAGTCCCATCCACTGGTCCTGGCACAGCTGCCTTGCTGCTAAAACTCTCTGGGAATTTCCAAGGCAAAACCCCACCCTGGCTGCTGTCAGCCAAAGTTTAAGGGTTGCAGGTCTCAGTATAGAAATAGCCATCGTTTCCTGCTTACATTATGGTAATCTTCTGACAGGTTTATTTGTTACCAGGTTTTAACCAAGCTAGGTGAGGACACTGTGCAGTTAATTTCTATTCCCTGTACAAAGAGCCAGCTTAGTTCATCTTACAAATGTTCATGAGAGATCAGCCTGAATTAAGTTTGTTTTAGCTGTTAAATCACATTTTTCAATTGTTTAAATAGCTCAGACGGAATTTGCACAGTAACATTTTAGCTTTTTATAGCTGTCAAGAGGTAATACAAATAATTACCACCTTCCCTGGTGGGTTTTATCTGATTAAAGTGACATGTCTGCTTATGTAAGATATTTGAATAGAGACATTCAATAAAGTCAGTAACATTTAATTTCCCCTCTCCTCCTCTTTTTTTCTTTTTTTAAGCTACATTTCATATTTATTTAAAAGTCTTGTTTTGAGATTTGGGATATTTTTCTTAAAAGGCTTTACATAATGAAACAATTTAGCAGAATATTTTATGTGTTTGTAATGAAATATTTTCTCACAGTATAGTAAGGTGCTAATGTATCTTGTTCATGCTAAGGAGTACAGCACCTGTCTGAACTAGCTGCTGTGGAAATATTACAGGAGGAAGGAGTGAGCCAAAGTGGAAGCCTGAATTTTCACAGATTGCAATTGGGAACTGCTTGAAGGAAGGAAGAATTAATTGGAAGCTGCCTGTGGTGTCAAAGGCTTGGTGAACTTGCATAGAAGAAGTCTTTTGTAGCATGTTTTGTTGGTACAAAATTCCCTAGGATTACATATCCCTGAATATGCCTTTCCTATTTCACCCATTACCTGACTTCATATATAGAAACATTTCTTGTACAAGGTTCAATGCCTGGGACAGCTTTCAGTGTTGGGTTTATTGGCACATAGACGGTAAAACTGAGATGATTAAATTCCAGTTACAGTTCTGACTCTTAACTCATTTAGACAGTGAATTTTCACATTTTGTGGTGTAGGATTTGCACTGCACTCCTGCAAGAAATAGTAATTCAAACATCTCTCTTAATTAGTCTCTCAGGAACATATTCTTTAGAAGGTCAGATCAGGTTGTTGCCATGGTGGTATTTTTGACTAAAAAATATCTCTCAGGTCATGAAGACCAGGAAGCAAAAATGAGCTTTTTAGAGTCCCAAGCAATATACAACAGCTATGAAACCCATACTTCCTGTTAGTCCTAGCTGATGTTTATATGCACAGTTTAGCAAGCACTGGCAAATACATCTTGTCTTAGGCAAAAAGGCAGATGGTAGACTTGATGCTTGCCCCAGGTAGCCCTGAGTCTCAAATTCCCTTACAGAGGGAAGTTTTGGCAAGACGAGAAACACCAGAGAAAGCCTGTCTGCAGGGCTGAAGGAGCCAAGGTCACTCTCCTCCGTGCAATGGGGAGATGCCCACAGGGCTGGCTCTCGTGGTGCTGGGGGTCCCTGGAGCTCCCTCTCCCATGGTGGGGGGCTGAGGGCCACTGCCATTTCATGTGCCCCTGCCTCTTTAAGCTGATGTAAAATACTGCCTGGCTCTCATCTTTCCTATACTGCTGTTAAAATACCCACCAGGTCCCCAGATTCTTTCGTGCTTTAGTTCCTCTTTTTTTATGGTTTAGGTTTAGATGTGACATTTTCCTTGGTTGTGTGAGACTGCTGAAGGTATTTTGCTCTATTTTAAAGCTGTCAGTGGCCTGCGTTTAGATTTCTGTGTAGATTACATGAGACGAGTGAGGTCAGATGGTTTATAGCTCTTTTCCTCCCTGGTGCCTCCCTGTGCTGTGAGTCCTATAAGCCAACACATTGGTATTTTGCCCATAAAAATGATGCTATAAAATGCAGCTTCTTATATTACTAATGTTACTTTGTCATTACTAATGTTCATTGATTTCTACTAAAAATCTTTCACAAATACTAAAATACTATAAAGAAAGATACAAACATCCAGAGCAAAAATGAAAAATGGCATTTATTTTTATTGACACTGCATTTCCTTGAATCTGATCACTGAAGCCACCTTAAGCTGTTTCAGAATATTAAAAAAAAAGCACCACTCAAAGGGAGTTTAGATATAATTCAATCCTACTTTTAAACACTTTTCCTTGTCAATATAGTATGAAGTGGTCTTGGTTTCAATGAGAATCTTCCTCTGCTCTTGCAGAGACTCAGGACACTCAGGACAGGGCAAACACAGATTTATTTACCATGGATTTTAACTCTCTACATAAAAATACTCCTCATTGGCCTACCCTAATAATTCTGCACAACTGAAGAGGTATTCTAGGAGGGCTTCAGTGCAGCACTATAATAAGAAACTGCAGAATCGTTTATCATTCCTGATGGCAAAGATTAAAAAACTCACCATTTATTTCAAATAGATAAGTATGACACCTTAACAATTCTGTCTTTTCCTTAGTGCAGACATTTCCATTTCAAGCCCTGACAATATTAAGGAAGAGATTCATTGGAGTTCATCACACAGCCTGAATCCTTTGGAGCCAAAGTATTTATAACGATGTAAAAGTGGCAGTGTCAACAGTGATTTAAATCATTTAGTCACTATGATAAACACTGTGTTGCCCTAAAATTTAAGAGATGCACTGAGAGCATAAGTCATACTGAATAAAAAACAAAGTCAGTGGCAAACACTTGGGTTTGCAAAGCACATCGTGACACAAAATATAAGATTGAATGAGAGGAGCTAACGATGAAGTCATAATATCCATGAGATAAATGCTCATGATATCTCATGAACCCCTGAGATAAAGACAGATGTCCTGTGTAAATGCAGTACCTACCTTTATACCTGAAGAAGTCATCACTGCATTTATCAAGTAGCACAATATAAAGTACAGACAAGATGTTTGATGCTTGCCTGACAGCAACGATCAATCTGCTAGATGTAGCCTGGGATAAATTAGAAAACAAGATATGGAGGAAAAAAAATCTGACTTCTATCCTAAACTTCAGCACTTTATATCAAGGTAGGAAGACATGCAAACAGCATGCTTGTAACAAATGTGGATAGAGCCTTTCCCAAATCTTCATTCGTGAAGCCTAGCCATGAACTTATATCAAGGTAGGAAGACATGCAGCAGAATGAGGGAAGGCAGAAGATGCCACTCAAGTTGGCTGAAAGAGAATAAGAGAATTGATCAGAGAGTGACCAGGGAAATTAGCAATAAGGCAATAAAAAACGTTAAAAGGAAATGTTATGATCTCTCTCTGGAGACAGATATAAATTCAGAAGTCATCTCTAGAGGCTTGAAGAGAAGAGTCACTGGGAAAAGAAAGCAGTTAGGTCTCCATCTTGGCACACAAGATACAAGCAGGTCCTTCTGTAGGACATCACATCAGGAGCTGGGAGAGCAGGGTAAGAAGAGAGAAGTGAAGAAGTATCCTCAGCATCTTGAGAGATCTAATGGCCAACCTATGCTATAAGCAGCCTGTCCAATATTTCTTCCTATTCCCTTGGACTTAATTCCCAAATTTCCTTCCCTCCTTTCTAGCTAAACTTGTCACTGTCAACACCAACCAAACGAATCATGGTACTTCTTGGGGTATATCTCACCTAACCAAAACAACCAGTACCAAAATTGTTCTGTGTAAAAAGTCCTCACCAGTAAAATTCTGGTTTCTAAGTTGTAATTTTAAAGAAGTGTTAATTTTCATACATTTCTGTTCACTTTTCAAAGAGGATAAAAAAAATAAATATCCACACACTGAACAAGCCGTGGAAAAGTTGGTTACTATGAGGTTTGTCAGAAAATTTCTTGTCCTCTTACAAGATCCTTCCAAGTTCTTCAAGGCCAAAGTGTCTTCAGTATTTCTTTCTTTTCACCAAATTAGGAATTAAACTGAACTCTCCTTGGAAAGTTAATTTTCAATCAATTTTGTGTGCAGCTGCCTAAGTGTGATGGAAAATGCCCTTCAGCAATTTTCATATTCCAGCCAGTCAGTTGTGGTTCTGAAAAAAAACCCCGTAAGGAATAAATGAGAGCCACAAGGGTGATACAAAAAGTGTTTAGAAATGTACTTATAACATGGACCTAAGATGCTATAAGAATGAAAATTAGTAGCTATTTCCCCCCAACTTTTTGGATTCATAAGGAACACTTCAAAACAATTGAAAACTGTTGGTTGAACTTGGCATGAAGCCAGCGTGGACAGAAGCAACATAAAAACAACAAATGGCTGCAGGAAAGTTATCCTCAGAGCATTTTCATTATGCTTAAGTAGATATATGGGTGCTTGCATAAGCCTGCAGTGCACTCTCATTGTCAAAGTGTGTTTCCACACAGTCTGGCTGCAGCAGCCTCAGCCTCCCCTGCAGGGATCACTGAGTCAGCGGCAGGAGCTGAGAAGATATTTAGGTGAGCATGAGTCAGGTTCAGTGGCTAAACATAATAACTTTCTTCATCTCCCCCAAAATAAATAAAAACATTTCTAGGTTGTAGCTTATTGGTATGGTTGAATTGTTTGGAAAACATACCAGCAATGGCTCAGCTTGGGAGAACTGCCCTCAGAACACCACAGAAGAGCCTCTTTTGTTTTGTATGGCCAGAAACAGGAAATATGCCCTCAGTTTTCAGGGAGTAGTCTTGAAAACATTTACCCTCTGGTAAATATATAAATATAAACTTAAACAGAGAAAAACAATTCCCTTAAATGGGACTGTTTGCCACAGTGAATAATATAAATATAATATAGGGGTTTTTATAAACCCCTAGCTTTTGCATGTTTGCTTTAATTATTAAGGAATTGTTTTAGTTATTAAAAAATTACCCACTGCCTTGAGCAACATTTGGCAGAAGATGATATAAGAAGCTTTGTGTTTGTTTTTAGAAACAATGAACAGTTATATTTCAATATATTTCACTTGAAAATGTTATGATTTTCATGTTTAAAAATATTGGTTCAAATTTCTAATGGAAGTTTTGCAAGGCACAGCACAAAGTTCAGCAGTCAGGTCTGGTGAAGACAGCAGTGGAGGACAAAACTGGGCTCTTGAGCTCTGTCTTCTGCCCTGTTTGTGCTCATCACTGGTACTCAAGACAAGCAACCAAGAAGCAGCAAGAAGAAAAAACTGTGAAGCAACGTCACTTCCAGTGCTTGTGTCCCTTAGGCTGCAAGACATCGCAGTGAGTGGTCAGTGTCCTGCTGTAACCCGGAGATCTTCAGTCATTTATGGACCTCAGGAAGAGATGCACTCCCTGGCACAGGCTGCAGTACCTCTGTCCTGCTCCTGTTTGCGCTGTGGCTGAGAAACAACTTTTTTGGTGCTCCTTTTTCCATGCCTCTCTTTCTTTTTCTGTTACAGCTGTCAGTTGAACCCTGCTGATCCTGTGATCCTGTGGGTAAATGGACTCTCCCAAATTCCTTCGAGCTCCTGCTTTCAAGTAGGAGAGACAAAGAAATCCCTTTCCTTTCTGAGATATTTTATGCTGTGAAAAAAAGCTCTGAAAAAGAGTAAAAATGTTAAATGACACAACTAAAGGTTTTCTACTACCAATGAGAAGTGACAGACTCCCCTTTACATTCTGTGTAATGTGGTTATCTGAGTTTCTGTGTGTTTGGAGCAAAGCATCTGCAAATCCCTGGCAGGCTACTTTGACTTTTTTTTTTGATTTTGCATTATTTCCTTAAGACACCTCCTGCTTTTTGTTTCCAACAGCACATTTGTCGATTCTTCAGAACCTAGAGATTTTACTTCTTGCTTTGGCTGCTGGCACCAGTTTGAATTGGCAGCAGTGGAAAGTCAGAGCATGAGTCTCACTGCTTTGCAGCGGTGGCTACATGGGGCTGCTCACTGTCTGGGGTTACCAGCCAGGGCATGCATGGGGTGCTGAGACAAACCCGTCTTCCTTGGCACCTCTTCCTGTCCAGTGCTAACTCTGTTTATTTGGGTTGACTTTTGAATGCCAGATAATCAAAGCAGATTCGAGCATTTTGCACTATGGGACCACTGTTTCTTTTTCTGCCCTGTGATTTCTGAAGGTATTTGGGGAACTACAGCTGAAATCAGTCTCTGAAAGGAATTCTCAGGCCACCAAGGGCTGCAGTGGGAATTGGATGCTTATGGGTCTCAAATGGACTTCTCTGAGCTCTGCACCTCTCTCCAAGTACTACCTCTGTTTAAAAATCTGATTCATGCAGCTTTATTTTTCAGGGCAGATGGAAAAGGACAGAAAAGAGATTAGTTTTAGAGCTAGCTTATCCTGAGGTGATAGCTCCTCGAAATGTCAGCACTATTGATGTATTGATATAATTAAACACGTCTACTGAAATGTCACTGCTGCTGTCCAGTGATCTGATGGACGGTTCTGGTTGGGGGATGTTCTTACACAGCACAGACAAATTGTTGGGATGCTGTGGTCTCCATTACATGTCCCCTTGGTTCACGAGTGATGAAATGCTACTGAAGGCAAGAAGGGTTAGTGAGTCTTACATAAACGATTAGTCTCAGTGTCTAATTGCCCTAGCCATCTCTAATATGGAGTAGTTTCTCATGACCTTTTCCCAAAACTCCCAGTTTTTGACACATTCTACTGCCTACACCTTGCTTTTTTAGCCCTGATTGAGCAATGCACATGGACTCCCTTCAGCAAATGGATGACAAAGGACATGGTCTCTTTGTTTTAATTTGGATTTTATTTATTTACTGAAGGTATGGAAACCTGCTCACTGACACTCAACAATCTCTTACTCCTCGAAGATGATGATGGGATTTCCTCCTCAGTCTGAGTTACACCTTCCATTGCTGTTCTGCCACAGGAAGGCTAACACACAGTGGCCCAAGGAAATTCTAATAGGAAGAACTCCCTACCAAATATCAGAAAGTACACAAAGTTCAGTGTTCAATTTAGAAAAAGTAGACCATGAATCTATCCTCCAGACATGCTGCACACCTATTTAAAAGGAAGAAAAGAGTTAAAAAAAAAAAAAAAAGAAACAGAAGGACAAAAAAAGAATGCCTAGCTCTTACCCTGGCAAGAAATGTTCCAGGAAATGAAAATCTTATAACTGCTGCTGCTTGTCAAAGACCTCATGAAAAAGAAATGGAAGACAGTCACTTGACAGAACTTGAGACAGAGTCAGACAGAACTTGAGATGAGTTGTGGGACCCACCGCTCATTTTCTTTTTCCTTTGCTCTTTGAGGGAATTGCTTTCACCAAGCAGTGCAAAATATTAGGGCACATGCAGACAGCATTCTCCTGGAATTTGTGACAAAGTGCTGTGTAGCAGTGTTAGATTCCACTGTTATGTGCAAGATCTGTTTTTGGAGATAGTTTGTAATTTTGCGGGCCTATATTGCAAAAATAGGATAAGCCATTTCAGCTGTCATTCTCATTAATTATTACACTTTCTAGTATTACTGTTATTTGTTGAGGCTAGCCCATTTTTTTCCCAAGCTTTTATTTTTCAAAAATGTAACCTCTTGCCCAGACCCACAAACCTCAGGATGAAACATGTGCAGATTTTTCTTCCCTCAAAAGAAATATAGTATTTAAGTTTTGATCTCCTTTAGTTTTGGGTGAAATATTCCAACTTTCATATAAGAAAGCCCAGAGGTGCAGATGCAGTTCCTCCCTACTTCCTCTGTATAGCAGCGATAGTTCTTAGAGGCTTCCAGGCCAAAATGAATGACCTATTGTGACAGACATCATCAAACATATAGCAGGAGACTGTATCTACCACAAAGACATTATTTTCTACATGGAGAAGCTGCATAAAGGGCAGCCAAAGGAAAGTATTTTTAGCTATATTTCACAAATAAGGAAACAAGACAAAAATGCTAAAGCTTAAAACTCCTCGGACACATTGAAACCACTGGGAGCTTCGTGGATTATTGCTTGAATAAAGCAACATAACCTATGTCACACAGGAAGCCTTTGGCAAAGAACTGAACAGAGAAATTGCAGAACCTGTGTCAGAGATCAAGAGCCTAGCTTCCTTTTGAGGAAGAAAAGATAAGAGGGAGTGAAAAAATCATGTCCATGATATATTGTGCTGACACACATAAGCAAACAATTAGAAGGATAAAAGAATACAGTTATTCTGGAAAGTTACTTGGCAAAAAGAGTTTTTCTGCCAATATTTGGTGAAGCATCTGTCCAAGCAGGTAGAAAATTAAATTCTTGTTTGTCTGGGAGTTTTTTTAACCTGTCCTGGAGCTTACAAGAATTGGTGATGCAATTGTAGAGCAGGGTGGAAGAGCATTGGTAGGCATCCTTCCAAGCTGTTTGCTTTGGTTCACTCACTAACCTTGAGTGTGGCTTGAAATTGAAACGGGAACTACCAGAACCAAAAGCATACATTTCTAAAATTTGAACTTCATAGAATCACAGTAGGGTTGAAGTTGGGAGAGACCTCCAGAGCTCATCTGGTCCAACCACCCTGCTCAAGCAGGGTCACCTAGATCCAGTTGCCCAGGACCACATCCAGACAGCTTCTGAATATCTCCAAGGAGGGAAGCTCCACAGGCTCCCTGGGCAACCTATGCCAGTGCTCAGTCATCCTAACAGGCAAAAAGTGTTTCCTGATGTTCAGAGGGAACTGCCTGCGTTTCATCACCTCTTGTGCTCATCTCCTCTTATTCTGTCACTGGGCACCACCAAAAGTAGCTTGGCTCAGTCCTCTTTGCATCCCCCGTTCAGGTATTTATATCCTTGAGGACCCACAGGTTAGAAGCTTGAAAGTATTCAATGTGTGCATCTTTACACACATATACAGCTGTTTGGAATAGCTGGGGTTGTCTTCTGTTGTTGTTTCTGTAATTGTCTTGGTTTTTTACACTATTTTGGAGGGGTATCGTTTTTCTCAGTGGGAAGTATAGGCAGAGGTTTTCTGGGTCAGTCTCACAAAGCACTTCACTACATTTTTAGGTAACAAAATAGATTAATCTTTAAATGCTACATTCTGTTAAAAATCTGGCTACAGTCCTGCTGTATGAAGCACTCATACAAATATATTGCAGATTGAGAGCAGATTAGAATATGTAGAATGCAATGAAGTGCAAGTTATAGCAGAACATTTAGGACAGACATGAACCTTCACAATGCCAATTCCTCAAACCTGGAGGAAAACAGACCATTAAAAATTATTTCATGTGATTATCCTGTGATCAGCCTCTCCTCTTTCAGTTTAATGTTCTCCTTTTAATTACCTTTAGTAAATTTACATTTGATGAGTGTCAGCTGTTCTGTTATTACCTTTACCAGCATTTGATTATCTCTTGCAATGCTGCTCCAGTCCAGATGTTTTTTCCATTCCACAGTTAAAATGTCTTGGATGTCTGGAACCAAAATGGAGTAAGAAATAGAAAACATATAAATAAAATACATAAACTCTGTAGCTTTGAACTAGAGCTTATCTCATAGAGTTTTTTTTGCTAAGTGGTGAATGGGAAATGAAATTTGAAACACTGAGGAAACCCTGCATGGAAGAAATGAAAAGAGACATTTCCTTGGACAAGGTATAATTACAACTAGATAGAGTTAAACTAAATATTGTTGCTATACAGTGACAAATCTGAAGAAAGAACATACTTGGCCACTTGCAGTATCAGTATGACTCTGGGTAATGCCCACTGCTGCCTTTTCAGACAATTACAACCACTGACCATGAAGCAGGGTCTAAACAAAGTCTGAATCCTCCTCTGAGTACAACATCTACCTCCTGTAAGAGGCAGTGAATGAAACAGAACATTACTGCATGTGAGGCTCTGTTTAGATCTCAAAAGGAAGAACACAGAATTAGCAAATGAAGCTAAAGGTTCGTTTATTACAAACAGATTGCATACCTTAACTTTTCCCAAAGGATTGCGTAACTACAGATCCTAAAATACAGAGATACACACACAGACACATGCACACACACACACACACACACACTTGACCAGACTGTAGCCAAACAAATTATAGCATAATATAAAGAAAGAAACAGCTATAAAGCAAAGTAGGAATATACCCTGTTTCATAATAACTGCGGTATTGGCACCTGGTTTATAGGTAAGCATAAATGGCCTTTTCCTCTTTTTACTTCCAGTAGCTTTTAATACTTTTTCTGCTGATGTTCTAGGAACATAACCTTGAACCACTGATTTGTAACAGAAATTACTCTTCCTGTAGTTAGTACAGAAAAAAGGGGCAGACACAAGGTAGAAAGACTGAAAACCATCTGTTTGGGGAAGAGTGCAGAAGATGGAGCAGAGAATATGAGGACAGTTACAGAAATAGGAACTACAGACATGCTAAATGAATAGAAATGGAACTGGTATGTCCAAGGAATCATAAGGAATAAAGATACGTGATTTTTCATAATGGACCAAAGTCTAGATCACAGCCAGTGCTAAGGCCACAGGCTGTGGAGGGAAAAGAAAAGTGAGCACTGCCAAGTTCCAACTTTCCTATCCAGTCTTGATTTGTTCGGTAACAGAGACCTAAGCTACAAAAGCATTTACAAAGATGAAAACAATTCTTCTTGCTCAAAAAATTATTGCACTGTAAATTCATGAAAGGTTGTCTTATAGCTCACAAATGGAAGTTTCAGGAGCAAGACAATACCCACATCATCTCTAATCATCTATTGTGTAATACATTTATTTGCAATCTTTCTATTCACTTGGCTTTACATAGGATATTTAAGTTATTTGGGTCATAGGTTCTCAGGATGTTATATAACATAGAGCTTTTTTAGACATCTTTCTGCTCACCTTTAATTCCCAATAGCAAATAACTATCATCCCTGTGGTAATTTCAGTGAAGTTTATATAGAAAAAATAATATGAGAAAAATCCTTAGCTTCCTGCAAACCACTACAGCAGCTGAATAAAAGAAGTCAACATCCCAGGACCAGAGAGTTTTGTGTAGGTCACCTACATGTGCTAACATAGGCTTCAGATAGGTAAAGGAAAAAGGTTTGCAAGGTTGCAAAATGCTCAGCTGCAGGGAGAATGTAACATATGTGCTTCTGTCAGTCCCTGCAGCATATTGACATTTAGATAAAAGAGAATGTATTTAGTGGGAATTAATTATTTCTCACAAGGTGAAAGAGTTTCAGACGCCCAGTAGGGAAGAGTGACGTGTATATGAAAGAAAGTGAGGAAGTTTGTGACAAGGCAATTCAAGATAAGAGGACGAGGAACTAGTGGACTCTAACTCACACTTCTTTTGCTTCCAAAGTTGCATTGCTTCTTCCAAAAGCCAAATTATGGTGGCAGGAGAGCTCATTGTTGTGGTTTAAGTTTGAAAGCACAAACACATTTGGACATCGAAGAAAATACCAATGTTTTGGTTACCCTTTGACTTCCTCTGAAAAAGAACAGGAGCAATTCATTCACTCAGAAGACAACTTCATGAGTTATTTTCTGTGACATCAGAGAGCAGAATTCACTGCTAGATTCCTGTGCCTTCAGCACTTTTTTCCTGTGTTTCAGGGAAGCTCAGCTAGCCATTTCTTTATCCATGTCTTTATTTTATTTGTAACTAGAGGTTTCCTGTTGCCTGAAGTAGAGATCTTACCCATCAAGTCATCTCTTTGTTATCATTTGTGAACATAAGAAAGAATAATTGATGACATTGGTGTATAATTCTACATGTAACAATTTCCTGAGAGTTAAAGGCTTTTCTCTCTGGTGTTTTAGAGATTAAAAAAAAATAATCATCCCATAAGCTCAGGTCATAATTGAAAACACACTACTTTCAATATAGATTTAAGCACACAGAGGAATGAATGTCTTTAACTCAGGTAAATCCGGCCCTGCAGTCCCCCTTTTTAACTGTTACCGTCCATTAGCCACCAATTTGAAAACAGCAGAGAAATTATTTGATTTCATAACCAAATAGCTGAGCAGAAACCATTTTCTCCAGCAAAGCTTTTACATTTATATTTAAATGAACTGCCTGTGGCTGGGAAGTTCTGCCTCATTTAAAGACGGGAGTTAAAAAGACCTACTGTGAGACATGGGGCAATGCAGAATTAGGAGATCTGGATGAATTTCAAGTGTCTCAGAGATAAAAGAAAACATACCACTTGTATATATACCACATACCACTTGTGCTGAGGCTGAGTTCAGAGAAAGGTCGGACCAGGGTAAGTCTGGTCTCGTGCACAGAGCCTGGCCACCACAGGCTACCAGCAGCTGGCAGGACTGAGTGAGCTCCAGGACAGGACTTGCTTCGGTGCAATCTGATGTGACTCTAAGCAATACCATCTTATGCTCCCTGCAGCTCACACTGCAAACATGGCCTTTGGGGAACTTTGAAATATAATGGGAAATAGCTCAGAACTCATCCAGCAGGTAATGGAGCAATGAACTAGCTTTGGATTCAAAGTGATAGATTGTAGACCTGTCTCTTTTATTTCCTCAGCAAAGCTATAGTTATCAAAGAGATATTAGCTTAAAAACCAATTTAGTAATATTATTGTATCATGCTTGGACCTCCCACAGACATTTTCTTCTTTACAAACTGCTTTACAAACAGGGGCTAATTATTCTTTATACCACACTTCTCAGGGAAAAGAATAACAATCTTTCCTCTCTTTATAGTAAAGGAAACTCAGGTATGGGAATTATTTGCTGAATGTCTGTCAGGATATCAATTTGAGAGACAGAAGATGAACTAGCAGTGCTTGGTGATCCTACCCAGCTGTGGATGGAAGTGATCTCCTGGCAGGCAGACCTGCTACCTGGATTCAGTCCTCTTTTCCCACAGGGATGCTGGTGTTCTCCCTACATGACAAGTCACTGTCATTTCACAGGACATAGAATGACAATATATAACTAAAGAGTAATGCAGGAGGAAAAGGTCAGGACAGGGCAGAACCCCTCTGGAGAAGTCTTTCAATAACCCACTCTCCCTTTGTGTGTGCTTTGTCTCCAGGTGTTAAAACAAGCAGGTTTCTGCTCATACCTTTTATTCACTCCTTGCCTCAGGTCTCTGGTTCCCCAAACAATTTTCCCAGTCAAGTGTTAGGAAAAGTACCAAGTACTGAGAGCTCCTGCTGCAGACTAAATGCAGTTATTCTGCATCAGCAAGTGGCTGCTCATGCTGAGCCCTGCAGGGGAATAGGTTGCATGGGCACCGAGAGGAGTCGAGAGAGAAAATGCCAAGGGAAATTTACTTGAGTGGGGAAAATATTGCCTTCCTGGCTGCTTCTAAAAGTCTTCCTGCTCTATTTTATTGCTGAAGAGAAAAATTTAACTGTATGAGTGTGAAAGTTTGCAGGGAACTGGAACAAAATGTATGCAAAAACTGAGTGGCCACCAAGCTTTCTGCTACAAGTCGAAATAAGAGTGAGACAAAGGGATGGATTCCTATGAAATAAAATCTCTTTTGCTGGTAATATGTATGCATTAAAATGGACAGAAAGGTTATGGCACTGTGCTGCTGGCTGTCTTAGGGAAGTAAAGCCTACTGCCACCTAAGTGGGAGAGAAGGCAGGAGCAGCAATGGAGTTTGTTGAGGGGGTTGCATACCAGTCACTGTATTTGTCAGCCCTCCAGGAAATCTTCACACTGGTGTTTCATACTCCTAAAAATTCTGAGATAGCTGTTTTAGAAAAAGGAAGCTGGAGTTACTGTTTTCTCTATTTCTTTTCCCTGTTTCTGTTCAAAACCTTCTTTTAAAATGGAAACATATGTGTGTATATATATATGCATTATTTATACATACATCTGTTTTAAAATATATATTGTTTTAATTATATATATATCTACAGGTAAAAGGAAGACAAAGAAAAGTAGACAGACAATGTAAAAATAAATTTAACAGAAAATACTCCCTTATATTCACTGTGTTCTGTAAGATGCAATTCAGAATTTATAAATTGCTTAGAGATACCTTCTCCTCAGCTATTCTCCTCACTTCTTTCTTTCTGAATTTCTACTAATTTCTGCCCATCCCCACTGACTACTGTTGGCACTGTTATTTTCATCAGCTACCTCCAGATAGCTCAGGGCAACATACATCTATTTTTACTCATTCTGATGTAATACAACTTCAAAAGAATACAATTACAACAGTTACCAATGGCTGAACTGCAAAAGATCAGAGACAAATTTTCATTTTCTTCCATTAAAATGTCATTAAAGTTTGTTATTTTCTATGTAACACTCACCTGAGGCAAGGTCTAAGCAGAGAGCCTGGACTCTTATTTAAGAATTTTCCCCTTAGTCAGTAGAATAGGTATTACAGGAGATATTTTTGCTAATGCTGGCTGGCAAATTTATTTTGGTGGAAGCTAACAGCAGCAGTAATTGATTAAAAAAATTGACAAACAGCAAGGCCTTCACTTTTGGAAACATATTTCAATCTTCAAACAAATCACTCACCAATTTATTAGGAGAAAATTCCTTTCATGTCCTAGTGCATCTGTCCCCTTTAACAATAGTTTATTTTTAATGGTCAGTCTTCGCGAACGAAGATTTTGGGAAAGTTCTTTTGCCTTTCAAGCCTGCGCAATGGATTTTTTAGGTGAGACACAGCATGCGCTGAACTGAGCCCACCCTTTAATCCTAAGGTTCATCTGCCGGGGCCAAGCAAGCTTGGACAATGGCAGTGAGGTCCTCAGGACGTAGGTTTGTTTAGAGTGACCTTCTTATAGATGGATGGCCTCACAGGGCTAACGGGCTCCATCTGCCCGGGGGACCAGGAATTGAACCTGGGTCGCAGCGGTGAGAGTGCTGCATCCTAACCACTAGGCCACCAGGGAACAATAGTTTATAAGCCCTTGGGAAGAGCCTTAATAGTTTATAAGCCCTTGGGAAGAGCCTTAAACAGGATTTCACTCGAAAGCATGCATGTCATTACAACTACTCTTCTTCAGAATAGGATGACTCCATTTAAAAGGTTGATCACTCTAATGGTACTCCAGGAGAAGTGATTTGCAATGAAAGGCTTATGATGGCATATAGCAACTGAAAGCAGAAGGAAGCATTTCTGAAGACAGTATATTTTTGTGTCCTCAACTTCATTCCTTCCCTTGCCTATCTCTTGGACTCCAAAGGGAGTTGACTCCAAATGGTGCTGAGGGAATCCAAAGTGCAGATATGGAGGTGTGGAGGTCGGTGATGGTTAGAAGGGGAGTTGCTTGAAGGGCACAAGACACCTTGAGCATCTCTAAGACTTCTGATATATTGCAGTCCCACTGACAGTTTGCATTCTCCTATTTTATAATTACCTGGTTTTTGCCTCCTAAACAACAGGCTAACCCATGTTCTCCATGGGTCTCTGCCTTTCAGTGTGCCCGGCCCATGGTAATGCTTAAGGACTTTGTTTAAAAACAACTCTATTTTACCATGAGTTTTCAAAGGAATTAACTTCCTTAAACCTGTGTGGACTGAAAAATGTGCCCCATATGGAAACAAGTGCCCCATACATACAGGTATCAGTACATATTGACCATGTTGACTAATGCCATCACCATTTATTAGTCATCAGAGATTCAACTGGTGGGAGAGATACTGGAAATGGGATGTCACTACTGCCTCATCTAAGGAGCTGCTAGTCAAGGCTGATCATGCACTGTCTTTTACAGTAGGCACCAGTGTCATTTCTGTGGAAAGTTGATTAAGTCTGGAATGTTAAAGCCAGCAATGTGTTTTTCAGATGGCATCTGGTGGCACAGTGTAATAGACTATATTATTTGCTACATCATTGCTCATGAAATATTGTTAGCAGGGTGCAGATCATTCGTCCATTAACGCCCCGTGAAGTCACCTTGAATCCCATGTTTCCAGAACAGTGGAAAAGACTTCTATTTCACAGCTGAAAAATAAGCCATTTGGATGCTTTTAAAGTGTCTAGTACAGAATTTAGCTATTTCAACAACACTCTCTTACCTATCACAATTTTTCAGCTTTAAGATCTCATCTGGAAGAGATGCAAATGTCACTTCAGTTGGTCTGAACAAGTGGTATACCAGAAGTTAATATGACTCTTTGACTCTTTGATGATAGTTCTCTACAAAGATATTTTTTAAAGTATGAACCATACATAGATAAATATACATATTATATCAATCTATTATCCATTTAATCATGCTGGGATGTGGAAGAAAATGTTTAATTCTCATCATTTATTGCAGCTCCAACACACCATTCACATGAATATTACTATCTATACCAGAGAAACAAATCCTTGAAATCACATAGTAGCTAAAGTAATCCATTCAGAGAATTTTCCTACCCACCCAGTTTGGAAGCTGATGGCCAGGGAGATGCACAGCTTTGAACTCTGATGTCTGCTATGAGAGATCATGGACAAAATAACGATGATCTCTTAGTCCAGATTTGTCTGGAATTGCAATACTCCTTCCTCCTACCCTCCCTCTCACATAGTTCACACTTCTCTGAGCTACTGTGTATGTCTGCTTTGCTGGGGGTGCAGCAAGTTCGTGCTGCCCTGATTCAGAGAAGGCAATTAAAAGCTTCATTTTTAGAGTATGAAAAATTAATGTTGTCAGAAACTGATGGCCTTCTAAAGGTTGAGTGCACTAGAATTGATTTGACAGTGATGTCTAATTTCCAGGAGAGAGAGAAGTAACCATGCAACAATTCTACAGTTCCACAGTGCTGTAATGTTTCACTAAGAACTACACACAAGGTCAAAAAGAGTTAAATATTGAACAGAGGAATGAAAAAGGAAGGGGTTTCTTTGAGCAGAACTACATAAAACCTTGGAAACTTTCTTTTCTTATTGAAAAAATTTACACCTTTTGAAGTTCAAACAATGTCAAGAATCGACTCTGAACTTTGATATCAGCTGTGAGACACAGTGAGTAAAAAAGAATGTCCATTACTAAGATTTATCTATAATTTCTGCATGGCTGTCATCACTTGACTTTTTTTGACATTTTTC
Source organism: Neopelma chrysocephalum (assembly GCF_003984885.1). NCBI lineage: Eukaryota > Metazoa > Chordata > Aves > Passeriformes > Pipridae > Neopelma > Neopelma chrysocephalum. The sequence goes on from NW_020897715.1 coordinate 7,789,406, forward strand.
TTGATGATAATTACCATGTGAAACCCTTGGGACAGCTAGCATAAGCCACACAACTAATACCTGGCTGTTCTGATGCCACTCATACAACTGATAGAGGCACTGAGGGCTAGGACCAGCCTCATATACATTGCAAAGGATTCAGTAGGAGTAAGAGATGAGACTGAGAAGAGTCAGGGCCTCTGCAGTGGAAGAGCAGCCAGATGAAAGCACTAAGGGTTATCAGCAGTCTAGAATATGTGGTCTAGCAGGGGAGAAAGAAAAGATCCAAAGAAAGGAAGTGGCACAGTTGAGTTGATTACAACAATGAGAAGATGCCGCAGCTAGTCTTCAAATATGTAAAAATCTACTGCCAGTGGGACTTAGTCAAGAAATAATGGGTTTAAACTACAGCAAGGGAAGTTAAAAAAAATGAGAGTCTTTGAATGCTAAGGACAGAGGGACACTTGAATGACTCGCTTGGGAAAAATGAGGACTCTGTGGAAAAACTGTTCATAAAAGACAACTGCTGCCAACATCTGATAGAAATTTGATCCTGGTGAGGCTGTGAGAAGGGCCAGATGACTGCTTTTAGCTCTTGTTTATTGCCCTTTATTACATCTTTATTGCCCTTGCACGTTATATTCCTCACTAGACTACCCACTGCATATTCCTTGAAAGCTTGGCTAAGTTAGCTTACTTTTTTGTTTCTCTAGATGCTCTAGCTAAAGTAACATATGGTGGAGCCTGCCACTGCCTTTTGTTCATACATTTTTCTGCTGGGGAGAGCTGTTGTGCCCCCAGCTTCTTTTAGTGCTATCAGAAAATGGGGAGCATAGACAGACATCTGAGGAGAGACTCAGCTGGTGAAACCAGGGTACTTAGTCCCATTTGACACCAGGGATCTTTTTCTAGGGCACATGCCTGGCCTCCAGCTGCCACTCCAGAAGGACACAGGTCATACCTGTGTGCCCTGCATCAGTATCCCAGGCACTCCAGGGCACACATTATGATTGGTGAGACAGCCCTGCTTCAGCACAGAGCACAGTCATGCTAGGAGTGTGCAGGGCAGGCAGAAGGGAACACCTGGCCAGTCAAAAAAAGGAGCAAGGCTCCATGCTTGTCTGTATAGGTGTAAATGACTACAAACAAAAATGCTGTAGGAAACCACATCTAAACATTTTTGCTATTCATACTCACTCCTCTGGGCAGCACATTCCCCTGTTTGCACATATTAGCTGCTGATCTGATAAGTAATCCTGCTGAAATCAGTAAGATTATTATAATTAAGTCATTTGGAGTTCTAATGACCGTGACTGAGTTAGACACACTCACTTTAGTGAATGCAGGACAGAGTTTCTCTCTGCCTTTGCACAGGTCTCTGTCAGAAGGATTTTGCAGCGGTAGGGCTGGTGCTTGCAGGCTGGCTCATTTGGTAGGAGTATGAAATGTGGTGCTTCCATCTTCTGTGTCTTCATGATGTTATTCTTGGTAACAACCTAAATTAGCTATTAATTTGCTTTATCTATTTTTGATTTGAGGCTCTATTTGCCTAAATATTCCAAATAGAATGAGTCACGAGTACCTGAGTTTAATGCTTTCCATTGTACCAGCTGCAGATATATGTCATTATGTAGAAAAATAAATATTCTACACTGTATGTACTCTGATGCAAAGCCATTGAAGCGTTTTTGTCATTGCCTTCAACAGGAACATGATTAAAATTCTTATGAAGTGTTCATTAAAACCTCAAAATACCTGTGGAAGCCTGTGATAATTAGTTCAATTAAAACTGTATTCTGAAAACCAACTGCAGTAATGACAGCCTGGCATTCAGTGATTTTGTGTACTAGTAACTCCAAACTTTGCTTAATTTGCATGCTGAAAGCAGAGGCTATAGTCCCCCCTTCCTTGGGGATAATTGTCATGAATATAAGCTAATGAGCAATCACCGGCACTATCAGGCTTCACGGCTCCACTAAATAGACTGAGATAGATTTATGAGAGGGATTTGTGAGCACGGGTGGGTAGAGCTGAGGGAGCTGCGCCAGCCACCTCCTTTTCTTGCCCATCAGTCTCCCAGACTCCAAAGGGAGTCGCTGAACGGCACAGGAAGCAGCTCCCACATCACCGCGGTTTGGAGTCAGTGATGTTGCCAAACCCCAGCACTGGATGCAGTGTGTTGATGCACAGTTTAGCTCCTACCTCTTAGAAGAATAGAACCAACTTGCTCAGCTCAAGAAGTGGGACTTGCTTAAGGCAAAAAGCCTTATTCCACCAGGTTTCCTTGGCATTTCTGGCTCAGTGAACATTGAAGTGGTGTTACTGAGGGAGGAGTCTCTGGAGTGTGTCTGATTACAGGAGGCTTTTAGTGTGAGCTGGGGATGCAGCAGAGTAGAGATTCATCATCTTTGCCAGTGCTCTCGAGAAGGAGTGGGCTGAACAGAGCTGGAGCACAGATTTTCAGCTGCCAAAGTCCAGGATTAACAGCAGCTAGACTTTGCCTTTACAGGATGGCTCTGTGCAATCCAATTCCTCGGCCCCAAAGAAGGATTTTCCAGTAATAAAGCAGCTGTCAATAGAAGCCGTTGTCCTCTCATTTGTTCCAATGGAGGTGGTACATTTTTCTCCTTTTACTGTGCTTTTACTGTACTTTCTCCTGATCATCAATTTTAATGGATGGTTGACTAGCTTCAGAAAAATCCAGTCTGGCTTTGGTGAAGCTTTTGTGCTCTAAAAAGAATGTTCAAGTTCAATGTGGAATCTGTATAAGACCAAAACATCTTGTATTTGAATCAGGGAAATTCAGTAGAGTCTGCCAAGTTTTGCTGTGCAAAATTGGATTATGCCATACCTAACATGCAGTCAAAATTCACAGTTGGGAACACACAGAAGCGTAGCCAAAGCATGCAATAAAAAGAGCTGTGTATCTCCTATATGTTAAAATAAAACAATATTTTTGGATGCTCTAGTCTAACATTGGAGCATTTAGTAATCATTGCACATAGTGGTCTGCTATACTCTTGTGATTCATTTACGAGGCACATAATTTAGATTTTTTTTTCTTTTTTTTTTTAACTTAGAAGTTAGCTATGTGACTTACAAACATTCTGGGTTTCTAGTTCATATTTCAGTCACTTTCCTTGTGACTTCTCTAAACTATATACCATACTTAAAGATCCCTAAAATATGGAGTTTTCATTAGCTGATGCTCTTAGTTTGAGAGGGTTAATAACTCACTTCCTTCTCAGCTAAGCTGTCTCATTTTCAACTTGTTGCCAAAGCATAAGGGAAGTTCAAGTTTAGAGATGTGCAATCTCACAAAGGATCTTAAAAATTAATTGAAAACATACACCTTTGGTCACTTTCAACTTACAAAAATCAGAATAATTTAGCATGCCGGGACCGGAAAGATCAATCTTTTCCAAATGTGACCAAAAAATATCTGAGAACAAACAGAGTCAGAGGATTGAGAGTAAAGGTTGTTGGAATGGCAGAGAAGTTGGGTGCAGCCAATTACAAGGACTTCTCTGGCAATGTGCTATCCCATAAATCAACGTGATCCTGAGAGGAAAGAGGAAAATAGGCCCAGGAAACACAGAGGTAGAATAAAGACAAGGCGGCTGACGAACAAGCATTAGATTGTGAGTACAGATAAACTGTAATAAATACAAAGGTAGGCAGCTTAAACAGAAACTATCTTATCATTATCTTCTGATTTTCTTTCTGTAATGTCTCATTTGCTGAAAGTTCTTCAGCACCACTAACAGTAATATCAGTCCATTAATAACTCCTACAGCACTGAAATATTTCTTTGCTGTGGTGTTGGTAAATGATGGGGAAACAGTTCAGTACTCCATGTGTATAAGTGGTTCTCTAACATCAAACCCTTGGGTTGAGGGAATGAAATGAACTTCCTTATCATGTTTGACACTCATTGTTTTCATTTAGTTTCTGTATTTCTTTTCTTCTGATCTTTCAAAATTATGATATACTCCGGGTTCTGCAAAACCAAAGTACAGATCTCTTTCTTTTTAAAATTTTCTGCATTTTTTAACACCATCACCTCAGTGCTTTCAAACTTCAAAATAAAAATCGGAGCTGATACTTCCCACAGTGCCTTATCAGGAGACTTACTGCCCTTGTTTCTGGTCTCTGGTAACCTGCTGCTGATTGTTAATCACAGCTAGTTTCTTTTGGTCTTCCAGAGGGACCTGGAGGTGTTATCTCTCTTCTGCTTCACTACCCAGTTCCCCTTTGCTGTCTATGTTTTAAGCATCCACATTAAAATTCAAAGCATGCACAGGGCAAAGTCATAGAGCTTTAATCTTGGTCTGAAGTTAGTCCTGGATCCATCACAACTGACACTTGAGGTAATTTGACATTGAAAAAAGAGTTATCCTAGGCCCCAATTCTCATAGCACTGCTGAAGCTGAGCAGTAAATAATGAACTGTACCATCTAATTGAATTAGGCACTAGAGCTCAAGGAGCACTTCTTGAGAATAAGCATATGAAACTATCAGTGAACAGTGACGAACAACCCAGAATTGAGTTTCAATCTGGACAACCTTGATGTTTTAGCTGGACTCCTTAGGATACACTCAGTCTTCTTGTAGATCTTACTTGACCTAGACAGTGCCCAAATTTTCTTAATTACTTCAGCTTACAGCTACTTAATATGTTTAATTACATAATCAACTAAACACATCCTGTATGCTGCTCATTGTGACCTAAAAAAAAAATTAAATAAAGCATAATTCAATAACTGTTAAATAATCTTTTATAATGTTACTACAACAGTTCCTTTGTAAGTTACTAATCACAATTATGCAAATGTTAATTAAGGTTATTACTGCTCAGTTTCTATTGACTGGGGAAAAACTAATTCATAGGCACAACCAGCTGTATCATGTTGCCCTAACAATTTTAACTCTCTACACTTATGGAAAAAAGAAATCAGGACCCTTATTGTACACTGTAGTCATTGTACAGATAACATACATTTTCTAGAGAACAGTCCTTCCATAGCATTTCCCTTCCTTATTTATCTCCTCTCATTTTATTTCCTAGTGAAGAGTTGAATCTTTTCAAATAACATTAATGCAGGAAAGGGGTAGGGAGGATGAAGAGTGGAATAGATGTGAGTTTCTATCTGATCTGAGCAGTGGATGTTAGCCAGGGTATTCTCAACCCTGTTTTAACAACTTCTCTTCTTCAGGAGTCAGTCAGGTTGTAATAAGCTGAATACCACATGCCCCTTTCACATTTCTGAGGGTGCCTCTCAAGTCATTCCCTTACACCAAATTGTTTCTCATTTTTTACTAGGTTTGATGCCTCTTTTATATGCCTAAAAAAGTGTAAAGGGGCTGTGCATAGTAAGGAGTTATGCATCCCAGTAAGTTCACAAAGAATATGGAGTGAGTAATTCATCACACACTGTGAAATACCCACAGGTCAGAAAAAACAGCAAAAAATGCTGATGCTTTGCAAGCAGTGGCATAGAAATATTTGTAGGAGTAGAAAAGAAAAAAGGTAGAGTAATGCAAGTGGAAGGAAAAAGGCACAAAAATGTCACCTAATTCCTTGTCTCAGTGACACATACTGTCATCTCATTGGAGACCTATAACTGCTCAAGTTGCCCTGCAAGTGGATAAAAAATGTCTAAAAATTTCAACAGCAGGTTGAGGAGGGTAAAATGAACTGTTAAGGTCCTGGAAAGTGCATGGCCACGTTCACTTACAAGCACGAGCCATTTGTCAATATTACTGGAAGGTAAGCAGAAGCACCAAGCAAAGCCTGCAATTAAGGCCAGAATAAAATGCTGCAGCACGTGGCCCTCTCAAGAGAGAGTGATTTCAGAGTCAGCAAAGGCAGGCACATCTAGTGTCAGTCTGGGCATAAACACTGGCATCACACCATTTGCACAGAGCAGATGCTGCACAGACTGAGCTAAGCATGGGTGGTTTGAACTTAGGCTTTCTAATTGAAGCCTTTGGATGTGCTGCTGGGACAGCTATGCCAAAAAATAGGCAGCCACTGAGAGAAGTTCAGCAGAACAACAGCTTGCTGTCAGGGGCTATGCCAACTACCTCAAGGACTATGTGGAGTCAAGCTGAGCCACAGGGCAGGTCCAGACAGCCAAAATGGGAGTAGTGGGGTGGGGTGAGGTTTCCTCCTCTTTAAACATATATGCACTAACTGAGTAAACACTGGACTTGGTAGCGTCTCTCATCACTCAAGTGAGATCTTGTTTTCCCTCCCATCAGAGCTCATTGCAATCTACATGTGTCAGAGCAATGGTCCCAACTGTGTGGCATTGGGAAATGTGAGCCAAAGATAGGGCAAGTAACCCCCCAGTCATGTGTTTCTGGACACATGTGAAAATAAATGATCCCTTCCCAGGATTACACTGAAGCTGCTGAAATTGGGAATCAAGTCCTGTCTCTGAGCCACCCCATACCGACAGAGGCAAGCCTACCCTCCCTCCCTTCCTTCCCTCCATTCCTCCTTTGCTTCCTTGTCTCCATTCCCTCCATCATCCCTCCCTTCTTTCCTCATCCCTTCCTCCCTTCCTTGCTTCCTTCTCTCACTACTCTCCCATTTCTAGTTTAGTTGTAAACACTTCAGTGAAAGGGCAGCTGCTTAGCCAGGGTTTACCCAGCAGTGCCAGAGTATTATTGTACTAATAAGGAAAATAACCAACTAAGCCTTACTCAAACTACTGGGAAGTACCAAATTAAGAGACAGAAACAGATTCATGCTCTCTGTCTCCCAAGTATTGATTCATCCCTGGCTGTGGCCAGAGCTGCAGACTGCCCTAATTTAGTTTAGGTCTGTAGCCACTGCTGTCCTTTAGATCAGACTGTCCTGCAGAGACTGGGACAAAACTTAGTCCTTGTCCCTGAGCCATAGACACTCTCCCTTCTTGACTGAGCTTTGGGGGTTAGGTACATGGAGTCACATTTTTAATAAATATCTTTAATTCAACTCAGTCAAGTCCCTAAGTTTTGAGGTGTCTGCAGATTCTCTGTTAGCTATTAAATGTATTTCAAAAGTATCTGGAAAGTAGAAAAATCTATCGATCCCTTAGAGCATTCAATTTGCCTCATCTGTCAAAGCAAAATGCACATATGAACACATCGCTTGACCTCATAAATATTTAGGAGAGTTGCAACCAGGCAAGCTCCAGTTTCCACTGAGTAAATGCTGTAATTTCTTTTGAAGAGCCTGGTGATATGAAATAATGAACCACTAAGCTTTGGACTGAATTGACTATCCATTTTTGTCTTGCTGGTTAATGTTGCATTTTGTGCTTATCTAGTCTCATCCTCTCATTTCAGCCAAAACAGAGTATTTTTAGCACAAACCACAGTCTCTCTTCATCAAAGGCCAGAGAGTTTAATTGTGGCTGGTCAGCAGCAAGCACTTAATTTTGAGAAAGGGAAGACCAGCTCCAAGTGTGCTGCACCAGTGTTCTGCTCCAACAGGTTAGCTGGAGTACTAATTTTACACTCAATCCACTCATAGAGGAAACATTTCTTAATCTTGTCTCCTGACCCTTTTAGTCACTTTGCTCCCCTTAGCTCCTCAGTTTACACTATCAAGTGAGCAAGTGTGCTAGTCACAGCCAACGAAGCCATTGCAGGAAGCAGAAAGCAATACCCTTAACCTCCCTGAAGTGAGTAAAACATCACTGGGTGATGTTAGAGTGACGTCTGGCACATTGCTGAAAGGGAGCACAACACTCTTCTACAAATCCACACTAATCTAACTCAGCTCTGAATTGCAAGGACCATGGCAGAAGTACAAGGACAGCTTCTTGGTCTTGCTCAGTATTCAGAAGATCAAAATGCTCATATTTTACCACTTATGATTGTAGTTGCTTCAGCCCAACTATGTAAGACAACTGGGTTGGAAAAAAAAAGAGCAAGTTTCTTCTTCAACTTTTTAAGACTGGTATGTATCACTTTTTGCCTGTGCAAGCAATAAAATCTGGTACCATACTAAGTCAGTGATTTTCAGGGACTTACATAAGTTAACAACCTGGGTAGAAAACCCACTATTCATATATTTTAGATTAATGGCTACCCAGAAAGTTCCAAACCCTGGCCTGAACAATGACTGTTAAATTCACAGAGTATATTTAACACAAATAATCAATTAATGAATAATGTAAAAATTCTGTTTTATAGTTTGAGGATAAACTTTCATAACCTGTCATTTATTAATAATTAATAGCAAACAGTTCATTGTGATGGCACCCAGAGAGTCGTAACCTGATCAGTTCTCTTGAATGTTTAGTATTTTAGTGCATAGACATGCAATAATTTAGTCTTTGCCCGAAAGGAGCAGGCCAAAAGATGAGATGCATAAAGAAGAGCATGGAAAAAATAGAATAGCAAATAAAAATAATAATAACCCAGATATACAGGTCCTTCCACAGCAGTAGGAGTAAACAACAACAAAAAAATCTTCAAGTAACAATTCTAGGATGAAACTGCCTTTACAGAAGCTAAGTCCCAATATTCCTTCCAACAGACACACTAAGGCTGCCCACTGTTGCATAAGGAATCAAACCTGCAAGGACAGGTCTTAAAAGTAACACCTATTTTAATCTACATAGTAAAAAACCAGCAGACTTGGCAGTCATCACCATGTTCACAACACACTGTCTAGAACTTCATGATCTCATTCTCAGTGTATGAGATCCGGCTCCCAAAGCAGGAGCTCAGACCCCTGTTTCCAGCTGGAAGCTGGCAGTGCAGTTGTGATGACACATAGCTGAACTGCATTTTCCAAATTGGCAAGTTAAAAAGAAAAAGTACACTGTTAGTGAGCAAATTCAATACAGCAGGAAAGGAAAAACTAGACCTTTAAAACCAGTTCCCCACTGCTCATATTACAAAACCAATGAAAATCACTTTCCAAATGTAACTGCAGACCTGGGTCTTTCATCTTTGATCAAGCCACAGCATGCCCTGGCCTGACCTTGGGCCGGGTCCTACGCTGGGTGAAGTCTGAAGCAGAGCTGGACCATACTGACAGGAGAGCTGTGTCAGGTCTCTCCCTTCCTTCCACCACCTCTCCTCTCTGCATTTCTTGCAGGCAGCAGGCTTATGGTGTCCCTAGCAGTGTCCCCAGAGCCTGTCAGGTGAATGGAGGACTGCCCTCTGTCATGTCATCACTTTTACCTGCAGAAAAAAAAATCTCTTACAGGCATTCTCTCCTGCAAAGAGAGACCTGGTAGGGAGAAAGATAAGTTTTTCACTTCCAGTGCAAAGGGAACAAAAGTCCAAGAGGAACTTTGCCACGTAGGCTGAATGCTGGATTAGGCAAATGCATAGCTGGAGAGCAATTGTGAGTGAGCTGGCTCCTTGAGACAACTCCGACAGGGTCATTGGAGTTAGGGAGACTGATCAGATAGGTGAGGTTTGGTTAAGGTTTTGCAGGAGGTCAGTGGCTGTGCCAGAAACAGGACTTAAGGCTGCCTTTATTCTGTCTGAGGCTAGTGCTCTTTCAATTAAGTCTGCCCATTCTACAAATAAACCCTGACTTTCCCTCTACCTTATGTGCGCTCCTGCCAGTTCCTATTTAAAAGTCTAACCAGATGATCCAGAGGATCATGAAGAAGAGAATATAAATTAATGGTCCTCAAAGAACAAGAAGGGTGTACACAGAGCATTCATATAAGGGAGAGGAGCAAAGCAGCACAGAATTTGTAAAACAGAAATTTCTATCTTGAATTTATGATCAAAGTCTCAAAGAGCATGATGGTAGTTTCTATTATTGTCTCTTTCTCTTCTAATTTTTTTCCCCCTTTTCGCCTCTAATCTTCATCAACCTTTGACTTTTGCCCAATAAAAATCTTTTGTGTCACTTCTTTGATTGAAGTATTGAAAGAAACGAATAAAACTCTTAAACACTTTTCTGTGAGCAGGTTTAGTGTCCTTCCTATTAACTGATTCATGAGCAAAACTCCACAATTTCATACCCACCCTTGTACTTTCTACCTTACCTCTGAAATCTTTCCTTTGCCCACCTTTCAGGGCACGCATGGCTTTCCATCCAGTGTGCATAGCGTCAGTCGTGCAGTGATGCCCCACTCCATGGCAGCGTTTCTGGAGCAGAGCTGCAATGCCTACAATAACAGCAGCACTTTTGCAGAACACAGCTCTTCTTTACCTAAAACTCTCAGGGGGTGCTGTCAGCTGCCAGGGATCTTCCTGAAAGAAAGAGGAGCTGAGAGAAACCTGATTGACTTTTAATTGGATAGCATATGGTGCCGAGAAGAACAAAGAGACCATATTGACATTTACCAAATTAAATGGTTAAGTAGGCTGGAACAGGCCTGATGCTGATGGCAGACCTACAGCAACAGCCCATTGGGCACTGCTGTTTGCAAAACATGTGCTGAAGTTTGGACACTCCTTGCATCAGTGGTGCGAGGGAAAATGAAAGGATAGCAGATGGCAGATTGGCAGTTTGAAGGGAGATACAGCCTGGCTCGTCTTACTATTTTACCATACCTAGATCAATATTTTATTCCCCTGTTCCCAGGCTGAAAGAGCTCTCACTTGTTCAGTGTGTCATAAAAAAAGTTGCTGTACAGATTTCAGCTGTTGCCCTGCTAAGTGGCAGCAACGGGGCTCTGGTCAGCAGCAGGCACTGCCCTTGTTAGACTTCATTACTCTGGAAAGGAGTTGTCAACAGCTGTACCCAGTTGCAAACCCTCTGTATCAGCGCTTTTGAAAACCTTTGCAATTTCAACAGAACCATCAGCAGCAGGAAAGAAAAATGGTTTGTTTTTTTCATCATTTTGGAAGATGGGAGAGCATGCCAGTAATTGAGATGGCTTTAGTGCTTGATAGAACAGGCCAGCAATAGCTAGTTGGCAGAAGTTTCCTTGAGCTTTTCTATCCCACTCTCTCTTTTCTCACGCTGAGTCTTTTAACATCAATATTTGACTTGATTTTAAGGAAGCAAAGTCTTCAATCCCACCATGCTCTGTTTCAACTTGCATGCTGCAAATTAGCTCAGAGTGCCCCTTTTCAGGCCCCCTGTGCACTGACCTTGCCTCAGTGTCACACACATGGCTTATATTTTGTCTTTATCTTCCTCTAACAGCTTCACTGTGCTCATCTTTCAAAGACCATAGACCACTTGGAGGGCCAGTGACCTATGTCAGTACTGGGACACCATTTCTTGAAATTATCCTTTGGGTTCATTAAGGCTTTGCACTTTGAAGCATAGCTGAAGGTTCTGTGCCAAAATTCAGACGTTTGTCTTTCATTTCTCTGCCTGGGCCCAAGGCACTCAAAGTCATGAGTAAAATTACCCTGAAAAGCTGAAGCCAGTCAGCAGAAGGTAGATTACATCACAAAACAAGCCTAAAATATGAAAATACCGATTTTCTCTCCATAGGAAATTTTCAGAATCAGGACATGCAAGATGTTTTCAGGCATAACAACAGTTATTAGAATAACAGCTTGCATACTGTACAGATAAAACATATTACTATAATAAAAGTCAAGAAAAACATATCCATGTGAATAATGGTTTTGCTGGGTTTGCTGCTAACCTGAGGAATCTCACATTAATTTTTATTTGAGTTGTCCTAAACCAGAAATTATGACTACTTTCTTCAACAACCACAATCACCAATGTGGAAATATAATCTTCTGTTGAATAAAACATTTCTTTTGACTTACAGCATTGTTTCTTTTGAGGTTGTACTCTGTTTTACTTTGTGGTATTTTATCCCTTTTGTTTTGAACAAATAGATCCATTATAAAACATGAGCCCTTTTCCTTTAAAGAAAACTTTAAACTGTCTTATTCTCCTCTAATGTCTCCATCCAAAACTGTTCTCTAACAGATTCAGATGAGTTTTGGCCTCTACAAAACTGAATTTTCTAATAAATTTTGGATCAAACCCCCGTCACCTTTCTCCCAAATGTGATCAAAATCTCTAGTTAACGCTTGCTCTTGGTAAAACAACAGTGAGACAGCAAAGACCTAGGGGTGACAGAAAAGAAAGATTTTTGGATTTTGTATGATGTATCTTTAAATCAAAGAGTCATCGCATGTTTGTGTTTTTCCATTCACTCGTTCGCTTTCTGTGATTGAGATTAATATTTCCTTTGTTCATTTTGAGGGGGTTGGAGGGGGATTTCTGACTCAGGATTCAAGCCTTTGGAGCATTAGCTGTAAATTAAAACAGATGCTTTCCTGAAGATAACCCAATCAAATCAATATGGAGCCAAAGGAGTCCCTTACATGATGAAAGCTCTTTTTAAAGTACTGTAAAGCTGTTTTATTGTTCAGTCCATCAATTTCCTTTTCCTGCTCAGATCTGACACAGGACAAGTTGAGGCCACTGACCCTTCTGCAGAGCCCAACAGGGAAAGTTCCCGTCAAGACCAGCAGTGCAGCCAATATTGCCAAAGCAGGCAGATCAGTGGAGGGTTTATGTGCTGTGGGACAAGGTTGTAATGGTTTTAGCTGTGCTTCATATTGCTCTGTGTTGCAAATTACGGTCAGATGCTCATGTGCAGAGCTCAGCATCAACACTAACCCTCAAACAAACACCCCAAGGGGCCCCAGGGTCACGCACAGGTACCAGCAGCTTCAGAGGGGTCTGCTCCAAGGGTGCTTGGAAGAAGTTAGTTAACTCACTCAGCTACCTTTAGGTGTGGTCTATTCTGAAGATACAGACCAAATATTACATCCATAGCAACCCATATTGACAGCTGTCTCCCCACATTAGCTCCCCAGCTTGGCACCAATATATCAATATATCTGACATATGAGCCTGAGTCACCAGAGAAAAATATTTATGAAAGTCATGTTCTGCAATGTAAACGTAATATGCCGTGCCCAGAGCACAGAGCAGTCACCTGTAGAGAGCATTCATAGCATAGTGTATTGTCTTTAGCTAGCTAAAATTTTAGTGAACCTTTTGTATAAAAAGAGACAGGGATTAAAAATCTGTAAAATAAGGATTCATACTAGGAAGAAGCACTGCCAAAAGTGAATGCAACTTATGTGAGAGCTTTCCGGACACAGGCATGTGGGAGAATCCTGTACTTTAGTAAGCTGGATTTGAACTCCATCATTTCTATGCAAAATACAAAATAAAGGCCACATAACCTACAAAAACTCTACTTGAAATTTTGGCTATTCTTTACCTGGCAAATCTTAGATTTTCACATTTTAAGTAAGATTAACTAATAAGTTTTGATGTTTCAAACACTAATGTCTCTTTATTCCTAGGATACTGGAAACAACAACAGAATTGAAAAGCAACTTTACAAAGTTCTGAAAGCCAAGGAGTATATCCCATATTTTTCCTGAAGCTACAAAATCTACTTCCATAGTAAAAAAAGAAAAAAACAAACCAGAAAAGAGGAGATACTCTAAAGATCTTATCAAATAAAGATGTAGATTATGTAGATGAATCTGAAGGATGCACAATGAGTGTGGAAGGAAATGCAACAATAGCTCATGTTCAAGATGGGAATGAATTCACTTAAGTGTCAGATGATACAATAATCTCTTTTTTTTTTAGTATTATTCAGATTATTTATAGGCTATACTAACTACCATTCTTACAAATGACGATCTCCTAGGGTTTATTCCTTATTGAGCTATCATGAAGCTGTGAAAATTTCCTAGTAGAAGAGGGTCTTTGAGAAGAATCAGAGAGAGGGAAATCATCTTCTAGATTTGTTCTGGAAAGATGTTTCCATTTATGTACTGTGTTACAGAGACAGTGACAAACTAGTAGATGAAGATGAATATCACATGCCTTCCAGGAGAATGAAAAGGGTTAGGCCTATGCAGTACTTTGACAGTAAGCATATGATACTTCAGTTTGAGGTCGCAGGAAATAGAGTGATTCGTACACATCTCCTTCCTTGTTTTAACATGGGGTATGCACAGACAATCCTTCATAGGAGAAAAACAAGATCTGGCTTGACCCCCAGTACAAAGAGTTACACATCAGCATGACTCATGAAAGTAAACTCCCTTGGATCCCCATCTGCCATACATTATCCAGCAGCAACCTGTCCTTGAAATGAACTAAGTACAGGTTTCCATCTGGCCAGCGACCAATTAGTCAGTTTGCACAGTGACCTTTTGCCTTGTGATTGCTTTTAAATGAAGTATCCAAAATCTGTATTGTTCTGGGTAGGAAACATCTGAAATCACTTTCCAAAGAGTGCTTGGCACTTCCCCACTATTATACCATTGTGCAATTTAAAATACATCATCTCACTTATTGTTCAATCTATTTGATCTGCAGCACTGCTTTCTGCTGCAGCCACTCCTGTGGAAACAAAGAGATCTTCCACTCCTTTCAAGGCTGAATTAAAAGTGCTGTCCCCAGGAGTACTTCTGCTGGATCCGAGTATCCAGTAATCTACTATGTACAGAGACAGCCTGTCACCATTTCTAAGAGACAGGAAGGAAGAAACTTAAAAGTAAACTTTCTTTTCTTAGTTTTGGACATATGAGGCAGACCAGAGTATATCAGTAAGGTTTAACTTGCAATCCAGTCCCAAAGGTCATAGGAATAGCTTTATTTTGGCTGGAAGACTCAAGACTCGTCTGCTTTTATTTTTAGTGTATAGTAAAGCACACACAAATTTTTGCAAAGGATACCACTTCTTAAACGTGTGTTTATTTTTTTTCATCCTTACCCCCTCATAGAACAATTAATGGGATGAATAGTGTCTATCAGTGGCTGAATTTGAAGACATTAAAATGGTTAAAAACTGACATTAAAAAGAGCTAAGTTTTTTGAACACATTTTGCAGCGTACTATTTGGTAAGATGCCATAAACTTCAATGTAACTAATCTGTGAAGCAGTTACCTTAGTTTTAGATAATATTTTTTATATTATGATGCTGCCTTATACTTTTACCTTTTGTTTAAAATATTCATCTTAATTTCTCATAAAATGATTTAATGATACATCATCCTAAACTAGCATTCACTCTCTATCAGAAAAATCATACATATATTTTTTTAAAACACCAGATATCCAGCCAATATTATAATTTCTAACCTCTTACAGAATAGAGGTGGAAAAAAAACCCCAACCCATATGATTGGTTACATACAGTTCATCTTCCTTTATGGTCACAGGAGGGATTAGACTGCCTTTTGTTCTTTTCTAAACTTTTCTGTGATGGGGCAGAAGTATAACCAAGTGATCTACTTAGAATATTTCTGGTGTAAGCCAGTTGAAGAGGGCATCATTTTTCACCATACTTAGCTGGCCAGTGTGTGTTGCACCAAGTAACTCTCCTAATTTGCCTGTTGAATATGTTTTGCTGTAAAGTAGTTATATCTGAGTAAACCAGGAGAGCTCACACCACTGAATATATCTTTTCTAAGGTGTAGTTTACAGGCAGTAACATACTATATAAGAAGTATTATGAGGGAAAATTTCAGGAGTCATAACTTAGATGTGTAGTGTAAGATATCATGCAATGGCAGAAAACAACTCACTCTTTTCAAGCAGAATCTGTGGGGAAACGTCTCAGGAGACATTCCCACCAATGTATGGTACATTGACTGACCAGACAGTGTATGTCTTTAACTTTTGGCTTGAATTCAGGTCTTCTGCCTTTGCACAGCTTGTACTGGCAGCCTAAGTTCTCAGTGAATCACCTTTAATGCTTACAAAACCCTATGCCTGAGGCTCACTTTCATGAAGTATAGTTTATGGGTTTCCCTAACCAGTTCTTTAAATCCCCACAGGTGTCCTGGCACCTTAAGTCATAGAAATACGATTTTCTCCTCTGTGCTTAAGAGGGAGGGGAGTGGTATAGCACCTCTTCTGTTATTTTGTTGATAGAAGGATAGCTTCAACATGACAGGTTCTGTCATCTCTACATCTTTTGTGTGAAACAGATTTTGTGTGATGGAGCTGTCTGTCCACCTTTACCAGTGAAGGCTATTCACTGAGAGTGTGACTGAAGCTACAGCTACCTGGAGTCCTATGTTCAAAGTCTAATGAAGACCTGGCAATCATTATGCACCTTGTTTGGCACTCAAGCAGATGCTCACTCCTGCTGCTCCCCCTCTGGCAGCTCTTAACTACTCTCTACATGTTTTATGTCTGACTGGGTTTCCAGTAAGTGCGTGCATTTGTACTGAAGCTCAAAAGAGGCACCAAAGGGCTCTGTTGGCTTCCAGCAGTGGTAAAAGGGTTTAGACAGCAGCAGAGTCATGAACAGTGTCACTACCACACATTAGCAGGGCAAAAAATGTGGTGAGGAATTGAGAGGAAAAGATAGGAGTAACGGTGCAAGAAAAAAAGTAGGAGAAACAGTGGCAATGGGGAGAATCAGAAACAGAAAGAGGAAATGTGGTGAGATCCTATGCTTAGGAAAAATAGAAATGAAAATATTGATGAGAAGTAAATGAGAAGAGCTAGAGAAAAGTAGGAGCAGTTGAGGACTTAATGAGGGAACAGAATGGGATGAGAGAAGCCAACAGAAAAGCCAAGAGTTTTTGGATCTAAAGACAACTTTATGAAACTCACAGGAGGGTTTCGCTCTGCTAAGCAACTGCATCCATCTCTAGCTCTCCTGGTTAGCTCAGACCTCCTCTGTCTTCCCAAAAGTCCTTGCCCAGTCTTCCTATGTGCCTTCCTGCAATTTCTGACTCCCCACATCTGTTGTTTCTGCCCCGGGGAATTCTGTCAAACATTTCAAGTCTCCATGTGATGCTGTTCACTTCTGCCAAAACACTATTTAGCAAAACCAATGTTTATGGCTGTGCACACAATATAGGTAAACATGCAAACCAGATCATTAAAGAAGCTGCAGAAAATGTCTGATAAGCAGCTGCACAAAGCTTAGTGCCCATGCCATGGGGAAGGAGCCGTCTGCACTTTTCCCAGGGGCCACGGAGAGCACCCTGTAGCCAAGAAGCTTTGAAAGGGATAGTTGTTGCCTTATGTAAAGCTCCACACTGCCCCTTGCACAACATTGTGTGCAAATCCAACAATTTTTTGTTTTACTGAAAGCTGACATACAACAAAACTAGATATCCATCAGAGATGTCTTCAGGGGTTGCAAGTGCCCAAGGGTCACTGCATTAACACATTTTAATTAGACTTTTTCTGGAGGAAGTTTTATGTTGTCAGGAATTCAGGTTTCAAAGTCTCAGCATCAAAGCAAAAGAACTTGCATTACCAGAATGACAAATAAATATCACTGAAGCATTCCCTAACAATAATGAAAGGGCTGATAGCTGAGAAAGATTGAGCCAAATTCACTTAGCTCAGAAGGCCTCAAGAAATTGATGTAATTTGTTAGCTCATAGCTACATGAGTGGAAAACTAAATGTAATGCTTGATAGCAAGAGTTCCTTCCACATAGAAAACAATGGAAATCAAAAAAGAGTTGCTGGAGCCAGGAGATATGAGTAAAGATTGGAGTTTTAGCTGTATCAAAGAGTATAGACTGAAAGGAAGAAAAAGTAAATAAGGATGTAAAAAATGTTCTGATATACCAAACAGTTTCTGTTGAATTCCAAAAGAAATAGAAGTTGGCATAGTCCATTATCAAGAAACAAACCACATTTTCAGTTCAAATGCAGCTGTTTTTCACAAGGTCAAAAAGACTCAAATCTACTAGGAACGAAATATGAACAAAAAATAGACTAGCTAAAATTGCATTCTGAATTTATTCATCATTCATTTGATCACAGATGGCATATAGTTCAGCAAGGATCTGATTATATGATAAATGGCAGATTACTGGTGTAAGATACACAGCAAAAGATACACAGCACAAAGAAAATGCACTTTTACTGCATTGCCCTTTTACCGCATTGAAAGATGAGGTTTTATTATGTGTAAAGGATAACTGGAGAAGGTATAGTGTTAGAATCATTAACTGCTAAGAAAAACTTAAAAAGTTGCAGGTCCTGTCAGAATTTTGCTATGGGCAACTATTAGTGAGTACTGAACTAACGACTTCATTGTACCCTGAAAAAGGATGGGACTGATACCACTCTTCAGATGAGGTGTAAAACTGATCTCATTGTGTCCTTAATTATCCCATCAAACTCTTGGCTCAAATGGGGAGTCTGTCCCAAAATCTTGACCCAAGTGCCTCCTGGAATACATTGGACAATCCAGTATTATTTTCAGCTTCATTCATGTTGCAATATGCCCCTTAGCGAGCATCACTTTGCAGTCCCAGAGGAGCTGTGTTTCAGCACAGCATGAAGTCGTTCTTAGAGAGGTAAGTCAAATTTTACAAGACACTCAGCAATGAGACCTTTGAGGATGAAAGATGTCATATGATTTTGTTGGTAGAGAGGAACAGACTCAGAGAGTTCAGTTCGAAGAGTGATCGCTTGACCTGACCATTCTGTGCTCTGCTGCTTCTTCTTTCAATGTGTGTTCTGCTCATTGACCCCTATAACTGAAGGGGAGTGAAAACAAAAATTCGGTAAGACCAAATCAATATGTGGAATTTCTCCCAGTAACAGGACTTATTATTTATCCAAGAGAAATGAAGAGAGAAAGAAATGAGGGAATTAATTGCTCTTAACCCATCAGTATGATGAGTTGACCCCAGCTATATTTCTATATTTCTATCTGGTTTTTTTAGAGGTATGCCATCAGGTGGGGACACATGTTCAGGGGGGAATGAGGTTAGCAGGACAGCAGGCCTCTGATTTAATGCCACCTAGTCCCTCCAAAATCTCTATCAGACATATGCAGCTGTTACTACAGCTACTTCTAACAGTGAATTGTTCCATGGCCTTGTCTAATCCTGCATTAAAGCTGTTATTGCTGATAGCCTGGCAAGTATGGCAGCACAGAGCTCAGGACCCATTTGAAAAACAGGAGAGGTATTCAGGCACCTGGGCTTTGCATCAGCCCACGTTTGCTGCTTAATGGACTTGAAAGCTGAACGAGTCACATTAAAACCAGCACCACACAGCAGATACAGCAGAAGTATGAGCACTGGAATTTATGGTGAGAGTAACTGCAGGGCACTCAAACTTACACGTGCTCTGAGGATAGCTTTGGCTTTGCATATTTATGCTTTTTTGAGCTGGAGAGTATGATTTCTTTGCTGTAAATGACTCCCCCAGCCCCAAATTATTTCTAGCAATTTTCACAGTTACAATAGTTAAAATTCTCACCACTAATGTCTTGTGTTTTGTGAACCATGCTCACACAGAGTTACAAGTTAAAAAAAAAAAAGAAAGTGTCTTTGTGGTTAAACAAATAGATTCTATGGAGGCATAATCAGGAAACCCCACA
This sequence comes from Neopelma chrysocephalum, assembly GCF_003984885.1. Taxonomy (NCBI): domain Eukaryota; kingdom Metazoa; phylum Chordata; class Aves; order Passeriformes; family Pipridae; genus Neopelma; species Neopelma chrysocephalum. The sequence goes on from NW_020897715.1 coordinate 7,808,683, forward strand.
CCAGCTCTCTGCACACTTCCACTCTATCTTTCTGTATGACCCAGAAGTCATGTTATTCCTGAGGCCCACAGAAGAAATAGAATATATCATCAGGTTGCACTTTTAGCTGAATGAAGGCGTACAAAAGGCTTCCACAACAGAAAGATGAAGTCAAATCTTTTGGGTTCCTTCCAGCAGCTCAGTCTCTCTGAATAAGGATGATAAATGTGATCACAGAAAATACAGGGTGGATGGGGATAGCAGTGTCTCATTTTCTGGCTGCTGCCCACGGCTTTGCTCCTGTAAGTGGGCTAGAAAGAGGAAATATGTAGAGAGCTGTGTTTGATTTTATGCTTTCTCATCAATGGAGGAACCCCAGCTGGGAAGCTACGACAGTACAAAACCAAGCAGACCAGAGAACCTGGTCCTTATGTAAATATTTTAAACTACGCATGCTGTTACCATATGAAGCAATACCCTGACATTGAGAAGTGAAGGGAAGTACTTTAAGGCATACTGTGAACACTAAACAAAAGTAGGCTTTCAGATTGAAAAAAAAAGAGATAGTCTGGTGTTCTAGATTATTGGGTAACCCTTATAATAAAGACTTGTACTTCTCACTATTCTGCATTGCAAACAGTATTTTGTTCTGTGGTACTTTTTTACAATAATGATACTTATAAATCTGTACAGTTAATAAACTTTAAATACATGGTCTGAAGAGCAACCCAAAGTAATTCAAAAAAGAAGAAGCCTGAGATCTACTTTTGCTGTAAAGGAGCATTTCTAATAAATCACATCTCACTACTGATTAAAGTTCCGCCATCTGGAGTTCACCAAAGTGGCATCTGGCATCCCAACAATTTTAGGAAGTATGCTGGAACTATAATAATAAAACTGAATATCCTGGTTTTAAACAGGCAGTTTCTCCAGCTGATCTTTTTAAGAGATATGCTGCAGTTCAAGCGGAAGGCTTGGCACACAAGCAATGATGCTTGGTGAAATTCTGTGACTGAGGTTGCACTGGAGGTCCACTCGTTGAATACAATTCTTCCTCCTGGCTTTAAAATTGTGCCTTAAAAGCCTCACCTAAGTGAAGTACTTTAAGTATATACGTCTAGAGGAAGCCTTTCTTGTCCAAGGCCATAGGCACCTCCAGAGCATAACTGAGCTCTATTAATGCATGAATTATCTTTGAGAGTGTCTACATAAGATTCATTATTGAACAGAGAAACTCCACTCCTAAATTATTTACAATTAAGCAAAATGCATTTGGGTCTATGACTATGCATAGGATATCAAAAGCTTGATCTTAAATAAGCATTGCTTAACCTATTGAATTAGTATCCTTTCTATATCTCTGCTATTTATGATCAATAGCATGGATTGCTGGCTAATTAGTCTGGGATCAAAAAAATTATGGATAATAAACCTTCAAAAGTATGTAGATACATGAAGTGTATCAGGTGCATACAATCCTGTCTGACAATAATTCAGTCTCTTCAAAGGTCTTCCACACATCCAAGACTTCCACAGTCTTGGCAATGCTAACTTGCTCAGGAGCTGCTTCTGGCCCATGCAGCACCACAAGATCCACAAAGCAGATTTTTATGCACTGGATAAGGTTAGGGATGCTCTGATATGACTAATTGAAGTAATGGAAAACAAAACATATCCACCACTTACATTTCATAGCACAGTGATAAAAGGGGAGAAATATGAGTTGATCTGACACTTATTTCTTTTAAAGAATAGACTAGTGGCTAAAGTTACCATAGAGAAAGCATTGGACTACTCTGGGTGGCTGATTCTATTTTCTGGAACTAGAAGCAGCAGGTAGGCTAGACTTAAATGAATTAAATGCAAATAGTCTATTTATATTCAGAGCCTTTCTTTATGTGGATTTATTTCATTACGAGAGGAGATGCTTGATTCTGACATTGCAATAACTGACAAATAATCATGCACCAAAACTGTATTTTACCAAGTTATCTTCTTTTACAGTCCTGTTCTTCGGCAGTCCTCCCACAGAAGTGTCCTATGCAATACACGCTATTTTTTAAAGAACTTCTATTCAGACTTTATTACTTCTTGTTCCCTAAGCTCTCTTTGCTAACACAATTGTACCTCGGCATGCCAGTGATTCATGAATTAAACTGACAGTGATCAGAGCAGTACTAGTTAACTGGTCAGGATGTATCTTTTGTATTGATGATGTCAGTTGTGAAAATACAATTAGGTATCTGTAAGCAAACTCCCAATGTTTCATAAATAAGTGCATTTCCTCTACAGTAACATGAATAAATGTGTTCACAAGCCTGGTATATTTACAAATACTTAGAGAAAATCTCAGTCCTAGCTGGGCTGAACTTCAGTGAGGTATTGTGCATGCAAATGCCACGTTTTATAAGGATACATACTGAAGTTTCATGACAGCCATCAAGCATTACTTGTATTTGAATAATAGCAAGCAAAGTTCCACTTCTGTATTTTAGGTGCAATGTATAGTAGTATATCAAAAGCCTTAAAATAAAATAGGAAAACTAAATTTTATGTGAGCCTTCAGTCAATTTTTTATATTTTTTTGCAATAACAATATCACAGACTATTTGTAGTAGCTTGAATGTGACACTGAAAGTGTGCAACGAATTTCTCTTCCTTGTCATTTCATTTTTCTTTCAGTCTCTCTCTTCCATAGCTTTAACCTTTCCTACTTCTCTTTGCCTTCCCTATTATATGCACACTACTCTTTTTATTGTAAAGCAGCATCCATTTCTGTGACTCTGTTTATCCTGAATAATGTAAGAGCACTCTGAAAACTTCTAGTGATTAGCTCACCACAACACAGTCACCCTGATTTTACCGCCCTTGGGTTAAAAATTACAATGCCATTTTAACAATACACGAACTTCAGGGTTGTTTCTTGAGTTGAGGTCAGCAGCTTGTGTGCAGGATTCTTCCTGTGCACTGGATGATACCTCTAGTTGAGCTTATGAAGATGCAATTACCCAATGCAGATGCAACTACCCAATGGGAATTTTGCCAGGACATGAGGATCAACACGATTACAAAATGTGCCGTGAAGTCATTTGCAAAAGGTAGTTGGAAGCTCATTTCTTTAAAATGATACCCTAAAGACAAAGAAATACAGAACTACTGGAAATCATGGAACCTCCTTGGGGATTTTCCAGCACCAACCATGCCCTGGTCTCATTTGTGACCGGATCTCTCCCTCACAGATGGGAGTGCAAAGGAAAACCCTGTGCTACAACCCTGGCTTCCTTCTGTGAGCAATTTCCTTGCATGAGGAGGAAACAGCCTCAGTTCTTTATATTTTTTTTTAATAAAATGTTTTCCTCTACCTCCTATTCCATTGCAAACTTCTGGAAATAAAAAGCACGTTTAAACTTCTCCAGTTACATTTTTCTATGTTTTGTGTTTCTTTTCTTCTGATCTTTTTGCTTTCATCTGCTGACTTTATTATACCAATTTAGCTGCCACAGATGTTTTTTTTTCCCTTTTGTTTTAATGGATGTGGCATTGAAAAGACTGTTTCTGGCCTTCTGCCTATAGCTGCTACTTTTTGGTGTCTCCTTTTCCCCTTACCATCTCTTTAAGTGACATGCAATGAATCCTACAATACCACAAGATGCTGACAGCTCTTTGTCAGCGGATGAAGTTCCCACTCAGCACTGCAAGTGGTATCCCAGGCCATCTCATCAGCCAAGGCAAATTGTCACATCCTCACTGATTTTCCTGAAATCAGCAGAGCTTCACCAATTTAATTCAGCTGGGTAAATGGACTGATGAATTCCCAAAGTACACCCAGAGATTAAGATCAGGGCTTTTTATGACTTCAGCAACATCAGCAAAACCAAAAGCTCATCCTAAGTTTTCTTCTCACCATCCTTTAGAAATTTCCCATTGAGATTTTTCCACATTGGACTCTGGTTGGCACCAGAGTCCAGTGTCACCTTCTTTTCTTTCAGACTTAATGAATTAATGGCAGCTAACTTGCTTTGCTGCAGCACATCGGTGGGACTCAGCAGCCCTGCATGACAAGGGTTTGGAAGAAATGTTTCTGATAAACACTGCCAGCATCTTGCAACTAACTGCAGTCACGAGCTGTGCAGCATGGCTGGCATAGGACTAGAATGAGGGATAATGCAGAAACCTGATGCAGACAGCTGCCAGGTCCTATATCTTGATTTCCTCCCTCTTTGCAGCATGGTAGTGGATCCCCTTAACGGTGGACACTTGATAGCTGCAGCTGGTCAGTCCTTCTCCCTGGGCCTTGAGAATCAGAGACTACAGCAGGAGAGGACAAGGGAAGAGCTCTGTGATGCTGCTCCTACTCAACACTGTAAGGTTTCGATAGAAAAATGCAGGTATCGACATTTCAAAATGTCTTCCCTGCTCCTCTATAGGTTGAAAGTTGTTGAAGATGGTCAAAACTCAGGGGGAGAAGTAGAGAGATCTGGCAGATCTTTCCATCATAAAGTGTTGGAGAATATCTTCAATGTAATTTGACAACTAATTCCTGGGACAGCAGATAGTACTCTGTGAACCCTGCATAACTTAAACAGCAGGCCAAAATCAGAGCCATATGACATCCATAATACTTGTTAATTCAAAGGATTTCTTTTTTTCTTTAGGTTTCTTCCAGCTCTAAATGCAGTTGCATGCTCAAATTTAAAGCTTCCTGACCCTTACATTTCTGGGAGACTAAAAATCTGAGCTGCTGGTTTTGGTTTAATCTTTAATCTTAGAAGGAGCTGTGATAGAGCCCTTCTGAACAGCACAATCTAGATGTTACACATAACACCCTTCCCTTGCAAATTTCCAGGTGTTTCTCAGATCTTACAGGTAGAAACATCAGAACTCCAGCTGGAAAAGTGGTTTGCCTGAGAACATGCCAGTGATTACAGAGTTATTTCCTGACTCCCATTTTCATTGCTACATTAAAAAAAAAAAAAGAAAATCATAGCTAAAAGTTGCAGCCAAAGCCTTATTGCTTTTCCTTCCATTCTTTTATTTTCCCTGTAACAACACATCTTTTCTAGTTTCTTTTCTACATATGATCCTCAAGTCCTTCCAGTGTACTATGCTTCTTGGCCAATTCCAAGTAGTTATTGTGGATTTTAACAAGCATATCACTGCATATTTGGCTGACCACAAGCTACATTAGATGTACTTTTATACACCTTTCATTAAATGTTTTCAGATCTACTAAGTTTTCTTTTCACATGGAAAGATAAAATAGATTTGAGGGCTACAGTTGTGCTCTATTTCTTGGTTTGTAAGACCAGCATCAGAGTTCATTTATAATCCTCTATAGCTGTGTTCACCTGTGGTCTACTCTACTGCTCAAGCTTGCTATTGACTTCAGTGCTTTCAACAACATCTTGATGTATTCAAGAAATTCTTGGAATCAATAATGTGAAAAGAGAAATTATAAGGTTTGTTTGTGAAAATGTTGTAAAGAATATGCTTGCTTCTAAACAAAACTCTATCAAAACCCTTCTATTTAAAAAATGGTGGTTCTTTTTCTACTTGGTTCACCTGAAATGGAAAGTCACAAGGAAGAAGGAAGGTAAATCATTCTTTATACCCAAAAATGACAGGAAAAAGAAAGGGAAAGGTGCTCAAAATTAAAAAAAAAATCTAAATTCTTAAGCTTTGGAAAAAAGAATCTAAAACCCATTGTTGGACATAATGACATCACATGTCTCGGTATGAAGCCATCACTCAGAACATTTATCCAGGAACAATCCCATACATCAAACTGCAGGCAACTCCTTTTAAATCACAGCTCAGTCAGGTTATTCTCATTTTCTTACCAGTAGCATGTTGCTGGAGCTGCCACCAGCCACTGGGATGAACCACTTCCAACTCCATTTACTTCACCTGAAGCAGCCATAGTTCCTTTCTCACTATGGCACTTGGGAGGCACAGTGTCCTTATTGATACTGTGTGTCTTGCCAGAAGTGGTAAGACAGAACCATCAGGATGCTCATTGCTCTTTGCTGGAAGGCCTGATCTGGAATCAGAAAAGCATCCTATGAACCAAACAGAGTGTTGAAATTGGGATATATTGCTTAATCTGTTCTTTCATAAAGAAACACACTGAAAATAATTTTCTTTTTCACCTAAGTAACTTAAGGATGTTATTAGTGGACTGTTATTTCCATTTCATTCTCTGACTCTGTTTTTCACTAATGAGATTTCCAAAAGGACCTTATTTCACCTTTTTGCTAAGTATCCTTCTCTTGCTTTAGCTTCTTCATTAAAGCCAACTATTTTTGTTTGTTCTAAAGCTTTCAGTACAGACTATGGCACTAATTATTTTTTCTCCCAGTCAGTTAATGACTGTAAACCTAAAATTTACATTTGCCCCTTCTCATCAAAGCTGATAAATTTTCCTTGGTAAGTATTGTTGAAAGCTGAATAGACTTCCATTAGGTCTTCAATCTATGGCAATAATTTATGTGATAAAACAGAAATCTCGCAGTAAACCAAGGATTTCCCAGCCAGGGGCCTTACATATTCTAAGATGAACACAGATGGTAACCGTAGAGCTCCCAGGAGCTCAGGAGGGAAACCAGTGTGATACAAGATAATTAAGTTATTTTCAAGTTTCTTAAGTACTTTGGAAATCCCTATATGTCACCAAATGACTCCCACACACTAGTTTTTACTTTCTCTAAGTGAGTTAAATTTGCAAAACTTGAAGAGCTATCAAATAATCCAATTTAGAATAGTCTACACATATATCCTTGTTAAAAAGCAACACAGAAATTAGTTTGAAACAGTGCTGTTGATACCTATCTAACATGGTCCAATTTTGTTAAATGTTACATAGATCTGGCTGGAGAATTCATGTGTGATTAATGTCTCAGCTGTGTGCTATTGGCCTTCTGTTGACAGTAGTTAGGGAACTTTTTACATTTATTTCAGGTGGCAACAAATTCTACTTTTAGGGAATAGTATATTTGCTATTCAGTTCCACACAGTTGTATCATGGAACATCATGAATCCAGTTATACAATGTATTTTCCAGTGGTAACCCAAAGGTTTATTCTTAGTATCTCTATTTTTAATTATTTTTAACCAATAAGCTGTGTTCTTTTTATAGCAACAGGAAAAAATAATTCCACTGAAGTAAAAGAATAACGCAGTCTGAGAACCACTAAAAAACATCCATCTAGATGAGCAGCAATAAAAATCAGACATGTATGTATTAATATTTTGACATCAGAAAAAGAACAGAGAATGAGATAAGACTTCTTAAAAACGAAGTCCTTAAAACCAGAAGTTATCTAATTGCTTATTTTACCTAAAGGTAGAACAATCTCTTTCTAGCTATCACATAGTAATGAGAAGTCATTATCTTGAACTCTTCTTTAATTAACATCAATCCTGATTAGTCAGAATGTATTAGGCTTTTTGTCTGTTACCATAGTATTTGAATCTCCAGTAAAGGAGATATTCAATCAGACATTATCATTTGCACACCACTTCTGTGTAATTATTCCTTTACCATATTTCATGATTTTTTTTTCCATTTTTGAGAGGTGAACTATACTGTTGGGTCAACCCTTTCTTACCCAGAGCATATCCTGGCATATGGGGTTTTTGCATGGTGTGGGTGAGTATAATGACATAAGTCCAGTGCCCAGAGTAACTGTAGTTGTCTTATATAGTGTTGAACCTTGAGGCTGGACAAATGTTTAATACTGAAACTAGAGAAAGTACATAAAAAGAAAGCTGTTTAAATAGTGTAAGCTATGGACTGTGGAGAGGAATGAACTGTTTGCTTCCGCACCGCCTCGTAGCAGCACAATACATCTGAAGGCACCTGTGACTAGAGGTAGAGTACAGGCCAAGGTCTACATGATTTAGCTGTAGGAGGAATGTACGAGAGAAGACATATGAACCATTTCTCATTTTGCTGACTTTTTTTTTCCCTGCTGGCATATCTATCCATATTCTTTTGCTTGTTGATTCTTACCTTTGTGGTTATTAATAAGTGCTATCAGTTCTTGTAGAAAATAGCAACTGCAAAATAACTCCCTGAATATATCTGGTGAAATTTAACAGGGAACACCATTTTAGCAAGAGAATACTACAGGCAGGCCAAAAATCATTACTAGTAAGAAATTTCTTTCTTTTAAGTTCCACAGGGATTTGAGGTAGCATTTATTATGCCACATTACATTTCTCTGTAATTTCTTTGGATTTCATCCAGATTGAACAAAAAATATACCCAGATCTAGTGTTGTTAAGATGCTAGATCATCAACCTGTGTGGTGCTACGTGGGAGCATTGCCCCTGAGCAGGATAACAGCTGAGCAATTCTGAGCAGGCCTGAGGGAAATTCAGGTGCCTCATTTGAGAGATGTGGTGTCAGAAATCCAAGCCACATTCGGTAGCCACCTGGGCTGTAAATGCTGTAGGTCTTGGGTGCCTTCCAGCTGGGATGGGCTTGCATGAACCACAGCCCACCCAGTGGCATTGTGGCACTTTTGTTCAGGCTGAAAGTATTTGTTTTTTGAGCTGCTCATGCTTGGGACAGAATAAAGGGACAAAATTGATCCTAATATCACATAGCATCCTGCACTCTCCCGAATTAATGGTCAAGCAGGAGGGCTTCTTAGCTCTACTAAGAACACAACAGTTTTGAGTTGCCCTTGGCAGATAGTATAGGGAGGCAGTAACTCTGAAAAGGTTGCTATATTTTCTTCTTCAGGGTGTTATTGCCCAGGAGATCTCGTAGGTACAATATACTGATGGTGGCTTTCTGCCACTCAGGGATTCCCCGTCACCCAATCAAAGGTGCCCCTTTATGCAGGGCTTTGACAGCTACACAGTTTATGGGTCAGTTGACCCACATGAACAGATGGAAGAGAGTTCCACTTTGGTCAAAAATAACCACCCCTTGCAAAAAAATTTCAATGTTCTACTTCAAGTTACAGATGTAGATTAATGGCACTTCAAAATATGCCATTAGCTATATGCACACTAGTTTCGCAGAAAAACCCCCCACAAGAATATTCCCAGTTATCATAGGACTGACATTTCAGCTTTACCACATTTCCAAGCAGGGAATAAGGGATTCAGTCAAAGAGGAATTACAAAACTAAAACTTCTTGCAGTGCTTTGAAAATTGAGACAGACACCAAGCCTCTAGTGAGCTTAATGAAGTATCAGACTAAAAAATGATTCAGCTTCCTAAAAACAGTGCTTTTGTTTTCTATTTAAAGTAGGAAATCAAAGGCATGTCTAATATTTTATTCTGAGAGGCAGCCAAAAAAGGGTTTGCTTTCAAGCACAGATAGTGAATATGGAGATAAAGTACCACTTTTGAGAGCCTTTCATATGACTTTCTCCTCGGTTGAAACACTTGAAATATGGAAGTATAGTGTTGCCACACTCTTTCAGGAGGAAAAGGGAAGGATATAAAATTACTTAGTGTTTTGTGATGTGATTTGGGAACACAGCACCAGACAAATTTTCAGTTTTACTGGAGGATTAAAGAATGGGATATGGTCAGAATGAATATTTTGCTTCCTTCATCTTCTATATGTAAATACGTGAGCAGTCCTGCTTCAGCAATTAAATATTACCCATCTGGTTTTCTGAACTTGGAGTGATAGCTCTTAGTAAATTTATTACAAATGTTCCAACCAAAAGAACTACAACAAAGCCTGAAGTAAGAGAAATCAGAGAAATTAGAATTGAACTTGTCCTTAGTTTGTATTAGAGAGCCCAGCACTTAGATGGTTCTGGTTTCCGACAAATCCAACAAGCCTCCTCTCTGAGCTCTCTGTTTACCTTCACCCACCCTACTCTGAATTAACACCTTGTTAAAATGCACACATGCTGAGCCCTTACTTGTAGACCATTCCTTTTAGCACCTTAGTATACTTGCATTATTTCCTAAAGTTTTATTTGAACTGCAAACCCAGCCGTGGAAAATTCTGCTTGAGAAATTATCAGAAAGCAGAAATACAGACACAAGTGAATTTGCCATTTGCTTCCTCATTATTTGTGTTTGAGCTTCCAGTGAGATGCGGATATTAAATGAGATGTAGAGCACAACAACAAAGGGGATTCTAGTCTGTCAGCCTATATGGCTGCTTTCCTCATATTAACATCCACATTGGCTGAGACAGATTTTTTTTTCCTCTGAGGGCAACAACTACAAAAAAAAAAAATTTCCCCAAACTCCAAAACACAGAACAAGTTATGAAAAGAAGTACAATAGACTCAGTGCAGACTGAAACTTAATGCCCTGAATTCTCCACTGAGTGCTGGTTCTGTCCAGCATAGCTGAAAATGTATGCCACTGTGTCAATGAATGCTTGGTAGAACTTGCAGAGAATAGTGGCAGAGGCGACTGGATTGAACAAATCTAATGACTCCATTTGCAGTAGTCAGCCCTTCTCATCTGACAGCTGTCCTCTGCAGAGCATCATGTACCAAATCACTGCTTCCACACAGACCTGCAGCTAGTGAAGATGGGCTTTTCTAATACCACAAGCAGCTAAATTTCTCATCTGCTCCATGCTGGAGCCCAACCCACCCTTTCTAGACAGCCTTGCCCATTCTTTATGCTTAAGCTTTTAAAAAGGAATCAAACAGGACAGAAAGTCAGAGCTGGTAAATGCCTGTTCCCCAGAAAACTCTTGCTGTTTATTCATTGTGACTTTTGTGGTTTCTTTCTCAAAGACTTACCTGCACCCCCTTAAACTTTCACAGTTCAAAACAGCCTGTATCACTGTCTGTGCTCTGCAATTTGGTCTCTTCCCCACCATACAACAGTTCCTCTTTTGGCTAGATACATTCACATGAAAAACCAGGAGGCATTTTTCTAAAGTCAGATGAATTACTCTGGTATAAAAACAGTGTGGTGTTAACCTCCTTATGTTATATATGGTAATTTAATCAAGCATTTCTTAATTAAACCTCTTTATTTAAAGCTGAGACTTCATTTAGTTGGGACAGGGCCAGCCTCTTGTGAGTCAATAAGGGCTTTAACTCCATGCTGAGGACTGAGTAAAAATGTGCACTGATGCTATAGGTACTCTGCTATGGGTGACAAACTTAAAATATCAAGAAATGGTAGGCTGCATTTGGACCCTGAATTTGGATGCAATGAAACAGTGTTGACCTTGTCATCCACTAGCTCCAGTAAGTCTACTGCAGGCAATAGCACTGTAACGGATCTAGACCCCAGAAGTAGGTATCATTAGGATTCTACTGTTTCTATTTTAAATTTCAAGCTAATAGCTACTTTCTTTAATTAAAATCTATATTATTTTACTAAATTGTATTTTGTTACATCCTGATCTTATGTTCTGTGTTTCAAAATCAGCTGGCTTGTAACTCAGTAGGAAAGGGGTTTTTGAGCTTTTCACTGTTTCTCTCCTCAGGAGCCTCCTGAGTTTTGGGTTATCTGCTGTAAATCATTTCATGCACTCTTCACTTAACTGGTTTTACTTTTTTCTCTGTGTCTTAGTCATTTAAATGTTGCAGAGAATCATGATGCTTCTGTTAAGATTTTGCAGAGGTGAAAATCCATTTGTTCAGCCAAAAGTCATTCTCATGCCTAGATATTTCCTTTGTTCTCCCTTTATTTATTCAACTTTACCCATTAAGCTGCAGAAAAACGGTAAGAGTTTCTTGCAGTGAAGGAAACAAACAAGGCTGCTGCAAAGAAAACAGGATGCTTCCCTTTCAGGGAGTGATCTCTAGAAAGCTCTGGCTACCCCTGTAAGCGTAATCTGAGCTGAACCCAGGTGAAAGGTTAAGCTTCGAACATCACTTGTCACAATCGCTTGTCACAGCCTTGTTCAGGTGTTAAAACAGTATCTTACTGTGTGAGTAGACACATTAAAAATCAATCAGTGTCGCTCCTGAGAGAGCAAGTCCCTTCTCAGCATGAACTGTGGCTCCACTATTCTGAAGAATTTTGACTTTGATGACTGATTTGTTTTTCTCAACTAGAAAAGAAATATCTGTCAGGCTCTGCACTTACTGTCAGAGAAAGCAGTTCAAAGAATTTTAAAAAGAAGCATCCTTGGCAATTACACCTACTAAAAATAAGTAGTGCTTTACAATGTCATTAATTACTATAATTACAGAGCCTTGAGTGAGGCTTGCAACAGGCAGGGAGCATTTGAGCACTATGCATTGTGGCAAAGCACAGCTATGAGACATCCAGTTTTTACAATATGTATTTTTTCCCAAATCCCTAAGCATAAATTTCATCAACATTAATATGAATTTCAAAACCCATATCCAAGTGCAAAGGACCTCACAATGCTTTTATACTCTCAGGATCTAAACTATAATTTCAGCCATTAACAAGCACCATTTAGCATTAGATTTGCTAATGTCATATTATGGTTCTGGCAATTCTATACAAGATGCATTACAAGCTCAGTGAAAACTAAATTGTTGCACTGAATAAACACTTTAAATAATGAAGCAGAAAAAAACCCTGAACGTTAATTTAAGCATTTAACTTCAAATTTCCTTTTAAATAACCAAACTGAGCAAGATTTGCAAAACTCAAAGCACACCATACAATTTTGAAATCAAATATATTGTTCAGAGATACCTATTGAAAGAAAATCTATCTGAACAAGGTACTTTCCATCATCTGAATTTTACTAGGCTCAGGTTTTGACCAATGTGGTTCAAAGTGTCAGCTCCTGTCTGTGGTATCACGTGGGCTATTTTGCCAATAGAAAAACAAGTCAGGTCTAGCTGAATCAACGCTGATGACATTTCAAAAGACTCTGTTCTCATGGTAAGCTCCTGTGAAACATCAAGCAAGCCAACACACCTGACAAGTCTTTGTATACATAAACCAGGGAGAACTTTTATCAGCATTTTTCTTTTGGTTAGTCCCTTACTCTGAGAGAAAATTACTTTGTTGTGTTATTATGGGAAGTTTCCACTGTCACCCCCCCTTGCATAGGCTGCTTTAATCTTGAGGTCCTCAAGCGCAACCACCCCCAGCCACTCTGTGTCTTGTACAGACTGATACCAGCAAAAACTCCATGTGACAGCATTTGCTCCTCCAGCAATATGTATTCTATCAGAATCGTTGAGTCAACAGTTATCAAATGATGTATATTAGCTTTGCAAGCCCAATTTATACCTTGCCATGAAAACAGGTGCAACTGCAAATATTTTTCATTAGAAATGTAATTAATATGCATAAACTTGTTTGCCAAGCAATTTGCCAATAAATCAAGAATTAAATTAAATGCAGACACTTCTTCCCTCTCCCTGCCCCTTTCCCTGTTTGGATAAATAGAATTTAGAGAAGTTTTCTGGGTAAATTTTTGACATAATCTCTTTGACTTAAGCTTGTAACTGTTTCAAACTTTTTTTCTCTATCACAGTAATGCTGAGATAGTAGAAGGTTTTATTTCTAAAACTGATTTTTGCCTGCAGTTAGAGTCTCCTGATAATATGGCAGATATACTGCTAGGAAATCTACGGTCTAAGATATGACTAAACAAGGACTGCTGTTTGTGGAGCTCCATACTATTCCAAAAAGGCTACCCCTATGGAGAGATCTCAGAGTGACTCAGTTGCTTATCACAGGGAAGAGTCAGTATAAATCAGGTTCCTTTTGTTGCCAATGAATCGCTAACAAGAACCTGACTTTGAAAGATACTCTATTCACAATATGTGCTACGTAATTCTGATTAGTCAGAGTGCCTTAGTTCACTGTTGAGCATTTGTTCATCCAAGCCCCAAGGTACAGCTCCTGGTCCTTGCCTGGAGGACTGAATTCCTTTAAAAGCAGAGTGACAGAGAGCAATTAATGAACAACCAGGGCTGGTTCAAGGTTTTGTGATCCTATGGGCAAGATGGGGCCAGAACTATGATGCTCTGATCACAGAAAGGGCACAAAAGGGAAAGGGGATAGAACTAGGAAGAAAGAGGGAAGGAAGGACACTGAAAAGACATACTTGCTGGGATGGCTAAGGAAGGAGTTGGGTGGAAGAGAATCAGCAACTACTACTTCTGGAAGAAGCCCCTTCCTTAGGATTAGTTGCCATCCCACAAATCCTGATCTTGGCTTTTCAGTGCTATGTATTAGATAAAGCAAGCGGTGTGACTGTGACCATATTCTGCCCCAAGCAGAAGCCTGTCTTACCCATACCTAATGCCATTCTCTGAAACTATTCTTCTAGTAATAGTATTTGAATAAATAATATGTGCTAACTTCCCCCATGTTTTTGCTATTCAGACACTGCCAGAAGTTGCCATCAGTCATGAATAATGGGAACTCACACATTAATTCATACCAAATGTGGTTGTGGCTTTGTTTGTTTTTTTTTTTAAAGACTTATAAGTGGTTCCTTCACACTATTTTTATACTATCAGAATGATTCATCTGTTTTCCATGATCTATTCAAACTTCAGTTCTGGACACACACTTGAAAAAGGTGAAAAACTATTCCAAATAGAATTACCTCTCGACTGAGAACACGACTTCACCACTAACCAGCCCTTGCACGGCTTCAGCTTGGTTGACCATCACAGACATGCTGTAACTTTAACTCTGGGAGACAAAATGTTGCACTTTTCTGTACTTGTCTCTCAGGTCCTTCAGTTTTTCCTGAATACGTATAAATATGCCCACCACAAGAAACACAGCTTGATAATTTTTCATTCTTACTCCTACTACATCATGAATTAGAAAATAAATTTTTTGAAAGGGAAGTTTAGAGATCACTCTTTTGCTGCCATATCACATAACCAACTTTCCCCCCCCCCAGTTTAGTTTACTTCGATCATATGTCTCAAAATTTGGTTATAAATTGGCAGTTTCTATTGCTCCTCAGCATAAAATGATGGTAGGTGGTCAATGAAAGTGAAGATGAAAAAACCCAAGCTTAACCATTTTTATTAACTAGGAAGTGAGATGTTTGCACAAAGCGTCACAGTTCTGTATCCAAATGGATTTTTGTAGAGCATGAAATTGCATAAAAGTAGCTTTCAAAATTGTATGAAATTATTTCTTCAGCTGAAATATAAAATCCATAGATTTTGATGATTTGGAAATAATTGTGTGGATCTTAATTCCTTCATTTCTGTGAAAATCAGTATATTGTCCTTCGGGCATTCTATGCAATGGAACTAATTTTAAGTGAAGGATTGAAGCGTGAATTCAACTGAAAAACAGTTGTCTCATATAGGAGAAACATAAACTGATTTTTTTTCTCTCTGTCATCATCAGTGACAGTCAAATTTGCCAGCACTTTAATTTAAAGTTCATCTCTGCACTACTCAGCTAGTGAACAAATCATATTATCTGTCTATATCAGGCTGAAAAATTCATTATTTGATGCTCTGCCTTCTCCATTAATTAGTTAATGTTTGTAAAATTCTTTGAAAATGAAAGGAGCTACATAAGCAACACTATTATCATTACATACTTCAGGGCAGATAAAGAATAAACTAATGAAAGTTTGCAGTAAGAAGAAAATGGACAAAATTTAAATGAGGTGTATCCTGCAGGGATTGGGAAGGTGACCAGGTGGTATAGGGAAGTTCAGATAGGACTAAATCACTACACTGTGATTCTGAGATTTGTTGAATGCCCAGCATAGAAATAAATTGGTGATCTTAATCCATACCCTAAAGGAAAAGGCTCTCCTTCATATCAAGTCATCATCTTTTAATAAGCTTTCTCTACAGCTGAGAAAAAATCACCTCTGCAAAGTGTGCAGGGGACAGTACATTGAAGTACCTTCTCCCCCTTTCTGATTCAATGCTGCAATAGAGGTTTTCTATTTCTAGGGCCATGTGATTAGCTCTTTATAATACCAATGACAACTAAAAAAAAAAAATAAAAGAGCCTCTTTTTGTCACTTTCCAAACAGGAAGTGAATATGTTTCTTAAATTGTATAAAGAAAGAACATTATGAGACTTTGGGATAATCTACAGTGACAGAAAAATCAGTGAGGCCATAATATAAGCAGAAAAGATGCAGAATTATGTTGTCCTCTGTAGTTTGTACATCTTCTACTTTTGTCCTCACAAACCTCTGTTTATTAAATCCTTAAAAACAACTACAATAGCTTATGCTATGCTGAGCACATTTTCTGATAAGATCAGAACCACAAAATATTAAAACAAGGTGAGCAGGAAGAAAGCAGGGCCTTACCAGAAAGAGGGTGCAGTTGGAAGTTAACCAGAAACAGAAATATGGAATCAAATGGGAGTGCATGAGAGAGCTTGTGTGGGGACTGAGCTTTGGAACAAAAAAAGGTGGGGAAGTATGACCGTTTCTCACATTTATTTTCTATCCCCACCACACTTACTATCCTTGTGCATTATTCTTTTTTTGCTGCTCAACATCTGCTAGTGTTTCTAAGTAAAAACGACGTTCATATTTAAGCACCAGTGCATAGCTTTCTTATTCTTTTTTTGAGTAATGCTCTGTGACTCTGGGTCTATGGGAAACTGCAGTGGGTAGCAGAGCCACTCTTGACTGTAATTAGGGGCTTATTAAAAAAGAAAATGTGGCATATTTATCAGAATGGTTTAAGACATGAGACTGTACTTTAAACACCTAATTCTGCCCTTTTATGTAGGCAAAGAGAAATGCATGTGGAGCCTGTTTCCTGGTTAGACAACTCACAGAACTGGATTTGTTTTACCTGGGCACTTAACTGAATTATTTCATTTATGGTCCCATGCACCCTAGACTTCCTCCAGTCAAGGGACAGGGATGTGCAACTCCCAAGACTGACCCCGTTGTCCATCCAAATCTCTCCTGGTAATAAAGTTTTCAGTATAGGAATGTCAGTTATGAAATGGGGGGAAGGTAGGATGAATCCAGCACCTGTGACAAGGATGGAGCATCATTGTGTCATCAGAGAACCATGGCTTTACCTTTCCCTCTGTCTCTGGGAGAAAAAGAGTTGACTGCATTGTTATGGGGCACTCCCACAGCCACCTCAGGCTCCTCTAATTATGGGGTCCCCACTAGGAACCAGCCATGGCCATCTATCTCACACAGCCTGAAAAAACGAGCAAGACAAGCACTAAAAAGCCACAAGCTTCACACTGTAAGAGCAAGTCCATAGTCACTCTGGGACATCCAGGACCCTCCTTGCACTTGAGCAATTCTGGCAGGACTAGTTTACCTTCTTCTTGGTTGTCACTCATTGTCATCTGCAACACACTAGGCTGGATTTTTACTAGATTATGACCCAAAGATTGTCAAGACTGCTCAGGTGAAATTTAACCGTAAGCATATAAGGTAGCAATGAAATTTAAGTGAATAATCCAGTTTTTAGATTGCTATTTTCCCTTTAAAGTATGGCATTATCCAGATTTACTGGCTTCAGAAGCTGAGAGAGGTGTTTCAATATTTTGTTGTAGCTCTTTGTGAGTTTCTTCCATGACTTTTAAAAGAGATAAAGATAGGGTATTAATAAGGTATTTTAGGAATCAGACATGCTGCCAGTAGTTTGCTTGTAGTTAGTGGTTTGTGGCTTAATCCAGCTTTACTGTTTTCCTTCCAGCCCTTGTGAGGCTGAGTTCATTGCTTAGTAATTTACTTTTTAACAGCCTTTAATTGTAATTTAATATCTAAAACTCTATTTACACACAACTGCTGAGCTGCTGCTAACAACCACCTCTCTTTGATTAACACAGTTCAGTCTGTAAGATTGGTAATTATGTGTTTAGCAAGAGGAATGGTAACAAAGAAATGCTCAAAACCAGAACCATAACCCCTTCATTTTATTACCTCTTTTTGTTGTTGTTGTTGTTGTTGTTATTCTGCTTTTATGTTATTTTGCCTCTGGACTTTTGTTCCCTTCTGTGGTTACTTTAGTGCCTTATTGCTATAGCTTGTGTAGACACCATATTTGGAACTCTTCCCTGTTTTCACAATCTCCTTCCATAAAATACACTACTGCTCCCTTCCTGAAAACAAAATCTTAAGAGGGGAATAAATGTTAATGATGAAATCCCAAGGGCAATGTTGTCATTGATTCTAGTAGATCTAGTGTTGCCTTTACAGTCTGATCATACAAACTCTGGGAAGAGGTTTGATGATTGTTTTCTTCCTGAGAATTTTTGCAAAAACTCTTTAAAGAAAGAGTTCTTCTCTTCTCTTCTGGTTCTTTGAGTCTCAACACACACGTGTGCTCTGTTCAAAGCCCATTGCTCATTAATCATGAGTTTTGGAGACCTGAGTTTAAAAAAGGTGCTGGAAAATCCCTTCTTTGCATTTCATCTTTTCAAGGATTTACATCCTTCTGATACTTTGCTCAGTATTCTGTGTTTCTCAGTACGTTAGTAGGTAAAAAAAGCAAGGGATTATAAGCAATATTTTTGCCAAAGTTTCTCATGAAGAGTGTAAAATATGGCTCTTTCAAAAAATACACCTCAGTCTTTTACACAGGAAAAGTACATCGAATGAGTTTGTCAGAGTTAGAAAACTTGGATGATCTGAGGAGTTTTTATTCTGCATTTATACATTCTTAAGTGTTCAACCACCAGTTCTGCCTCTTTTTGACCTGAAGGTGGAATAACAAATATTCTCTAATCATTCAAAACAATCTTAGGAAGAGCCTGATCAGCCAAACTTTGAACATATTTAATTAATTTGACTATTAAATTATTATATTTAGGTATATAGTTTGCTAATACTATCTGCACAGTAATTAAAAAAACTTATTGTGGTAGCAGTGGTCAGAAGATATAGCAATTAGACACTGACCTATCTGCCCCGCTAAAAGATATACACTTTCCATCCTGTAGTCATAGAAAGAATGTTTCAATCTGAAGCCAAAGCCAAGACAGAATCTTTAACCACCTAAAACTTCTGTGGCCAGTGAAGATTTGGTAGTTTAATATGATATTTTGTCTGGTTTTCAGGAAGTTGTTCTGGAAAGGTTTGCCAGTATTCTTGGCAGAAAACACAGAAAAGTTAATCCTTAGATTCTATACCATTTGCATTGTCAAGAGAAGATGACAGAGGAAACACTCCATTCTTAAAAAGAAACAAAATGATTACTAAGCTGGTGGAAGAGACAGGCATGAGTGATAAGAGAAGAGAAAACCACTTCCCAGAGATAACCTAATACTTTAAAAAGCAGCTGCAGTCAATTTGTTTTGCTCTTTCCCCAATGATCTAATATACAGACGTCAGCCAAAACTGGGACAAGAAACAGCAGGAACAGTTTCACAGGCACTACACTGTAGTAAAAAGAAACAGATTTTAATGCAAAGACAGATATATTAAGAGTTAGATTCATGTTTATTAAAAGGAAATCAGGAGAACTACAGAAATAAAACCTAGGTTCCCTTTAAAAGCACTGGATGATTTTATTTTCTGCAATTTGTGTTCTGTACATTCAGATCAAATCTATGCTTTTGCAGGAACTCACTGTGAAATTACATAGTATCACCAATATGAAGTACTAGACAACAACGTCAAGGTTGAAAGTCAAATGCTCAGCAGCTGTAAAAAGCCAAAATAAGGGTTACAAGGGCAGTCTCAGTTGGATTCATTTCTATGTATATGCTCATTTTGAAAAGGAGACTGAACAAATTTCCTCCCCTAATCTTATTCTTGGAAGTGGCTAAAATGTTGTTGCTGAAAACTTCAACTCAGTAACTCCGGCTGAGGGATATGCTTAACATGACAAGTGTCAATCTACAGGCTTACATTTTAGCAAAGTTATAGGCAATTAGGGAAATTAAAGTTATTATTATAATAAAAGGAAGTACCAAGCAATCTCAGCTACAATCTTACCTACTAGTCCTACATGTGATACAGTTCATTTCTTTAATGTGTACTTCTCACTGCTGTTGCAAGGATTAAGAGCACTTTATGCGAACCAAAGTGTAACCAGCTGTTACCAGATAATGTTTTCTTCATTCCCTGCCTTCAGCAATAACTGAGTTCAATTTTAAAGGAAAAAAATAAAACAGTGGTGTGATTGAAAGAAAACCCAGATGTAATTATTTTCATGGGCTGCTCTTGTTTCTGTTTTTAAGAAATAGTATTTGACTATTGTCAAATGATACACTGTATTACAATATGCTCAATTTATCTAGAGCCTGCTGATACAGGAACAAGTATAAAAGAAAGATAAGAGAGAGAGAGAACAGAAGTGGGAGTCCCAGTTCACCATCCTGCCTCCCTACTCCTTCTTCCACTGTCAAATTTGCTTTGACAGTCATGTGGATGGTGGGAATGCTGCTCAGTCTCTACCTCTGCTTAAGTTTTGGCTTCCTTGAGCCAAAATACCTTTGCTAAATAAAAAGCACCTAACTATTAAAAAAAAAAAAAATCTGATGCTAACTTCAGTTGTCCCTGCTGGAATGCTAAACAAATACGTTTCGTAGATAAGCAGGAGACCAGGGAAATTCATTTAATTTATCTTGAGCTGACAGTTCTATGCTTGCTGCATAACTGCATCTTATTTATCCCCCTTTTTTCCCTTCTCATGTGACTTCCTAGATGAAGGTCAGCCTTAGTTGTTGTCCATATTTGCCCTGTACCTTATTTATAATGCTTTCTCCATGTGATACTTTTACATAGGGTTCTTTTCTACGTTAAAGACATTTTAAAACTGCAAAGGGAACGAAGATCCTGATGTTGTTTTTTACACTTTAAGGATCTATATTATACCCTGTCACCTTTTTTTCTTTTACTTTTTAATCTTCCCCTTTTAATTTCTTCCTTCTACACCAGTCTGAAAAAATTGTTGTGCCTGGAACACCAAGAACAGTCTTCATGCATTTTGCCACATTGTAAGCTGGATCTTAAGAATTATGACTTTTTGACATTTGTAGCACCTTACCAGTCAATGGTGACACCACACAGGTGTCACTACAAAGAAATTTGTAAGTCTTCTTGCTGATAATGCACAAGAAAAATCAAGAGCTCAGCTCACTTCTTCTCACCTCTTTCCTCTTTGGAGGACTCCTCTAATAGTAAAAATTTATTTTAATTATACACATGGAAAGAACTGCCAGTTTTACCTAACGCCTCATTTCAGAATTTTCTGACTTTTGCACAATATAGTCATAATTTTAATATAATTGCAGTGTGTGTTAGTGAAGGGGAAAACATTGCATTAAAATTACAGGTTAGATGGCTGAGGAGTAGTGTGCAATTCAGATTGTGGCCTTAGTATCCATTTTCTGATTATTTCCTTGCCAGCACACATACACACAAGAACAATTGGTAGTTTAATTAAATAATCATATCCATGCAATCTGTTTAAAATACAATAACCTAATAATAACATCCACACAAAATTTTACACTGTAAGTGCATTACTTCTGGAAGATTCTGTAGAAGAAATTAAATTGTAATCAAGTAATTATCTAATGAGGTGTTACACAATACATTTTTCTCAGCAGTAAATTGAGAAACAGAACTAAAACAGATAAAATGAACTTTCTCCAACTTGATAAAAAGTTTCAACTCTGCAATATCAGAATAATGGCAATGCCTAGTCATTCTTCCAGACTCAAAACATTTAATGTAAGAGGCATAATGTCCTTGCCCCATGATTTGCACATGCAAATTCATCTGAACTTCTCTGAAAACGATAGGAACATTAGGTCATCCTCAAAATACCTGTCTGAAAATACCACTAATACATTAGGGTAAATAAGGGTAAACTGAGTCAAAATTTGCCTAAATTCTTCATTTTCTGAAGAGCATCTATTGCTTTCTGTAATATATGGAGAAAATCAATATTCTGACTTTACCTTTAGATTTCACGTATTTGCATCTTCATGTCCCAAGACAATTCTGAGTATTTTTCCCTTAGACTGAATTTTTCTAAATACTTATATGAATCACTAAAAATGCATAAACATAATTTCACAGTGAGCTGTGACTGTGATGTCAGGACTGGAGTCTCAGTGAGAGCACTGGACATAGGCCATGTACTGTAAACCACACCACATATCTACACCGGTACCTTGCTCCCACAATACGGACACATGCATCCAGCTATAAAGTAATGAACTGCATTACTATGCTGGTTTTAGTTGGGGCAGAGTTAACTTTCTTCACAGTGGCTGGTAGGGGGCTGTGTTTTGGATTTGTACTGAACACAGTGATGATAACATAGAGATGTTTTTGTTACTGTTGAGCAAGGCTTGCACAGAACCCAGGCCTTTTCTGCTTTTCAGACTGCCACGCTGGTGAGGAGACCGGGGATGAATGAGAGGTTG
This sequence comes from Neopelma chrysocephalum, assembly GCF_003984885.1. Classification (NCBI taxonomy): domain Eukaryota; kingdom Metazoa; phylum Chordata; class Aves; order Passeriformes; family Pipridae; genus Neopelma; species Neopelma chrysocephalum. The sequence continues at coordinate 7,830,914 of NW_020897715.1, forward strand.
GGAGGGGACACAGCCAGGACAGGTGACCTGAACTGCCCAGAGGAATATTCCATCCCATATGACATCATGCTCAGTACAAAAACTGGGGGGAAGAAGGAAGAAGGGAGTGACATTTGGAGTGATGGTGTTTGTCTTCCCAAGTAATCATTACGTGTGATGGGGCCCTGCTTTCCTAGAGGTGGCTGAGCAACTGCCTGCCCATGGGAGGCAGTGAATTAATTCCTTGTTTTACTTTGTTTGCATGTGTGGCTTTTGCTTTTCCTATTAAGCTGTCTTTATATCAACCCACAAGTTTCTTAGTTTTTACCCTTCCACTTGTCAGCTTGATCCCACTGGTGGGGGAGCGAGTGAGTGACTGTGTGGGGCTTGGATGCTGCCTGGAGTTAAACCATGACAATTACATAAAATGTATTTTACTGGTATTTTTGATAAAGTCCTTGATGAGACTCCTGACTACTTCACTTGATTTTATTCTAGCAAAATTACCACTCTGAAATAGTCTTTTCAAAATCCTTTCTGAAATTCTCCACATCAGCCACACAGTGCAGACCGTTCAGCTTGGTGGAACCTGGCTCAGGGTGCTGACACCCACTTGCTGGCCCAAACTATTAGCAAGAGTCTCCTCCTCAGGTTGCCTAGAGATCTGCTGCAATCCCTGTCCACCAGTAAACACTATACACAGCAGTAGTTCATATTATAATAGTAATACTGTTCAGAAACAGTTATGTACAGTATCCTCAGCTAACTTCCATACACAATGTCTTGGTATTTCGTGTTCAATGTGAGCATGAAAAAAACTGGAATAAAGCTGTAAAGTCAGGATAGTCCAGAATAGTGCAACTGCTCAAATTTTGTCAGTGGTCTGAAGATTAACCACTCTAATTTCTGTAAGGAAATCTAACCCTTGAAGAATACTTTTCATTAGACCTTTAAGATGAGTATTTCAAGAGAGAGACTAGTAGAGAATAAATCCCAAGTCCATATAGAATATTTCACCCATGAAGGGTGAGTATTATGTTTCTCCGACGAGTGTAAAAGCTCCATAAGTCATGACTGCAAAGGCATGAATGAATCATGAAGGTCTTTTGCTTCAGTAAAAGGAGCAGGATCAGCATTTGTATGTAAGACATTCTATTTATTCTATCTGTTTCTCAATCTGTTAATTTAAAATTGTTTAAAACTGCCAGTTCTAGTAAAGAAATGATCATAGACTAGTAAGAAAATGATCATAGACAAAAATAGATCAAATTCATTAGGAACACATAATGTGGGTTTCTACAGGTGATCATAAATAATATTGATTTCTGCAAATGGTTCTCAATTCCATATTTCAAAGAATGGCAGGTATTCACGAGACTATCTTGTTTCATTCACTGCTGCTGTTCTGCACCAAATGAGACAGGAGACTTCAGAAAATAAATAAATGTGAGACTGCATCATGAAAGACCATCAGAATTGAAGATTGCAGAAAAACCGCTTTTGTCTTCAGAAAGTCTATTTCATCATTAGTTCCTATACTGAATCAGATAGAAAGTGCAAATAACAATGCCTTTGAGAGAATAAATGTTTTGAACTGTGTCAACTGAAAGAAAAACACTGTAAAGTTACATTTAGGGCTAGATCCTCAATGCTTTCCATGATAGTGCAGGCTCCCATGGGCCTCATGGCAGCCGTAGTTAAAAATTCCTTATACCTTTCCCTTCCCCACTCTTTTCCAGAGTCCCCCTGCAGTCTGTCAAGGATCTACGCAGATGCCAGCACACCTTGGTTTTCCCTGTACCTCATTGATCCATCATCTGGAGTGACGGGATTCTGTTGAACTACTTCTTTCCATTCTTCTAACTGAAAATCCTGAAGTTCATCTTTTCCCCCGGAAAACTTTCTAGCAAGCATATTTTTTCATCTTCAAACTTTCTACCAGAGTCTGCCCAGATGTAAGAGGGAAGATACATCAATGTTATGAGGAAAGAAGAGCAGGGGAAGCGAAGACCACACCATTATAAGGCTAATAAAGAAGTCCCTGAAAAGTTTTAAAAATAGAAAAATGGTTTTGCTGCATCTATGCTTCGATGTTTCATCAAACATTACCAAATAAATTTCAGTGAGACACTAGAAAGAACACTTTTGCCTCCAACATTTTTAAAATTTTCATACTAGCTCTGGTTTACATATCCCTTTCAGAAAACTTTTAAAGTGGTTGGGTTTTTACATCATGTTGAAATGCAGTCATAGCAAGCCCTTTCCTTCTCTTCTTACTCTCCAGATTACCTGAGCTCAGGCCAGCTCAATGCTTTTAATGGGTATATCCTTTACTTAGAGATGTTTCTGGCCACCCATCTAACCCTTCCCTCATAGTGAGCAAATTCAAGTACTTGTTTAACAGGAGAAGGAACTGTCATCATTGTATAAAAATATTACTCCCTGTATAAAACGGCAGTCATTGTCCACTTCCAACTAAGCATATGTCATGTGAGAAGGAAGTATTGTTCTGCCTTCCCATCTATTCAGGTGACAGACTCTAGTCCTTGAAGATGAAAACAAATAATCTTTTGCTGAGAAGTTCCAGAGCTGACGCTCTAGAAACATTGTGATGCCAAGATGACACAAGAAGATAGATATTAACTACCTTATTCTTTGATTTGCTTCATCCTCAGAGTCTTCCCATCCAACTTTAAACCCTACTGAGCTCAAATCCAAGGCATCAGGCTTGCTTATTAGCTTTGAATAAGTGTGAATACCTCTTTATATGGGACAAGCCTGACTTGGAACTTACTTGAAAATGGCAATAGACTTGCAGCCATCTGACACTGTTTGGGTTATTTGTTTTGTTTGGTTTTGATTTTGTTTTGTTGGGTTTTTTTTTGGTTTGGCTTGGTTTTTTTTTTTGTTTGGTTTTTCTTGGTTTTTTGTTTTTGGTTGGTTGGTTGGTTTTTTTTTTTTTTTTTCAGTCATCCAAACAACTGGTATTTTTATTGTCTGGTATCTCTTTATTCACATTCAGTCAAAGGGCTCAAAAATACTGTATGGTTCAGTGTATAATGAAAAAATAACCCCCAAAACTCACAAAAAACCAAACAGCTCCAGGGAGAAGTCCAAAATATTGAAAAGTAAAAGCAACACACACTTGCGCAAACATGAGCTTCTCAGATGTATGTCAATTTTGGGATCAATTAAGTGGTTTAAGGAGAAGAATCTATTTGTAGAGCCACATTTGATGGCTGTATCTCTTGTGCAGAATTGACTCTACTCCATCATACAGAGACAGATAACTGAAAACAATAATCATATACCAAGTTGGATGGCTCTGTCTTCTTCCTCTTCCTCAGAAGCAGTTCCAGACCACAGTGCTTTTGACTAAAAGGAGGTAGTTTTCCTTGGTTATTTGGTTTCTTTTTCTCACAGGACTTCAAGGAAGCAAAAAAGAACAAGTGAAAATGTTTTCTAAAAGTTCAGAACTGCTCTGGTTCTATGAGCATTGTCAGTAACTGCAATAAAAATCCCTCCTGAACTTCATCCTCCAACCTGTCAACCAGTTTCAAAGCCTGCAAACATACTAATTCATGAAAAAAAAAACAAACAGGCAATCCAGATTTCAGGTAGAGATTGTTGTGCATACATATATTTATGAATCCCCAAAGGCTCATCTAGAAGAATGGTTATAGACAGAGATGATAAGATCTTATTTCAAAAACTCTAGTTTGGGAGTCCATTAGTATGAAAAATCCCTAGGACATTCCTGCCATGTACCATGTTATGGCAGAAAGAATTCTTCTAAACAAAGATAAATCTGTCCTGAGTCTGCTGGTGTATGCTGAAGGCTTACAGCCCAAAGATGCCTTGATCTAACTACTGGTGTGTTCTTCATAGTGCTTGTGGGCTCTGGGAAGCTGTGAATCAGTGAAGAAGAGCAGATTTGGCTGATGTCTCTCCTTTTCCCAGGGTAGCCTCCATCGAAAGGAATGAGAAGAGGACTAGTCTGGCAGTGCAGTGCCACTTGGCACTTGGCAGTGACTCCTGTGGGTCCTTGATGGCCAACGGGCTTCAGCAATCAGTGATAATATAGTAAATTCTGTCCTTGTCACATGACATTTTCAGATAACTCCAAAGTCTGTTTTAAGGATACAAGCCATACAAAGAAATATTTTAAAGTTAAGGAGTGCTTAAGCTCTGAGATCTTTTTGGCCCACTGTGATAAGATGATCTTTAGTTTCTGTTTCACAATTTGCTCGCCTTATACATTACAGCACTTAGGGGTAAAAAGACACCTAAGTACATTTTCTCTGCTCAGGGGCTTTGTTTTGTTGTTTTTTTTTTTATCATCTGCATAATTGCTCCTAAATTCTGGAATGGGCTGTGGGGACACCATCCTGCGACTACAACTGTAGCACCACTGAGAGTTGCAAAACCACATCATAGAATCATAGAATCAGCCAGGTTGGAAGCGACCTCTGAGATCATCAAGTCCACCCCTTGATCCACTACCTCTATAGTTACTAGACCATGACACTAAGTGCCAGATCCAGTCTCATCTTAAAAACCTCCAGAGACAGAGAATCCACCACTTCCCTGGGCAGCCCATTCCAATGCCTGATTACCCTCTGTGTAAAGAATTTCTTCCTAATATCTAACCTAAACCTCCCCCGGCATGTCCAATAAAGGATGGAGGTTTTCCTTGCCCCTCCTTTTGCTATTGATGTATCTGTAGAAGGACTTTTTGTTATTCTTCACAGAAGTGGCAAGATTAAGTTCCTAACAAAACATTCAGAGGCTCTGCTTGTGTTGTTCTCCCTGCTGTGCTATGGCTTGCATGACTCTTCCTGGAGAGGAACGGAACTTAACACCTTTCAGGGTCCTGACGCATACAACTACAACAGGAATGCTAAATACTTGCAAACCTTACTCTTGGGCTCGCTGTTAAACAAGAAGCACCACACAAAGTGTTACAAGTTTGTTGCAGAGACTTGAAAATCCCTGGGGATTTTAAAATAATTTCTAAGGTTCCTCCATGCTTCTCCTTGCTGGCTCAGGCTGAAAAGTCAGATGCCTGGTAGGAATGACCATGATGGTAGGGAGAGACTCTGCTTTCTGATCCACTTTTTTGCAGTTGACTGACGAGTGTCTCGGATTTGTTTGTTGCTTTCTGAGAGTTTCCACTGTGCTCTTTCCAAGATGCTACCAGACTGAAAAATTTTACACTGAACACAGATGGGCATGTTGTATTTTTAGCAGAAAATTAATTAATTAATTAATATAGTTTATGTAAATTTAGAAGCTGTTTAGAAGGCTTCACTCTCAATGCAATATTCAATATTTGCTTAATATCTTGTCAGACAGTAATTATATCCCCAGATATTTATGCTCAGCTGTAGCAAAATGATTCTTACCATTAATTCTGTCAGGAACATGGAAAGATTAACTGTACTATGCCTGGCATGGATTATTTAGCAGTGCACAGTGCATAGGCTATTAGTATGAAAATGCATGCGTCTTCTGAAAAATGTATGGAGTAAAAAGGATTGTAATTCCATTAAGCATAACAAGATGAAACTGTTTTAAAAAAGGGGGAAAAAAAGGAGGAAACAAGGCCTTTAACTAAAGACTAATAAAAATTAAAATCATAGATAGAGTTTTTTGATTTTTAGAGACAAACGAAGCATTTTTAAAAAGCCATTTGACCACTGCTCAGATGCTGTAGAATCTCTTTGATCTGGTCCATAACTATTCAGTGACATTCTTCAACACCTGTAACAGGCCTTAATTATACAAACTGGTACCAAATCAGATGTATATTCCACGTCAGGAATAGTCCAGAGGTATATCTGGTTTACTACTAAAGGTTCAAAATACTTCGAATATTTTTTATCCAGGCTTGTGCTATTGAGAATGTTCTGGAGTCAAAGGTCACTTTAATTCTACAATTGATTCATGATTCCTATGCTGTTCTTTATTGTGGAAACATCAAAATTCTGCCTGCTGTACACTCTTCATTCAGCTAATAGGAACTTCTCCTAATCAGAAGTAGAAACAAGAAAAGCATGTACCAAAATCCCAAATTGTTTGTTTGGTTTTCTGTAGATATAAACCAAACAAAGCAAACAATTTTAAAGCCTTTACAAAGATATTTTGCCAATTTAAAATACTGACTTCTTTCTTACTTCCTTTTTCTTTATAAAAGCCCATTAAAACTATTATAATTGACCAGGATAGGTTTTGTGCAGCTGCACAGCTCACATGCAATGATATACTTAACCCAGCATCTCAGCTCACTGGCATGAGAGTTAATTCCATCATAAACTTCTCCCGGACATCATAAAAACAGTATAGCTGGTCTCCAAACCAGCATGTCAATTAATGTTTATAACTGCCAAAAACTGAACTGTAGATTTAATCCACACAGTAAAATGGAATAAGCACAGACCAGGGAACTGAGACGTCCCAGTATACTTCTGACACTCCTATTACAATTTTTATACAAGTCTACTTAATTCTTTTCATTCATTCATGCCTATAATAATTAAAAATCCAACTGCTGAGTTTGTCTTATTCCAGTGCTTAAAACTCCCTAGTGCCATTCCTCTTGATCACCAGGCAAATGCATCTTGTCCTTGCCTGTGTAATCGATCATTTTGTTTTGACTCATTTGTCTCTGCCTTTCCCTTGAAGGACAATGTCCTTTCAATCAGACTCTCATGCAACACGTTTTCCAGTAAGAAATTCTTACAACCTCAAAAAGGTAGTTAAATACTGCTCCCCTATAAGTATCTCTCAGCTTCAATGGTCTGATTTTGGTTTCCATAAACTCTGTGGCAAAACTTTTAGTTTTCCATGGAAGAAAGACCTTTTTGTGTTTTAATGATATGATGGATTAGAAACCAATATCTTCAGCTACCTCCAGAAAAGCCAATGCAGCTGTGAAGCACAATGTGGCACTGTGCTAAAATAAAAGCCATTAAGTGTTACAGGCACCTTTGCCTTGCAGCCCTGCCTCTCAGGGGAGGCAGTTAGTTCAGGTGCAGACTCAAATGGAGGCACAGACTCATCGGGGAGGTCTGGTCCCACTTTTGGAGCCAGTTTTTTGGGTACTACCTCAGGGGTCTCTGCAGTGTGTCCCATTTGTTGTCCTTATATATACCTTAGTGTACAGCACACCGGAAAGCAAACTAGTTTTCAACCTTGGAGACTTTAACACTTATTCTGATTCTTGTGAGAGATGAAGGAGTCTTGGTGAATGATTCACTTCACCACCTTATTTTTCAAAGTACCTGTACTTTCTCCTGCAAAAATTACCATCAGCATTTAAACATAAAACATTTGAAAAAAAATTACATAAAAGTTATTGTTACACTGTAAAACTATGCTCCTTGAATATCACCTTGATCAGATAGTTGTGCAGGACTAGAAAGACTAAGAATGAATGAATCATATCTTGTTCTTAGCTCTGCATTAGTAATTTGATGCCTCCATATAGCACCTCACCTGCATATTAAAGACATAAAGGGGTTTCTAGTTTCTGCAACCTGCCTCAGGAGAGAGAAGTGGTGCAGAAGTAGCACTTGAAGAAAAGAGGGATTTACCTGAACAAAAGAAGGGGTTTGCCATCTCTAAGCAGGACTTGGAGGGGGTAGGACCTAATGTTTCAATTTGATGATGAGCTAAATAAAATCAAATGGAGAAGGAGTATTGGCAGTCACTGCTTCAGTTCATAAACATTTTTAATATACTAATTCCCTTTCAGCTTTTCTTTCACCCCAACTCTCCTTTATTTCTTTGGAAGAGAGTCTTTCCATTGCAAAATCAGTCAGAGCCTCTCATTTCCATATCTTTAGCGTAGGATGACACCTCACTCAAATATTTTTTCTGATTTTGATTCAAAACAAGGCCCTACACACAGCAATGACAGTTCCTTTGGCAGTCATTAGCAAAGCACATACCTAACAATGCTTAGGTTTGGGCACATGGAAAAGTATCAGTGTAAAACCTATTCCTACTCCATGCAATTTATCTTGCAAAACAAATGAATGAAATGTTGCTCTGATTGCAAATCCACAACAACTTTGCTGAATTTAGCAAACATAGGGTATGTGAGTAAGAGACTAAATGGGCTCTTGGAGGGATGGTACATAGAGCAGGTGCATGGAGATCAGGGTGTTTGAAGTCAGAATGCAATCTGCTTGCAAAGGTGACCCTATGGATGAGGGGCTCCATAACAGCTGTCTAATGTCTGGGAAGAGGTAAAAGTGGAAATGCTATCTGAAAATGCAGAACTGACAGATACAGGAGAAAAGTGATTAAAAGCTCTGAAAGGTGATGGTACTAACCACAAATGCTCTGGTTCTTCTCTGCCATAGTGCCTTTATGGTGAGGAACTCATTTAACTTCTGAACACACTGAAGAACTTTATAGAGATTAAAACATGCAGAACAGCTCGAATGCAAAGTTAAATCTGAATTTTTGTTTCAAATTACTTATTGAAAGCCAAAAGTAGCATTTCTTTCTTCCATTTTAATGAGCTAGTGACAATTTTTCCACCCCATTTAGGCTTTAACACTTCTTTTCTACAAGCAGTTATTCTAGGTGATGCGGAGCAAGGAACGAAGAGTCCCGTTCATCCATATATTCCTTGTGGAACTGCCTCTCTCATGTTATAGATCTGTTCAGAAACCTTAAAGAAAAACTTTCACAAAAGTAAATTGAGTATCTAACTCCATCCACATCTGCAAACTAGAAATACGCACCTAAAAATTGTAACACCTGATAGTATTTTGTAATAAGAATATACAGCAGACGAGGTTCCTTGTGTGAGGGCAAGTGAGTCTGCAAAATATATCATATTTCTGTATATCAAGTCAGGAACACCATTTCTGTCACCCTCAACATTGCCCAATAACAACAAATAGGACATGACGACTGACAGATGTTTCTGAGCAAGTTATTCCCCTTTTCGGGATCTTTTTTTTCTGTTAAGTTGCAGATGAAAAATGAGCTAATATTCTGTTGGCATTAAATTTTAGTTTATTACATTTAAAAAGACAGAACTGCCTCAGACATGCATAGAACTAACCTGTAGGGTATTTTATTACATGACTGAACATAAGGAGCTTCATTGAATTCAGTGGGATTATCCATTTGAGTAAGGACTCAGCTAGCACAGTAGGAGGTTAAAAATCTAGTTCATAATTTGTAAGGCTGTAGATTGGAGTATGACACAGTTAATATCTGTAGCCTGAAGTTCTGGTGATTATAAGGACACACACTTCAGCAGAAATAATCAGAAGGAGAACTCTTAATTAGAAATTTCTATGACTATCAGTAAATCTCTTCGAGATCCTTTGTCAATGACAAGTACTATATAAATGCAAATTTCTCACATGGTATTATTTATCCATTTAATTGAAAAAAGAACCCAAGATTTTTATTATATTTTGGTTAGCAAAATACTAAATATAATGGACCAAATACATCCTTGTTGAAACCTTTTGAAACTAAGAGTTACAGCAAAAATGAATCTTACCCTAACATCTTGAGGACACTAGGTTTGCTACACTAGGTTACCTACAAATTCTTCATGAGGGCAAGCAGAGAGGGAAATGCCTGTCTCCTCTCTGGTGTCTGGTAAGAGAATATGAGGGAATGGCGTAGAGTTGCATCAAGGGAAGTTCAGATGGGATATTAGGAAAAAGTTATTCACTGAGAAGAATGTTCAAGCACTGTAACAAGCTTCCCAGGGAAGTGGCGAAGGCCCCAAACCTATCAGTTTTCAAAAAATGTTTGTACAATGCTCATAGATACAAGGTTTAACTTTTTGGTTGCCCTGTACGGAGACGGGAGTTGTGGGTTCCTTGTCCGTCCCTTCCAAGTCAGTATATTCTGTGATTCCATGGCCCCAAATTTCTCTTATGTACTACTGAGAACAGAAAGCAATACCATTTTAGCTTAAGAAATATTATTTTCTTATATAATCCAGGATCTCTGTCTTCATCACACTTTCATATCTCTTGTCCCTTTGTACTCCTGGTTTATTTCCAAATGCAGTTCTTGTAATTTAAATTTTAAAAGGGATTTTAAAAACTGTGGCTTGTTCTTTCACATTAATTGACTCAATTCCATAAAATATTGTTACCAACATATTTTCTATATGAAAATACTTTCTTATAAGACCTTTTCTGGATGGAAAACTCAAATGCTTTGCTGGAATGGAGGGAAATAGGTAAGATAAATATTTTAAGAAAAAAAACCCCAGCAAACAGTAGGAAGTAAAGTTTAGCGGTTTTTTTAGCTCTTTCAAAAAAGCAGCTGCTTGGAATAAAAAATGTTAGATGCAGAGGGAGAAGCAAGTGTTTCTGAAATGACAGCAAGACATGGAAGCATACCCATAAAACGTTTGTAGTAATACTCAACAGAAGGATCAAAGAACTGAACTACTTTTTCTGCATTTACTTGATGAAATTAGTTATGGGTCTCCCACCTTAACTTAAGTAGTTTCAGACATATGAAGCAAGACCAGCTGATCAGTGCAGAAAGACAAGTGAATGTTGAAGGGAGGCCTGAGCAGGTTGACGAGGGCACCCTTCCTGCATGCTTTCTTTGAGCACCAGATCCTGCAGAGTCTCATACCTGAGAGACAAGTTTCACACTATGAAATGTGAAACATCTAACTGATGTTTGCAGTGAGTGATACACCTGTGCCATCCTTTTAGAAGGACTCTCCAGGGTGACAGCATGTAAGATAGAAATCTGTCCCTTGGCACATATGGTGAGGAGGAGGGTGGCAGGATGGGATAAACCTGGATCACTAAACACTAGAGATCACTAAGGGAGGTTACAGAGCTGGAGGAATTTGGTGCTGGCTGTATCCTGAAGTGCTGATTACCATAACAACCATTACCTCTTCTGGTTGAACATGAGTAAACCTAAAAGCTTGATTTTCTGTAAACTGTTATTACATTGATGCTGTCAGAGGAAAAGGCATCCCACTTATCCTCAAAGATAAAAGTAGAAATGACAGTCCAGACATGGATCAAGGCATAAGTGTTACTACAAGATGTCATGTGCCTATGACACTGGGTAATTCTTTCCCAACTTGGCATTCTCCACAAAGCGTAGGATGTCCTACTCTCCACGTACTTTCCCTACTTAAGGATTATTAAGAGCTCTTCAAAATCAAAGCACCTTGAGACAAGATTTGAATAAGTAGAGGGCAGTGCTTTGATGCAGAGGATGGAGTGACTGGTTTCAATTCAAGAACACGTTAAAGAAAGTATGAAGAGAAGCTGAATGGAGGAGAGGAGCAATTTTTGAACACATTCTGTGCATTTGCTAGCACAGTGTACTGAAAAACACTTTCACATCAGATACCACCCTGATGTGTGCTTTCACATTCCATACCCATATGTAAATGTTCTAAACTAAAGCACCAAAGTTGATACCAATCTCTCAAAAAAATAGACACACCATCAGTTCTAGCAGTACTGGTTAGACTGTCCAAAATCAGACACAGAAATCCCCATGCAGGAGGAAGCAACACACAAATATATATTTAGCATCAATATCAACACACTAGTCTTGAAAGCCAAACCTAAAGATGTATATTCCTTGAATATGTATCGCAAATGTAGTAAGTGACTATTTAAAAAAACAAAGGCAGTGAATGCACAAGTGAAGGTGGTATGAAGCTTTTATGGTTACATTCATGAATTGAGAAAGAAAGGAAGTAACGAATGTTCTTGTTGATGATGCTTATTATTGCTTACATCAAAGCAAACTACCATTTAAATGCTAATAACATTCTCTGCCAGTGAAGATTGTCTTGAAGGAACAGAATGATAATCCAAAGGGACATTCAGAGATTTATTTTAGATCTAGACTGGCAACAAATTACCACTGTCTCTTTGAAAAGAATGACCAAAGCATTTAAGGATGAATTTGCTGAATTCATTAAAGAATTTCCAGGTGATTTCATTAGATAATGAGAACTTATTATGTACTAAGTTATCTGAAGGTTCTAAAAAAAGACAAATAGTGACAAGTGCTAACAATACAATACAGCGGCAGCATTCATTTGCAATCCTAAAACCGGATTCAGGATCCTTACCGCTTAAGAAACACTGCATTGCATTACATTATGAAGTCTGATCTTGATTTTATAGGCTAGTTATAATAGAAAAATATTTTTCTGATTTGAAGTTCTTCAGACTGATTACTTTCCTACACATTCCTAATTCACAATCATTTGTAACTCCTCTAGAATCCCCAATAATGCTTTGAATTATCATCTTCTACCTGGTTTATTAAATCACCTGGCTTAAAGCTGAGTATGAGATGGTTCCTTCCTAGGGTCCCATTGAAGGGCACCAATTCTGCATCAGGGAAGCCACAAATTCAGGTAGCTACTAACGCTTTTAGCATTGACTTTATTCAAGAACATAAACCCAACTGAAATGGATCAGACTAAAGAGAGCTGAATATGTTGACAGAAGGACTTTCTCTGTTTGCCTTAGACTGCCTCAGGCCAGATCTCTTTGCTCCCCCTTGAGTAAGCAGTCATTCTTCTCCTTTCCCAGCCAACCCACAAAATTAAAAACTTTTGCCATAGCTCTTCTCAGTTTTTTGGGTTTTTAGGCAGCTTCCTCATTTATTTCCCATGTACAAGTTGTTCCATACTCTACTACTATCCATTGTTTTTCAGAAAATGTATCTGTAATCAGCAAAGTTTTAACCAAACTGAATAACTGTTGAATATATACAAGTAGGTACATAATGGAAGCTCACAGAGTGTTCTCCATGGCAACAGCATTATACTGCACTGTGCTATACTTCCATAGCTTTTTGGTTGATTTTATTTCCCCACCTACTTCAGCAATCAACTCAACAGTACTGGTTGGGTATAAAGTCTTCTTAGATACATAAGAATTGATTTTTTTTTCTGTGTTAAGACAGACATGCATCTCTATCTTTTACCAACTGCTATAATAATAGTGAGGAGAAGGGTAAAAATGCCTCAGATCTGCTGCCATACTAAAATGGATACCTGGTCTTGCCCACTGAAGGTGTTACAGGAGAGAAGAAAATCTTAAGGACCTCTCTTTCTATAGAGTATATGACTCTATAGAGCATATGACTGTGAGGTTACTCTGATTCTAGAGCTCATCAGTGGATAAAACACACAGAGAATGAGATAAACTAAAAAGTAGCAGAAACACCTAAAGCTTGAAGCAATTAGAAATAATTACCTGAGTAGAAAATAAGAATGCAAAATTGGAAAAACTAGAAAACTCCTAGTTCTCAATTTTTTGGATTTTCTAAGCAGTTTTGTCTCTAAGACTAAGATAATTAAAAGTTTTTAAAAGCCCTTTGGAAAATAGATAGTACTGAGCATCTATGCTGAGCCAGGCAAGAGAATTCCTGTGCATAAATCTAGAAATAAGGATATACGGGCAGCAACATCTGCCCATTATCTGGAATAGTATAAGACTCAAAACAAAAATCAGCAAAAGCAGCAGGAGATGTTAGCTATAAAAGCAATACAATCCTGATTTTTTTCCTGACTAAGGGAAAGACATCATTTAACTTCATTGGGTCTAGGATCTGGCACTAAGTCCTATTATACAGGCCAGATGTAAGGAATTTATTCCCCTTAGGAGAAAGCAGGAGAAGCAGATGGTTGTTTCTAGCAAACACATTGCAAGGCATAGGAAGAGTCTGTCTGCATTTCCTGTTAAAACTAAAATTTCACTAGAAATAAGAATATCTCTAAACCCAATGCATTCATTTAATGGCTCAGAACACAATAACTTACTTATTATCTCATCATGCCTAAAGGTATTAAACATCGTATGCTGGATTTGTTCCTTTGCTTCTCAATGCTTTCTGTACTTCAGATGGTGGATGGTCTCAACTTTTGTACTGCTGTACCCTAATTTATTTTTAATATCTCAGTGTTATAATGCTCATCCTGCAGGGCACATTTAGCTTTAAGTGGGTAAGTCCCATTTAATTCAATGGCCAATTGTGTGCTCAAATAACTTGCTGAATGTAAGCCATTTGCATCCACCAATAAAAAGTAACAAGAAGTTACCCTTCTTTCATTTGGGCCCTGAACATTCATGTGTAACTCAGAAAAAGGATCGACACTGGGAAATATGGTGCTTCTGCTGCTGCATTACCCTTTTTACCCTTTACTAAAAAGAAGCTGGAGAGTCCATAACTAACAAAATAATATATTTTGACTCTCTGCTACTGTTTTTTTCCTCCTCGTCTCACCAATAGTTTGTGAATATTGCTTGCATTAAGGCAGCATCCTAAAGTGTTTATCAGTATCAAAACTGTATTGGAAAAAACTTTATACTTGTCTGTTCTATATTTGCTTGTTAAAGACCTCTTCAATACCAATGAACAGAATGTATGTTGGCAACAGAGAACAACCCCTTGCAATGCAGTTTCCTAGTGTAATCCAGAGGCCTGCACTTTCAAGCCCGGGTTGTGACAAGACTGCATGAAGAATCTGAGGCACTCGCAGGGAGGAAATATTTTATTCAAAACTGTACTGCTACTAAAATAATACCAAAGGGGATACTGGGAATTGCCAGTCATGGAAATCAAGATTTATTATAAAAAAGTCCAGGGAATGTATTGCTTTTTGAAATTGTGCTACTATAAAATATCCTCTTGAAGCTTGCTAAAGTGAGATCTAATTTAAGGCATGTCACTGCATCCTTACTTTACATTGTTCTTTGTAGGTGTTACAGCAAGAGTTACAAAAGATAACAAGTTGCCATCATATTTTTCTTATGACTAACAATATGGCTTAAAGAAAAAGAAAGGAACCTTAACTCTGGTATTCTTTTTCCCTAGGGTTTATAAAAAACAACCAACCCTGTAAATGTTATTTTCACTGCCTTGAGTTTTATATCCTTTATGCCTAAAACAAAAGGAAAATGTTACATTGTGCAAATAGGATTTCAGTGGAGGCATTAGGAAGTTCTCCTTTTTCAAGTTGTGCCAGGGGAGGTTTAGACTGGATATGAGGAAAAATTTCTTCACTGAAGGGGTTGTCAAGCTGGAACAGGCTGATCAGGGCAGTGGTTGAGTCACCATCCCTGGAGGTGTCTAAAAGAAGTGTAGGTGCAGTGCCTGGGGACATCATTTAATGGTGAACTTGGCAGTGCTTGGTTAATAGTTGGACTCAAGGATCCTAAGAGTCTTTTCCAGCCTAAATGATTCCATGATTCTACATGTGGATCAATGGCAGAAAAGACAGTTCAAGAAACACCTGCTGTGCCTGTGATTACTTAGGTATAGCTCTATGTATCTCTCCTTTCTGGCAGTATTTGATGCAAGGAACAAAATGCGCTTGGTAACTCTCAGGGTAGCAGTGTTTCTCAAGATGTCAGACCAGAATTAGTTAATCCTTAAGTGGATAAGGATAATTCATTACCTTATCATGGTTAGGTCACAGCACAAAATCAGTCTGTAAAACCAACTATGTTACACTGAAGTCCATTCATTTAACAAAATTTCAGAATCTAAATTTTCACACCATGCTATTAAATTTTCTCGACTGGTTGTCATCTTGAGAATGGCTTTGCTTCAACTGTGGGACCAAATGATATTACCTTCTCACTTGTTCAATAGCACATACTAATGAACTCAGCAGGAAAATTATACATGCAAGTAAGAAAGATTTGCACAGTCTGGCTCCTCCTCAGCGTAACAAAACTCATGAAATCACCTCATCGAAGAGCCAAGATGATTGGCTGCTACTAATGAAGTGATTGGGAGGCTTGATACTGACATTGAACAAGAATGTACATTAAGCTTCTGAGAAGTTGACAACAGCACACAGAGAACAACACAAGGCCAAAGGTAACATGATACCATTTGCTCCATTCCTCATAAACAGAACTGTAGCTCAAAGGGGACTCAGGAAGACATTAATGTGCCTCGTTTTGAGATAAGGTTATTTCAAGGCTTCTTTCTACTTTACATTTTGTTTTACCTTTCTGAAAAACAACACTCCTTTCAGATGAATTCCTCATACCTGGTCTCAGTCCTAGAATGATTGGTTTTTTCCATGAAATAGACTAAAATCTGTTCACCTACTTTGATTTATAGGAGAGTAAAATAGTTCCCAATTGCTTAGAAAGTGATTTTTTTTCCCCTCAAAGATTACTCAAATACAACTGAAATTGCCAAGTAATCTCTTCTATATAACCACTGTGCCCTGAGAAGAAATCTCCAAGGTACTGAAGGGCGGTGCAGGATAAGGAAAGGATAAAGTTATATGAGTCTGCAGTTGTAACATTGAGTTTATGATCAATATAAAATGTACATTATTTTACACTTAAATTTTTAGGACTGCAAAATATTTTAGGCATATAAGAATGGTGTAGCATTAGTATTAGGTTTCTGTTATGAAGTGGCTTAAACCTCATTGAAACTGGTGTATTTATTTGGGATGAAAAAGAAGTTAGGTACATTTTTCAACTGAAAGGTGAATGCAAGGCTGCTGGGAAAAATGAAGGACTGACATTAACGAGAGCATTTCAGAGTATTATTTTATATGAACAATAGTCATATAAGAAGTGCTAAAAATTGAGCAACAGTGAAAAAAAGAAGACACCACGACAAAAGCCTACTGCCACCTAGACTCTAATGATACTAGTCTAAAGCAGAAAATGTAAGCCAGGTTGCTGACTAAGAGAGCTGAGTCTGTGGATTAGAAAAATGTCTTCAGGATTTTTGGATTCCTCCTATTTAAGATACGGATTCGTGGACTTTAAAAAGAAACAGAAAAAGAGACAGTCTACCCCAAATAAAAGAAACTTGGCCATGAAGACAACTAGTTGATTCCCCAGATTCTTCTCCAGCTGGAATAATTCAGCAGAAGACCAAAAACTGTAGAGTAAAAGCTGGATGAAACTTTGAGCACGCAGCTCTGGAGGGACAATGAAGTCTTTGTCTAGAAAAACAACATCTAAACAGAATATCATTCTTATTGCTGTGTCCTGATCACAATTCAAATGGTTACAAATGCAGGAAAATAAAATGTAGATATTTCACAGTAGTCATGACTCCACCAATCTAAACAAAATGTTATGATTCATATTGTTAAATGCTCATTTTACTCACAAATACTAATCTCTGACAACTCTGCTGTGAGAGAAGAAACTAATTTGGAATCTGTATTTTGGAGGTGGGCATCCTAATATTTCTGGAGTAGTTAAAGTAATTCCTACACTTTCAGTGCAAGAAAAGCAAATATATCTGTATATAATATTTATTTAGTGATGGATTCAATGGATTTTGACACATTTCGCAGAAAGCAACTCTTTTTATTGCCTTATAGCTCTAAAGAGAAAGACACATGAATACAACCTTGATTAGAAGTATTGCAAATAACCAATTATTTTTTATTACTTTCACTCACTGTAGTCAAGCTAAATTAATGTTCCGAGATAAGAGAATTGACTAGACAAGGAGGGAGGGAGAGAATACTGTGAACAACCTTCAAGGTAAGACAGATTGTGCAGTGAGGAGTAGGATAAGGTAGAGCAGTGAGTGAAATGGGAAGGGGAGAGGAAAAAAAAGAAAATAAGAAAATGCTCAGAGAATCAGAGCAACAGGCAAAAGAACTCAGCAGCTGCATTTTAAATGGATAAGAAGTCAAAGTTCACTTATTGTAGTAAGAAAATATAATCTAGTAGGAAGACAAGATGATTGGAGGCAGGATTTTGTCCTGTAATTGCTCTGAGTATCAGGGTCAGAGAAGCATAGATTACCAGTGAAGAAAGTAATCCACAGAATAGCTTCCAGAGATACTTGTGCAGACAAAACCTCCTCTTATATTTCCTAAAAGGTACAGGAAAGGGAATATAAACAAAAAGGGTACAGCTGTGTTAGGAATCACAGAACTAAGTACTTCCAATGCCTCATGGATATTGATGGAGGAATTTTGATTCAAGGAACAAATATGTTTGGTTTCTTTCCAAAGCAGGATTTTTTTTTTCACTCTGGTAGAATCCAAGAACCTCTGCAATCACAAGTCAAGAACTTGTACCGTGCAATAATGTCTCCTGTACTTCAAAATTGCCACATATGTAGGATGCTCTTGAGCTTCCTCAACCAATATCTTACAAGATTTTTACCTTCCCTTGCCTGAGAGATGGAGAAGCACCTGCTTATGACACCCATACATTAAATTGTTACTTCCAGGAAATATACACTCACTTCCTCCTCTCATTAGGCAAATTCTTCTTCAATATACGACATCTTACTGCTATTTCAAATATGTCTCATCATGCTCACCTACATATAGATAGATTGTATGTAACATGTATGTTTGCGAACATCACTTGAGTAGCAAAGTATCTTGCTAGATGATTCACTTTATTACCTCCTCTTTTTCTTGTAAAGCAGATTTACTGAATTATTATCAGTAACTATTAGAGTCCACAACATTAAGACATCAGATTTGCTCAGAAAATGTAAGGTTACAGGTCTTCATGACTTTATCACAGCTCTTGACATTTTTACTATATTGAGGTTGTGTCTTAAGGCTAAAACCACATACAAATATGGATTTTATTTTCTTTTAAAGCAAAATTTCTTCCCTCCCTAGCCGATGAGAAAATCTTAAACCTATGAAATGAGTGGGCTCCTAAAGTTCTAAAACTAGAAGGCCAAGTAAATCCCTCCTATGTCTCCACTACTTACTGCTCCTATAATGTGGTCAGTGTATGTATGAGCACATACGTGTGTGCATATTTTAAAAGAACACCATTTTTGAGCTTGATTTGTGTTTATGAATCCTTGTGATTGACAATACTCACAGTGAACCCTGCAGCACAAGTTCAGTAGTTCCAATTTTATGTTGAAATGTAGAAAGGACATTTCAAGGAAGAAAGTGGCATTTATTATACCACGGGGTTTTACTGCTCCTAAAATTGTTCTTGTCAGTTTTGCTAAAGAATATGAAAGGTGGAAACTTTTTGTCTATAATCACTGAGCAACTTTTTGTGCAATTTTTCCTTTGTTAGCTTTATAGAGAGACTGAAAATGCATCCACTGAATATAATGCTTCAAATATAGATCTGCTGCTATCTTATCGTATCTTAAAGTGATTTTGAACAAGGTCTTCTTTCAGATGTAGATCAGACAAACGAGTAAGTAGGTGTTTGAAGAGGAAAAAAAGCAAAGCAAAATATCCTTTTGAGTTTGTCATCTTTGTTAGTGGTGAGGACTCATCACTGATGGAAGACTTCTACTATTTAGATCATGCAACTTCTTGGTGTTTGAACTGTTGAGCACTGAGGATCCTGTGCTTGCTATGGTAGGGAGTATTTTTCTCCCACTGACCCTACCATGCTGAAATTCAAATGTTGACCACATCTTTCTTATTAAGAAAAGGACTTGCACTCCCTTTCTTAAAAGCTGGTTTACTGCATGATTTGCATAAAGAGGGAAATTTTTCCTAAGAAGAGTAGCCATATTGCACTAAATGGAAGCCAAACTTGAGCAACAAACTATGGTATTTTTTAAAATAAGGGTTAGGTATATTTTATATTATTATGCTTTAATATCACAATACTTTTAATTTCTCCAAAGAAAAAAGCAAAATTATCATATAGAAAAGGTCTCTTGAAATATTTCCTTCTAGAAGGAAATCAATTCCTCCTGAAGGATCTGTTTTCATTTTATCCTTGCAACACTACCAAACTAATTTTGAAAACTCCATTAAACCTCCAAAACGCTTGCAATTTGAGCTCAGTTTTTGCAGCCTTTGAAGTAAATCCATTGCTAGTAGTGATGTGGTCTATTCCATTCTATTCCATTCTATTCTATTCTATTTCAGAAGCAATAGGGGAGAAATTCTCAGGGAAAAAATGAATCAAGTACAGAAAACTAAATACACTACTGATTACAGTTCTGAGAAATACCATGAAGTTTAGGTATTCATGTAGTGCCAGACACTATGTTGACGTGATACAAATCTATGTAGTTCATTGATGCCTAGATCTTGCTTTTTATTTTAATATCTCTTGACAAGATTTCTGAAATTAATGTGATTGTCATCGAATTAGCTCTTATTTTTGCCTGCTTGGTCAGCAAAAATCTTTCTTTAGCTATCTGACAGCAAATTCACTGTTTGGGCATTTAAGAGAACTCAGAATATTGTGGGTTTGATTCAGTGCACTGCTCATGCCCCAGGGTACCCCCACTGATCTCTAGCTACTGCTGCAGAAAGATTTGGGTATCCAGTGGGTTGGATTTTTTTTTGTTTTGTTTTGTTTCTTAATCAAACTCGCTAGTCCTATCCAGGCATTGTTGTGATACCTTATGGTGTCTCAGCACAAAATGCCTCTGCTCAGATAACTGAACTGAGGCCAAGATATCAGCTAACAACTTTTTTTCTTACAAGCCCAACATCCAAAGAGTGATGTGGCCTCACCTGCTCCAACAGCACACATGGAGTTGTCATCTTACATCACAACAGACTAATCTGATTTGATGATCATCAAACTCTTTAAAAACAGGAGAAATTAAAGCATTACTTTTGCCTGGAAAGTAGTGATTATTCCTGGAGATCTCTCTCAGAAGTGCAATTCACTCTTATAATTACACCAACACGTTAAAGCAAATAGAGGAGAAGTTGCTTTCCGTCCATTAACTGTCCTTTACAACCTCATTGCTCAGCTTTAATAAGAGCAGATCCCATGCAGAGAATCCAGGAGAAGTAGATGGAGGAGAACCACTTTTATGAGCTGTAACTCCATCAAATCTTATCTGTAGTGAATTACTCTATGCCTCTTAAAAAGAAAATATCTAAACAGTATAGTTTGTCTTTTATATGTTCTCCTTTCTAAGTAATTTTCACCTGTTTTAATTCTGTCTAATATTATTGACTTAGTGAAATTCACCCCATTACATATCAGTGTGACTAAGGGTGGAAATAGGACTGGGTTATTTTTTAAACTTGCAGATTTTTCAACAAAAATGTCATATGATGCCTAAAATACCAGCCCAGAAAGCCAACCACATTCTGGGCTGCATCAAAACCAGTGTGGCCAGCAGGTTTAGAGAGGTGACTGCAGAGTCTACTTCACTCTTGTGAGACTCCACCTGGAGTACTGCATCCAGCTCTGGGGTCCTCAGAACAAGAAGGACATGAATGTCTTGAAGTAAGTTCAGAGGAGGTCCACAAAGATCATTAGAGGGATGGAATGCCTCTTCTATGAGGAAGGGCTGAAAGAATCGTGATTGTTCAGCCTGGAGAAGAGAAAGTTACCAGGAGACCTTATCACACCCATTCAGTACCTCAAGGAGGCCTGTAAGAAAGATAGGGACAAAATTTTGAGCAGGGCCTGTTGTGATAGAAAAGGGGTAATGGTTTTAAGCTAAAGGAGAGCTGACTTATATTACATGTAAGAAAGAATTTTTTTAAAGTGAGGGTGGTAAAACAGTGGCATACATTGCTCAGAGAGGTGGTAGATGCCCCTTCCCTGGTAACATTTAAGGTCACTTTGGATGGGGCTCTCAGCAACCTGCTCTAGATGATCTAGAGATGTCCCTGCTCTTTGCAGAGGTTTTAGACTTGATGGCCCTTAAAAGGTCCCTTCCAACTCAAACTACTCTGACTCTATACACAAGAGATGGCAAACAGTTCCTCGTATTTCAACAACTAAACATTCAGCCTTGGTAGTCGGGAGAAAACCTCCAAAAGTTTAAAAGCACAGCAAGGACAGGTAAAGTTTCTCATGAAAGCAGTGACAAAGTTACAGAAGCCAGGGAGTAAGAGGCAGTTCAGGGCACACAGTATCCTAAACGTTTTAATATTGTCCATTAGAAAGAGTAAAGCAATTAGTCTCCACTGAGAACATCTGTCCACATAAAAAAGCTTCAAAACCACTATTACTGACTTTCCATTTAAAACCTGAAATAGTGTGCTATCTTTATTTTAGAAGGAAGTCTTATTTTGAAGTAGAAAGATTATTTCTCTGTGTGGTTTAAAAAGAGAAGAATCTGGGCTCAGAAGATTTCATTACTTTGTGCTTTACTACCTGGCCATGGAAAACCCAGCTGCCTCTCATACTGGCAAATCAGCTAATCATTGTGAAATAGCAATTGTTTTGAACGGATAATTGGCTACAGGTGCAATGAATTATACATCCATTTTGGGAGACAAAGACATAAAAAGAAGGTGGGGTTTGTTTTGGTTTGTTGGGCCTTTTCTTGTTGTTTGGGTGGAGGAGTTTTTTTGTTTGTTTTGTTTTTGATTTGGGTTTTTAAAATTTATTTATTTAAAACTATTTCCTTTCTTAGGCATCAATCCTTTACAAGCTGCAATTGCTGGAACAACCTTATACATTATGTTAGGAGACACATTCCCTCTGCAACACTGTAGGGAACAGCAAAATTAAATCATCTGTTTCTTTTGTATTAATCTGAAGAAAAAGAAGACACAGAGTTTTGAGGGGGAAAGAGGAACATACAGGTACGCACTCTAAGATCGACAGTCAACTGGAGACATTTTAATTGACCACCTAATAAAATAAAACAGGCATACAGAAACATCCTCATATTCTATGCTGCACTGGATTTCTGAATGACTTTAACATGTAGCCCATTCTCAGGATTCATGCACTATGCTATGAAGTGGCAAAGAAGTTAAATAAATCAAATAAGTAAAGTGTGAGCAACAAATACTGCATAAAAAAAGTCCATATGAACTAAAGTACTATATGCTAGATAATATACACAGATCAAGAACTCTGAAGTGTTGAATCATTTGTCACAAGAGGTTTAAAAATTGCTCTGCAAATTATTCATTTAAGAATAAACATCCCCTGTTTTGCAACATATGGTATATTTAGGATGCCATACAACATCTGTTCAGCTTCACAAAGCAACCTCACACCACAGTTCAGCAATAGGAGGTAAAACAGTAGCTCCATTCCCAGAAAGAACTAAGTCAGGAGAAATCTCACCTCCATACCTGGAACTACTAGGAAAGTCTTGTCTTACCTTTCCCAAAAAGGTATCACGGACATCCTACCATTGATCACTTCATTGAACCCTTGAGGAAAAGTTATCTTTGCTTGATGAAGTCCACTGGATCTATAACTGGTATATTCCAGCTGTGCCTGCTGCTTAAGGAATTAGCAGCAACATACTGGACAAGACATGGTATTTGAGATCCAAAAGAAGCTCTCATCAGAGGAAGACCCCAGTAAATCTCCTGGTCTTTGATTTTCCTTGGGCATTCCTTCCTCAGAAGCAGTTTGCAGGGTTGAGTCTCACTGACACTCAGTAAAAGCACATACGCACTTTAACAGCATGATGTCACAGTTGCTTTCACCATGGCAGCTCCTATTCTGCTGCCCCTCCTCATCTACAGAATCCCCCAGGGAATCTGTTTATCTCTCCCCTCCTTTCCTAGGGTCAGCCTGGTGATGTTTTTCCTTCGGACTTCAGAATAACCAGGGAAAGTTACTGAGAGCTGTGTATGTAATTGTCCTCTTTCAGTACAACATACTGACAGCCTCTCATATGACATACCTTCCCCCAGGCACAGGGTGCAGCAACAGTCAGGTAATTCCTTCCCTTCCTCATTAGTATTGCAGCCCTGAAGATTTAATCTATTACACTTCTGAAGAGTAGGGCAAGCATACGGTGATATAAAGACATAGATTGATACCAGAATGTCCAACATCATATAAAATAAGCAGATTGCTTCAGGTGAGTATCCTTTTTCCAGTAGTGGTCATCCATAAATAGCTAAAGGAGAGAAAGAAGAGGGCAATCATTTGATATACTTCTCCAGAGTATTATTCCAGCCACCAGCTATGCTCAGTTAAGGGATTTCATGATCATTCTAACATTCGTCTATCTAGTGACCCTCAATGGGTTTTACTTATTCACTCTCTGCTTGAAATCCTATATCGCCCATCTTGTAATGAAAGCTTCCTTTGGGAAGGAATTGCACCACTTGTTGCATTAAGAACTAAGCTGAACAGAGTATTTCCTTCCTTTTCTTGAGAGAGTATAACACTGTTGAGGTGAAAAGAGCAATGCTATTTCTCACATTGGCAGAGATTCTTAAGCAGTCCATCTAGTAATGAAAGAAAAGAACTGGGAAGGGAAGAATATAGAAGGGAAGAATAAGATAAGAGGAAGAAGAAAAAAAGGGATAGGAAGACAGTTTTCTGAGCTGAATATTTTAGTCAGAAAGATAAAGAATAGAACAAATATCTGGACTGTCATTTGGGTTTAACATACTAGAGTAAGAGTGAACGAGAAATTTTCATTAAAGTCTTCAAAGAAAGGTTATTCCCTACAGTGTAGAAAGCATTTACATACACACCTCCTATTAACTCTAATGGGAACTAAACATGCAAATCTTCTCAGAAAATTACTACTGATTTTTGTGAATAAATCCTGCAAGAAAGGGTAGGTTAATAGGTCCATGGGTATAAAACAATTGCATGCTTATTAACCTCTGGGGTTTTTCTTGAAAATAACTCTAATGACTAATGCTTTTTTTTTTTTTGGTAGAGTCGTGAGGACATAACTATGTCAAATTACTCCTGTGGTGCTGTCAGGTAGAAGGTGGTGCTTACAATTGCTAAACCACATAGCAGAGGATTTAGTCAAAGCTGGTCATCATCTAATTTGTGTCTGACAGTGGCTGGCGAATTTCACTCAAATTTGATTATTTCATTATTTCACAATAATTTGATGCCTTTGGTACTTATTCCTCAAAATCAATTGCTTCACAAGTACATACACAGCTATTCATACACATTTATGAAAAAAATATATGAATACTTATCTCTATCATGCCTAAGCCTATTCAATACTTGTAAATAATCATAGAGACTGGACACGTGTCACTTAATTGTCCTCTTTCAAATGATGCATCTTAACATCTAG
Organism: Neopelma chrysocephalum; assembly: GCF_003984885.1. Taxonomy (NCBI): domain Eukaryota; kingdom Metazoa; phylum Chordata; class Aves; order Passeriformes; family Pipridae; genus Neopelma; species Neopelma chrysocephalum. The sequence goes on from NW_020897715.1 coordinate 7,855,841, forward strand.
AAAGTAATGGTCCACATCCTTCTCTGGTGTAAAGCCAAAGATCACTAGGGAACTATGTCACTGCCTATTAGCACCAGAAGACTCCCTGATGGGTTCCTCAATAAGATTCCACTCTCTCTGTAGGCACTGAATGCACTCCTTAAACTGCAGATGATTACATCTTAAACAGCAAGAGTGCTTCAAACTCCTATGCCACCTTCCACTTGAAAAAGATGAATCAAAGGACTAGCTAGTAATTATGTAGTCTCCAACACTTCTTGGAATTAGGAAACTGCTTTTACACTCAATTTAGAAAAAAGAAATTCTTGTGCCGTGCCGCTCAGGATGTTTAGTCATGGAGTCTTGGAGACACACCACGTGAGTTGATTTAACCATCTCTCTGTCCATGTTCATGGCTTTATTTTGATCTTCTGTTTGATATTTAACTATTGCTTTTGCTGCTGGCAGGGATTTGCCTGTCACAAGTGACCAACTTACCAATGAGTCACGCATTTTCCTGGTCACCTGACAGACTTGGTGCTGCTTGGGCAGATTAGGAAGGCAAGACCACAGATGTCACTGTTTCACGTGAAAGGCTCAGGAATTAAGTGACTGAAACTGAATCTCGCAAGATGAGCTTAAAGCTACAAAGAATCTAACAAGGTGGATTCTGCCTTGATTTATATTCCTGTATCTGGGCATTATATAAGTATCATACTGTGTACTACCAAGATAACTAAATGGTGACTCTCTCACTGTAATTTCCAGAAATATGGAAACAGACGAGAAAGCAATGAAGAGAATTCAGGACATTTAGGCTGAATGTCACTTCAATTTTCTAAGTGTCCTCAGTTGGATCTTTTGCAGAGAGGACTGCTCTCCTATTTAGGGTAATTATGCAGAAAGAAAAAACAGGAAAGTAAAGAGCAAGGACACGTGCTTTCTTCTGTTGGATGGGAACCATGTTGGCTGTTGACTGTAGCATCTAGTAGCTTCCTAACCTATACTGCTTCTGCAGTCACCAGATTGCTGCTGAATTTGATAAGGGGACATCACAATTGCGAGTAAACATGTATCTGTTGACTTTTTTCTCTAATAGCATAAGTCAGCCAAGATCTGCACACCACAGCAACTGGCTTGGAACAGAAGGCGACAAACTACACAATATCCCTAGGAAATCAGACTGTAATCTGCTAGGCCTACAGTGTCACGGTGCATGGGTCTTTCTGGCTGGAACACACTCCTCTTGTTGTCCCTGAGACTGCACGCCTATCAAAGCTCTGATCAAAGCTTAGCAGGAGTCAAGTGCCAATCTGAAAACACCGCTGCCTTTATTTGCAATCAGCTTTAATGCAAAAAAAATCATTTTGATTCATTATTCATAGAATCATAGAATCATAGAATAGGTAGGGTTGGAAGAGACCTCCAAGATCATCAAGTCCAACCCCTGATCCAACTCCAATTACTATATCATGGCACTAAGGGCCACGTCCAATCTCTTTTTAAAAACCTCCAGGGATGGTGAATCCACCACCTCTCTGGGTAGGCCGTTCCAATGTCTGATAACCCTCTCTGTAAAGAATTTTTTCCTAACATCTAACCTAAACCTCCCCTGGCAGAGCTTGAGCCCATGTCCCCTTGTCCTATTGTTGGTTGCCCGGGAGAAGAGACCAACCCCCGCCTGGCTATAACCTCCCTTCAGGTAGTTGAAGAGAGTGATGAGGTCGCCTCTAAGCCTTCTCTTCTCCAGACTAAACAACCCCAGCTCCCTCAGCCTCTCCTCATAGGACTTGTGCTCAAGTCCCTTCACCAGCCTCGTTGCTCTTTTCTGGACCCGCTCCAGCACCTCAATGTCCTTCCTGAACTGAGGGGCCCAGAGCTGAACACAATACTCAAGGTGTGGCCTCACCAATGCAGAGTACAAGGGAAGGATCACTTCCCTGCTCCTGCTGGCCACACTGTTCCTGAAGCTGTTGAGGCTTCTGTGCCTTCTCGTATGCTTGCAGTTAACAGCAACACAATTTACAGCTTTTCCTTGAGTACCTCCACGCTTCCATACACTGTCAGAACGTGCTTAATGAAAGTAATTTCTGCAGAAGATAAGAACCACTTTTTCTTTACAGGGGCTTTAAATTGTAATGGTATATTAAACCACAACTATGGATTGGAAGGGAAAAAAACACAACGACATGATTAGGCACTGAAACACTCAGTAAAACTGTTACTTATAATGAGTAAGAAGATGAAGATGTACAAATAAAAGCACAGCATGTATTCTTTGAGCGTCCTTAATAATGAGAGGGACTGTAGGGCTTCAGTATTAAACAGCCGATGAGCAGCAGCCATTTACATCCGAGCAAATTGATCCTAGCAAGATTAGCAGAGCTGGGGGACAGACTTCAGGCCTTCGTTACTTTTTATGGAGATGGATTTCAGACAGGACTCCCTCCTCACCTCCAATAGTGTTATCCCTGAATACTGTCTTAGAGGTGATTTCTGTGCAGGCTTGTTTTCAAGGAGGCCAAGGGTGTTGAAGGGAAATGGGCACTTTGTTCCTACTGATCTGCAATGGAGCTGAAGCATCCATCTTCCATCAATTTTTAAAATAAGCCCAGGTTTTTCTTTCCTTGGAAGGAACTAGTATGAATGCATTTGTTGGTTTTTATGCCACTGGAAACTGTATGAGTTTATATAAATTGTTGGAAATACCTGACTAGTACATTTAAATGGTATTTTGAGGTTTTCTTTTTTAAAAAATTGTAATGCATCAGAACCAAGAGTTTTGCAGCAGCAGAAGTGGGAATAACTTTTCATGGAAAGCTGCCTATCTCCTGATATGTCTCCAGAAAAAGATAAGTGAAACTAGAAAATCAAGAGAGGTATCAGAGGTGTTTTGGTGGGGTTTTTTTTCTTTCTTTTAAGGCATACATAGAGTGAAAATTGTGGAAAAGATAGACCAAAAAAAGACAATGGCAGGCAAGTTTCCAGCTCTAAAACCTTGAAGTTTTTATAGTCACCCCACACACCCTCTTTTGAGCTAAGAACCATAATATTCATCTATGCAGGGGATTCACATAGATGGTTTGTGGGAAGCTGAATGGGCTTTCACGCAAAAAAATATTTCTCTTTTCTGGTCTGTGTAGGAGGACCCAGCTATTCTTTCCTATTTAATCAGCATATTCACTTAGAATGTGCTGACTGTTCTTGGATTCACAACTAAAAGGCAATATACCAGTTTCATTAAATCTAAAATGAAATGTGCAATTTAGAAAGCTAAATAAAACAATGAAATATGTGATTATTTAATAGAAAATAATGATTTAAGATCCTGTTCAGCTGTCACTGAATTTTTTTTGCAACATACAGTCCGAAGTGAGTGTTTTCTAAGTACACTGTACATACAGAGAACCATTTAATACATGCCCATAGTGTTAGTTTTGCCTATAGTGTTTCTGTAAATTGAGTGCCTAATAACATATGCAGGCTAGACAACAGGAAATCTGATACACCTTAAACAATGGAAGGGCTGCTTGGGGGCTGTGGCATTGCCCTTTAGAAGACTGCAAGGCTGTCTTAACTGGCCAGAATAACAGAGAACAGGCAAGAGAACCTCATAGGTAAGTTTTCTGGGATCTCTACTGAGAAATTTTCTTACACTATGGTTTACAAATATAACTGCAATACACAAAAGAAGTGAAGAATGGGCACCCTGGTCTTAGTACTAAATATTCACAAGGATTTGCATTTTAAAGTCTGCTTCCATCCAAAAATTTCAGAGTTCTGTCTTCTCCTTCTTTCCTCCTTCACTCTTTCATACCATTGATTTGAGCAATTGGTACCAACTATATCCTGTCTTACTGATTAGGTTAATAAATTTGACAAACTGAGCATATATTTCAGGTGGATCTTCCTAACGTTACCACCTTTTCTGAAGCCCTCTCCTTACAGTCTCAGGCTGCAGAAGACACAGGACTACTTTTTCATCACATGCCTTTTCAAACAAGCCAATACATAGAAACACTCTAGGATATTGTGATCTAGGGCCTATTTCTATCAAAAGAATTTCAGCTGTGAGCCAAAGCTATCCTACCACCTATGTTCTTAAAAGAGACAGCTTGTAGGCCATAAGCCATGTAAGGGGAGAAGGCAGAAACAAAAGGCAAAGAGATGAGACCAAGTCAATATGAATAAGTTTAAAACAAAGTCAAAGCATTAGAGATTTGTGGAAAAAAACCCAAATCCTAGAGAAATGTCAAGATAAAAAAGCTAATGGGAGAAGCAAAGGAGGAAATGGTAGCTCTGCAAGATCAAGGGCCAGCCCATTTCAAGAAGCTCTCAAGACTGATGCTTCCCCACGTGACAAGTGCCTGACCAGCCAAGACTCTGTGGGTGTCTGCCCTGAGAGTGATAAATATATTAATGCTGAGCCTAACAACATGTTCATCTTAGCTCACTACTTGGAAAAGGTAGGTATTTGCTATGTTACCTTGGCATAGTCTGTAGAGCATCATCTTGCTTTCAAATCCCCAAGCCTTGACAAAGGTGCCCACATAAAAGTCACCCATAGACACGAGGGTTACAGTGTGACAGAGGGAAGTTATCCCCTCTCCTTAAATATTTGGTAACTGCATTGCATACTTCTCTCTCTCTCTCCATGGTCTATCATGAAAACAGAGGCAATGGGATGACTTAGAAACAATTTAATGGTAAGGTATCTCATTTGAGAGATTTGTTACCCTATTTCTTCTCCCAAAGAGAGATTTAGTAATCTTCTTATAAAGAGATGGAGAAATTGGCTCATTAAAGAGGGGAATTATCAGCATGGGTTCACTAAAAAGGAGTACTGTCAGAAGAATAAGACAGAGTGCATTGATGAAGACATCAGGACAGAAGCCAGTCTGATGCAATATAACCTATAATCCAGAAAGTCTTTTGACAGCATTTTTATGGGAAGTTAAGCAGAACAGGCCTTGTTTCTGGACTAAAAGTCAGAGCAATAATCTGCACATAAAGCTTACTGCTGAACTGAACGGCATTTGCAAATAGTGGTAAATCTCATTTTTAATGGGGAGATGGGATCTCTAGCAAAATGGAGTAGTAGGCCTGCTTTTCCTTAACAGTTTTAACATATATTACATACATATATGTATTAAAACTGTTCAGACAGTTATGTTATATATATATAACTGTCTGAATAACAGAACAGAGGAATAGAGGACTATGCTGATTCTATGAAAAGGAAGACCATAATTCTTATTAATTTATGTAAATATTAACACTTTCCTGTAATTGTGACATAAACGACAAAAGTTACCTGGTAAAGGTTAAAAGTATTAGACAGATGGGCAAGATTCTCCTCCTTTTCTCTAAGACAAGCGTAACAATTTTTATCCTTTCAAAGACAGAGACGTGATTATAGCTGTGGTTACCTAGCATCTTCAGGATTTGTGCTTCTTAACTCCTGAAATTTGTGGCCAGATAAGGAACACCTGAGGAATAGGAGCCTAATTTAAATCTTTTAAAATTAAGCAAATAATTGATAGTTCTTTTGGCTTCCAGATTCTTATAAGCATAAAAGGGTGTTTGCTTTCTCATAACTGTTAGACAGGTTGAGGTTAAATCTTCCAGGTCATAAAGGAGATTAAAGGGAGCCAGCCAATGCACTGTGTTGTAGTACTGATACTTCCAGAAATGCTCTAACATAGAGATGTCTCTGAGATTGTTCTGCTCACAGTGGTTCCTCTGAGTAGAATCATTTGTTACTCATATGAATCTCTCCTCTAATCATGCAAAGTCCATGTGTCACTAGAGGTGAACTGCTCTTCCCATGAGCTCAGGGTGCTGCATGGAACGAGCCTGACAATTTCCATAGTGATGTGGTTCTTTCTAGGGAGGGAAGATCTGTGCAGGTCATACAACTATGAATAGCCTTAAAGAAGGGAAGAAGGATAGAAACTGTTTCCCTTTCCTCTTTTCCCTTTCTTCAGCCACTATTACATTTGTTCAGGTCTGAAGGGATGGGGAGAGTTGCGGCGAGCAGAAGTGGTCAGAGAGGAACCACCTATTTAGGCAACAGGGTCACGGCAAAAACAAAGAAAACCAAAAACTGTTACACTCAGGCCAATTTTAGGATTAATACAGACTGCTGACAAGTCCAAAGGGGTGTACAGAAATTAGTATAGTACTCGTTTAAACTCATTACTTATTCTGAATCCACTAGTTCAAAAAGGTAGAAGTTACTGAGAATTTCTTTCAGAAGAATGTCAACTTTTGCTAGTGTTGGAGCAACAAACAGGATACCAATAAACAGGATACTAATAAACAGAATAAAGATAATTTTATAAATGGATTTAGTGGACATTTTATTGTATTATTTTGCAGCTTTAAATGCTATGCAATTGACAGCTTAGATGAACTCTAGTCTCCAAAGCTGACTGAAATACTGTGCAAGTGAAGAGTAGCCAAAGTGAGATTGTTTGCTTCAACATGAACTCAGTGGTCTCAGTCAAGTTTTAAGTGAAGAGTTGCCCGTGGCCCAGAAAATCACAGTCCCAGGAAAATATTGAACTTCACATGAGGGCACCCGAGGCCTATCTGGAGTTGAAGACTCCAATTCTCTCTGATGACAGATGTAAATCATTCAGCTTTTTAAAAATAAGGATAATAGGACGCTCTGTGAGAATGGAAAATGTAATTGGGGAGGAACGATGGAATGATGCATGGTAATTGTTGTCTAGGTAATCAAGGACATAGTTCTGCCAGCTGAGCCACTGAGAGTGAAGTGACAACACAATCTTTCTCTAATTTAAAGTCTGATTCCATTGTGGAGCAATTAATTTATCAGTTCACAAACAAAAGGTTGACACTCGGATCCCAGCAGAGAAGGGAGCATGATTTAATCTTGCCTTGCAAAATTCTTCTCACCCATTCAACCAAGGGAGTTTGTTTCTTGGCAGCCATGCAACTATCATTAGTTTTTAATTATCAGTATAAATGGCATACAGGCATAAATTGTGCTGGGGATAACCCATTTCCCTGTCATATTTGCAGGGCTGCTTTAATCTTATCTATTATTACATATTGGAGTACAATATTGAATGCACAGAGTGGAGTGGATTTCCAAAGCATGGATCCTGAGGATATAGGATACAAGGATGCTTGGGTGGTGTTGAGCACTGGCCTAACTGAACATGGACCAGCATCCTGCAAAAGGGGAGTGATGGAAAGACTTGATATAAAGGAGAAAGCCATCATCCTTGTAAGTGGGAAGCTGATGCTGACAGGACAAGGCTAACAGGGGAGAGCAATAAGGTGGTCCATTGAGCCATCTGTTCCCAGATGTGAGGAATGTGGTTAACAAAAGAGGAAGAATTTGTAATCTTAGTACATGGATGAAACTGCCAGTTTCGGGAGTTTCTACAGGAACATGACAGGGCAATTTGTAGGACTGATATGTTAGTAAGAACATGACCAGGCATGACAGGCAAGGAAAAGGGAGAAAGGGCTGCAAAACATATGAGAAAATGGTAGATGCTTGCTCTAACTTCAGGTAGAAGAGTCAGAGTTGCAAGAAGTCCTGAAGGAGGAAACAAAAAAAAAAAAGGGAGGAGGATTTTCCAGCAGCACCCTATTATAGATTTTTAGCTGGAAGCACAGAATTAATTCAGCTGTTCTTGAGAACAATTAAAACATACAAAGCACAACATTGGTAAGAAGAGGTAACCAGAAGTTATCACATGGTATTTTCTAAGATGGTATTGTAAAGCAAGAACAATCCATAATGTTGTTGGGATGAATGTTTATATATGCATACATATATCTCCAATTAGTCAATTTTTTTTCTGCCAAGAAAAGGGGCACTTCATGTCACCCACCTCTGCAAAAGCCAACGGTAGTCCATCAAACATTTGATGATGCCCCAGTTCCCAAATTACCTAATCTCTGCACAGAAAAGCAGCAGTAACCCTGGTGCCACTGCCATACACCACTGTGTAGAAGCTTTTTGGAACCCATTTCCCTGTTGCAAGACTGAACATACATGGAATTGCCAAAAAGAACACTTATGCCAAATTAACTTTACTATAATGGCAAGATGGCTTTTGGGATCCACTCAAGCCAGAAGGTAAGATGGCAATAACACATTTTGGGGAATTATAATACTAGGAGAAATAGCTATGTATTTTCCCCTCATTCAAACTGGGGAGAACTAGCTGGAAAGTCTTAACATTTGTGAAATATCACAAAAGACTACTGCTAAGTAAAGGATGGTGTGAAATTAGGAAAGTAGGGATCGATGGACTTGAGGAAAAATAAATTTAAAAACTGTAAGGAAGATTTTGTTAGGAATATAATCCAAGGGATAAAGGTGTATTGTTTGAGAGTTGGCACTACTGAGAGAGGCTTTATTAAAGACACAGTGATGAAGTGTCCCAGATGAAAGATAAGAACCACTATGAGAGAATATTACAACTGTATCGGAAGATCATTACAGATCACAGATCTGAATATCAGCAAGTCATTGCAAAAAAGCAGAAACAAGATATGTAGCTAAAGATGAGTATAAAGGAACAGCAGAAGCATGAAAATATACAATTTAAAAAAAAAAAAGTGCTGCATAGGAGACAGCCAGCAAAAGGCAGAATTAAACAAGCAAAATATGTGAGAAGCCCAGGGAGGCAAAGGTGAATACAAACCCACAGCTGACAGGAAAGGAGAGCAATCAACAGCTGCTGTAAAGAACACTGGGCTTATATTGCCTTTTCTTCCATCTTCAGGTAAAAGGTGAAGTACTTTCAGATGGATTAGATATACTTGCATAAGTGATGTATGATGAAATCCACCAATATTTAAAGAACAGTACTGAAGCAGTTAGTGTCAAAAAGTGATGAAGGGTGGAGAGATCCCAAGGGATTGAAGAAGGAAAAGGAAAGCTTAGAAGAGACTCAGAAAGCTACAGAATAGTCAGAATGCTTTTGGTTTTTAGAAGAATTCTGAAACAAATGAGTAAACACTTGTTTCAAATACTAAATTTTGTAAAGGGCTGAGAAACATTCCAGTGGAGTGGTCCAAAGCAAATTTTGTGAAATCCTTACTTTTCCTGTTTCTTATTTTATTTTATTTTACTTTACCATAATATCTGGCCAAACAGATTAGGAAAAAACCCGTGACATATGAATCTTAATGTCAATACGATTTCTGACATTATCTTCTATGCCACTGCTATGAACAAAGACAGAAGAACTGTTCTCCTAACATTATAAAAGTGGGGACAGAACTAGGGGTGTCCTTTCCAGGGTGATTCTTGCAAATAATATCCTAAATTTGGGTTTATGCATTATTCGCATACGACAAAGAACAGTATTTCTGGAAGGTATCAGATTAGAGGGATGACAGGACTGGAATGCAAAGTGATCTTCGTACAGTAAACAAATATCTGAAATCAGCAAGACAAACACTGTAGAGACAAGAAGAGAGCACTGTACTTAGGAAAAAGAAACTAAATGCTTGAATAAAAGCAGGGAATAAGTGACCATGCTGCTAAAAAGGAACCTGAATGTGATGGACCACAAACTAAATATGTGATGCTGTTTCAAAAAATCAATCAATAAATAAAATTATACATTTCCTATTGACACCTTCAAGGTACATAAAACACAGAAAGCCATTTGTAATGCTGATGTGTATTTCAGTGTGTAAGTGGCTGTCTATACTAAATATTGAAACAATGTGGTGTAACTTCCCCCAAAGAAGAGCTAAGTGAGACATGAGGTGAGTGAGAGAGTTGGAAGGTGAGTGACTTGGAAGGTAAGTGACAGGTAGGAACTGCCTACCAGAAGAGGATGCAAAACAGTCTTTATTGAATACTTTTGAGCAACTGACTTCTGAGAGAAGGTCATGGCATACCAGGATACTGACACTCTGTGGAAGTATGAAGATGATTATTTCTCAGGAGCTTTTCAGGCTTTCTATGTCTATGATTCTAGATTCACGTGACAACAGGGTCTTCACCAGAATTTCCTTAAAAGACTAGTTGTCTGAAGTTAGGCTCCTTTGAAAAAAAAAAATTAAAAGTACTTTAATGATGTAGGCCTTGGTTAAATAGTCATCTGGGCAACAGTTTGGGAGTTTTCTCTTTCAGCAGGTCAGGGTTTCAGCCAAAGGCATCAGCGTTGCCCTCGGCTGTTCTGGTAAACCAAAACTGCATGCAGAATGAAAGAAGGACTGGGCCCACAATATTCTAGATCTGTTTTTGGAAAAGCAGCTATACCTGCTGTGAGCCAGGGATGGTCCAGGTGAGCACAAGCAAAGCAGTGTAGATGCTCTTGACAAAAGGACATAGCAATACTCAACAAGTGTCAGGAAATGCTTTCTCAGAAATGTCATGTTTCTTTTCCTCAACATCTGCCTATAGGCTTAGTTTTCTGCCAAGTAAGTTTATTAACTTAGCCAGCCAGTAAAAATTGATTCTGATCATCCTTTTCCCAGCTCATAACTGGGTCTATTTTGAGGTACTGGTCATTAGCATCTTTCATTTTCAGACCTCTGTGGTTCCAACTCTTGATAGAAATGCCAAACTGCGATGGTAAGATGTATTATCATTTGTATTTCATCTTGCTGAAGGATGTTTTCCATTGTTGTTATTATCATATAAATTAGAGCCTCAACTAAATAGGCAATGCCATGCAAGACTAATAGTGCCATAAAAAAAATTTATTCTAGTACTCTTTAAAAACATTGATTTAAAAGAACAATAAAATCTGATTTTTGTCTGCTGCTGCAAAGTAGCATTTGGTTCATTCTAAATATCAAACAGTAGAAAGTTAAAAACCCTCATATGATGAATGAAGCAAAAGATACAAAGACACCATCATGAAACTTTGTATCAGGGAGAGCAACAATCATTGTCCACTCCTGAGAGAAGAATACTGATTTATTGATTAGGAAACTTTGGTGTGGTTTTGCTTTTGCTTTGGTTTGTTTGTTTGTTTGTTTCTTTAACACTTGGAAAAGCATCTAATTCAATACCAAATTTCTTGGATGACAATGAAAACAAGGCTTTTTTGAAAGGTATTATGCTCATATAAGTACATCACTTAGGCAGTATATGCAGCTTTAAGGTATCCTGTACCACATCAGAAATATTGTTTGGATATAACTTTGATGTGTCAAGAAATGAATTTGCCTGTTTCCATTTCTTTAAGAAATTCCTCTGGTGAGTTAATTTTGCACCAACAAGCTCTATGACAGATCAAATGTCACCTGTTGTCCTCACTTGCTTAACTTTATTCAGATTAGGCATCATCTGTCCTTCCACAGCCAGCATAAAGCTGGCATAAAGCTTAAAGCCCACATAAGCTCTTGCTAATTTGGCAGCAATGTGACAGAAATTCAACACTGAATCTGGATCAAAAATTGTACTGCTGAGAGATCCATTCATGCACACACCTGGTATTGCAGATCAGAGACACGTGGCTTAAGGAGAAGGCTAGCAGTGTGTGAACCAGATAAAGTCAAAGTGAAAAGACTTATAAACAGTTTCATACCCAAAATGTGGTAGTACTGGGAAACGGGATGAGAGGACATGCAGGACCATGCAGGAGCTGGTTGGAAGAGGCTTACGGCACATGCTGTCAATCGTGACATCGTATGGGGATGTCTCCATGTGTTGAGTGCTAGAGAAACAGTAGTTTGCACACAGAAAGTGTTGCTGCCCAAGAAACCACCCAAGAAACTTCTTAGAGGGTTGAGTATAGTTTAGCAAACAATTCCCACAAACTCTCAGCTCTACATAGGCACCACTGGAGATCCAAGGTAAGGACCTTTCCTTTCAAATACAAACACGCTGTCCTTGGGCAGAACAATCAGAAAAGTGATTGATGATGGAGCAATTAATCTCCTGCCTTCAGTGGTGCTGAGTCACGTGTGATAAAAAGACTCTTACTGTGCTCATTCTGCAAACCCTGAGAGCTTCACTGATCTGGCCACACCACACAGGGTTGTTTTTGGTTACAAAGGACTTATCAAAGCCCTGATAAAATGAGTACATTAAGGCAGATAAAGATGCAGCCTTCTTTACTGTAGGACCTGAGCACTGATATCTAACATTTATCCTCACAACAGTCCCAGGATGAAGCACCTGGGCAGAGATGGCTAGAAGCTCTATGCTCAAAGCTACCTAGCTCTTCCAGCAGGTAGTTTTTGAAGCTCTAGACCTTCAAATTCAGTGCCACAGTCAGTCTCAAAACTTCCTTCAGGCAACTAGAGCTTCAAGTTAGATGGCAGTCTCAGATCTTCCCTCCAGCTACTCCTCTAAGATTTGTGACACTTTAAAGGCAGTCCAAGTTTCTACAAGTTGACACATACAAACCCGCCAAGATACTGAAGGCACAACATGAGCTGGCTGGGCTGTTTGGAACTCTAGATCAGAACCTGGAAGCTATGAAGAAAGACTTCTGAATGATGTTTTTCTCCATCTCAGAGATTTTTAAAGGTAGATGTGTTCCTTTTTTGCAGACTGGGACTTCAGAGATGCATGAAACTAAGGCTGAAGGGATTAATGGTGAAGTCATTTAAGCTACAAACCTGTATGTGGTCTCTTCAAACCTTACCTGTTCTGTGATTATGTGATAACTGAACTAAAAATCACGGAATGATTTGGGTTGGAAAGGACCTTTAAAGAGCATCTAGTCCAAGAAGTCAGACTGAACCTGACATTTCCAGGTATTTACTTGAAGACTCTTGAAGAGAAGTAAAAGGTAGCAACATGGTGATGTAGGAATTCTCAGACTGAGCAGAGTTAAAAATCTCCATGCTAAATCAAGTAGAGCTGAATTCTGAAGATGCCTCACTTGAATTTCAGTTAAGTGTTGAGTAGTAGGTAAACTAGCTTCTGTTGAGCCTTGCACTGACTGCAATGACCAAACAGCTTTCTTTTAAAAATGAGAGCTCACTACTTTTCTGAAGAACCTAATTAGAGGTAACAGCATTAGCATCAGATGCATTGGTATGTCTACAAGATAAACATGATGTTGCTCAAAAATGCTAGTTCAAGTGTCCAAAGCCACTAAAATAGTCTTGCATCTGGGATACCAAGCTGTTTCACTGCAAGGTAATGCCATCACCCACTTGATCTGAGGGCACTAACAGTAATTCCTCCTTGTGTTCAGTAGCATGCACAAAAGGCAGTGCAAATGTGCCACCATGGGCTGGATAAATTACACAGGGCAGTTAGTCTCAGAAAAGAACATTAAGCTTCCTTAGTCCAAAGCTTTGACTCTCTCTCTGCTGCACTCCCCTCCAGCATGGGGAGCCAAGGAGAATGGCTGGGCACCAAATACAAACCTTTACACATCTCCTTGCAGCCATATGGGGAGAACTTAGAAATGAACACTTAGGCATGGCATAGTTGCAAGGGCAAGAGAATTCACAGCAGGATGGGGTCCTTTTGGTAGCCACATTCTTCCCTTGCCACAGTCTTCCCTTGCAGTACCCAGATCCCAGCAGTAACTAAAGCCTAAACGTAGCAGCGCAAAAGAAACACATTTCTACAGAGGAAATACTAAAGTGAAGCAACATCCTGACAACTCATAAACCCAGTGCTCATGTATTTGACTGAATTTAAATAATTCTTGTAGGCAGTGACTGTTATTCCTTGACATTAGTCTATATGTGAAGCTCTCAAGTGAGTATTTCTGCTCTTTCTGATTTACTGTGCATGCATGGCCTTCTCTCTAAACCTGACAGTAAATATTGTGTTTGTTTATTTTCTTGAATAAAAGGGAAGGACCAAGCCCAAGGCTGCAAAGTCAGTATAAGAGTCAAATTTATTCAGAGAACATGCACAAGGATGTAGTAGATAAAAACAACAATTTAGGGTGAGGGCATATAAAGCAGAGCAGAGAGGAAGGGGTTTTATATGCAGTCAATTTTCCTGCTATCACTGACAATCCCAACCCTAAGTGTTTCCATGAAAATATAGACAGATGCTTAAACATTTGCCAACCTGCTAACCCACTGGCAAAATAAGCACAGAAGTGTGTAATATGATACCTTACAGATTCTCAGGTGACACTACCCTCATTTCTTAAGACTTCAGCAAACAGGATGATACAGGAGCAGCACTATCCTGCCCTGTCTGGAGTGGAAAAATGAGGTGAGATTGCGTCGTTCTGAAAGGCAGAAGAGTTTACGTGGAACCACTACACCTCACGGCCAAGCAGCACTAGGTGGCACTGGTGGCATTCATACACGTTTTCATCTGCCTTTCGATTTCGAAAAGGCATCCACTGGTACCTTTCCACTTACAGCAAACAAGAACGTGGTGGAAAACAGGTATTTCTCAGTGGTTTCTGAGCCAAAGATGAAAAAAAGCCCTCCTTTTTCCATATTACTGGGGTCTAAGGAAAGACTGACCGATCTTCCCTTTCTCTCTCACCACTGTTCGACTGGGTCTTTAGCTTGTTAACCTCACTTTCATGGTATTTAATGATTACAAGCTAACTGATAGAAATACTATGTTGCACATAATGGTGTCTTTATAACCATTGATTACGCTGTTGTATTACATGTGAGAAGTGCCAAAGGGCTGGATTCCGAGATGGTGAGCTATCAGTGCTGATCGATGGCATCAATACCCCTACCTCAAAGTGTAGTTAGACTTATTTGGAAGTGCTAACACTACACAGGGGCTAGCAGTATCACAAATTATCCTCCTCTAAACCGACTTTAGAAACTCCCTAAAGGTTGCTTGTCAGTATGTTTACTTGCTCCCAAATTCAAGAAAACAAAAACAGATTGAAGTAACAATAAACAGGAGAGGAAATGACTTTCCTTGGAGATCATGCATTAAAGCAAATTGAAGCACAACTCAAAAACTGTACAAGAGAAATAATTTGGGTGTGGCCAAGACAGTCAAAACACTAGCAAGGAACTGCCACCAAGCTTTGCGATGAAAGTCAGCACTCAACCACACTGGTTTTAGATTACCTTCTTGCTCTGAGTTCTAGTTAAGAAAAAAAAAGAAAGCCACAAAATAGGGTAATTCAGAGAAAGATAAGAGTTTACTTTATCTAAAGAACGTAAGGTGATTAAGCTTCTTCACTATAAATCTGCTAAAAGACGCTCTTTCCAGTCAGTCAAAGTACTTGCACAGCAGTACTGGTTTCAGCCTGTGAAACCTTTCTTAGCAATGGCAATTTGAGCACAGGGTTCATCTCTGTGTGACACACAACAACCCATCCACGTAGTGCTTTGTTTTGCATCTACTTTGTAGAGACCACAGAGCCCCAGTGCAGTCCCTGCTCCCGCTGCTGAGAGCCTGGTGCTACCATTTCCTAACCTCATTTTTGAGCAATGACATGTGTAGGTAGAAGAGGTGCAAGGCAGGAAAACAACTTGAAGCACCTTTTGTAAATCCCTGGAATATTTTGTAAACCACTGGAATATTTAATTTCCTTTAATATGAAAGCTGAAGGAAAGTGACTGTCCAGTGACACATCTGAAGGTCCACCTCTGCCCCCTCCTGCTCTGATCAAGCTGGAAATTTCCCCAAGATACAGGCTGTCTAAGCACACAGGTGTGCAATTGTACTTGATATTCAACCTTTCAGTTGTCTTTTCTTCTTTGGCACGTTTCTGCAAAACCCCCAACCACCCAGTGCTTAGTTTCTAATTTAGAGACAATACCAAAAAACCATGAGAGACTCTAATCTTCCATAATGTTTTGAGTCAAAATAAACAGAAAATGAACACAAAACATTGTTTTATAGTTCCCTAGCACATCTGCAAACCAAGATTCTTCATGAGAAAGATCATCTTATTTCCAAGTCTTTCCAGGCTCTGTCTGCCAACACTCAGTAACTCCAAAAATGCTGCTAGCCAGTTTGAAAATATTACTCTGTGTGATTTCTAGGTTCACTATCATCTCTTTTCAAGTATCCCATGTTCCCTGTCTTCAAGTTTCTATCTTCAGCTATCTACTTAGAGTGTACAGGAAATAGAACTAGATTTTATTGGAGGCATGTAGTGAAAAGAACACATGCTGGGACATGTGAAACTCTAGTTTTTCACCATAAGGGAGGTCAAACACTGGGACAGGTGCCCAGAGAAGTTGGGGAATCTCCAAATTTGGAGATGCTCAAAACTCAACTGGTCAAGATATTGAACAAAGGTCCTGTTCTAGCTGAGCCCAGTTTGAGTTTGGGGAAGGACTGAATGACCTCCAGAGGTCCTTAGCAGTCCAAAATTTTCCATGATTCCAAGATTCTAAGTTTATGTCACACTTGTTAATATAAATTGCTATATGTTGCAGAAATATTTTAAACTTGTGATTCTTTTGTTTCTGCATAAACACCTTTGTCTACTACGTTTTGTTGTATTAACTAAGGATTATTTATGAAATCAGTAAAAAATTGACTGACTTGATCTATTCTCTTCCTACTTCTTTCAGTAATGGCTAAAATAATTATATCCTTGCTACCTAAGGGTATGCTCAGTTATAGGAAGAGAATCGATCAATATCTGAACTGCAAACTGCTGGGAAAGTGCCTCAGGGTTAATGCAGCATTTATGTTTCCTCTTCAGCAACAAGCCACGCAGTGCAAAGGGGCACCAAAAATATTGCCTATGTTTGTCTGACTACCAGAGAGCACCTCAAAACTTCTTTGAGTGAAAATTATTTACTATTGGTGCCCTGGCCAAAACTAAACACAGTTGTTATTGCATGTACTTCCCACCCTACCCTTTCCCCTTGTTGGGAGAGAATGCAAGAGCATTTTTCCCTACAGTGGAAAGCCCATTGATCTTTTCTCCAGACCTTGAATGTGAGGGAAAAAACCAAAGCAAAGCAAAACAAAAAATTGGGAAATCCCTCTCCATGTTGCTTTTACTAGTGATATTCCTGTGTATGTCCTCTGACAGAGGCAAGAAGCTGAAGGGGTGTGTACTTCTGGGTACACCTCTCTTGTGACCCATTCCCACCTCACCCTCTCTTGTCCCTTGTTTCTTTGGCTGTTAGGGAAGCACTGCAGTGCTTGTAGCTGGGTGTCACGCATCAAAATGACTCCAGTGAGCTAAGCTGGTCTAAAGCTGCAACCCAGAAGGCCTGAAAAGGCCTGAGAATAATGAGGCTTCAACCATTTAATAAAAACCACGTAAATCATTATGAAGATGCACTGCAGTACAGCTGAGTAGCTTTGTTCTTCAGAAACGTGCTGCGAAAGATTCTCCTCCCTTTAGCCCCACTCTTTCAAACACTTCTCTGTCCAGCATTGTGATTCATTTTGCTTCATCTTACATCACACGATAGAATCGAAGATGACAGCCCAGCCCTAGAAACTGAAATTAGTTTCCTGAAAAACATGCCTCAGCTGACTTATGATTATAGATCATGAAAATCCACTGATTACTGCAAATGAGGAAGATACAGTAAACTTCCACCAAAGGGGTACAGTAGCTATAAACAGGCCAGCACAAGCAAATAAACACACCCTGAGATTAGCATTTTGAAAGCAATGGAGCAAGGAAGATATGAGAGGGACTAATCATTCGCAGACAACAAACTATTTTATTTGGTCCATAATGAGGCATTTGAGGGTGTTTTAAAGTTTCAGATTGTCACCAAGTGAACTATTCTCCTATTAATCTGTTAGAGAATTGGTAAACAGCCACAAAAGCAGCAGCACATGCCTACGGCATTTCAGGGAAAATTGCCTACAGATTACAGTAAAACTATTTTCCAAGGGCTGGAAGAACACCCGAGAATACTACCTCTGCTGATAACACTATCTCTGCAAAGGAGCAAATGCTCAACAATTATCTACACCACCAAGAATGGCCACATTTTTCTGAATGCTTCTATAAAAGCAGTCAGGGACCAGGTTTATGAGGTACAAAACAGCCACGTAGAGAATTACCAAAAGAAAAAAACAAAGTATTAATTTAGCTTGAGGAATAGAAGGAGGAGAGAAAGAAATGGAAGGTTTCTTCGCTTTATGTGGGATTCTTTTTTCCTTTTTTATTTTAAACTTCAGCCCTCCTACACACCTTTCTCCATGTCCAGGCATTTGTAGGGGTGTGCCTCTTCAGGGAGGAGGTAGATTCTCTGCTGTTTGCGGATCAGCATGTCACACTACATCAGCCAGAGTAGATTGTCCACTAGGAATTTTAATAAGTCTGTGCATTTTGTTCTCTTTTCCTTACACTGTGTTGCAAAAGGTCTCTGCCAGCAAAAAAGCTGGGGGAGGGGAAGGAAAGAGTTCTCCCAAAAAACACCTGAAAAACATTGTCTTTCCAAAGTGTTCTCTGAGCTATGAGGGCTAGTTGAGAATTTGAAAAAAAACCCAACAATCCAAAAATAGTAATCAACACTACTTCCACAAGAAACAGAAAGGATTTTTGGTTTGTTTTTCGTTGAGTTTTTCTGCTGTGGATTTTTTTTTTTTAAATAGGGCTCAGAATTTAAACAAACTGGCTCAAATTATGCACTGGTATGAACTGGTGTGGTAGCAGCACATCCTTCATCTTCAGACATGAGCCGGGGTCAAATTGCTTGTATGCACACCTTTGAGGGGCTGTGTGTGCATACTAGTGTGCACACACAATTGGCAACACCTCTCTTATTACTAAGGTGTTTTTAGACTCTGTTCTCCCTGATCTGGTTAGAGCAGACACTACAGTGGGTTAGCCTGTGTCTGCCAGACAAACTTTGGAGTAACTGTTCCTGGCATCAACCAGTACAGCATCAGTAGCTGATGATGGAATATGAGACACAGCTATTGGGCATCTCCAGCCTACCTCCTCTCCATTTTGAACAGATTTATCATTGCTGTCCCTTTTTCCTCTTGAAAGGATATAAGAGGAAGTAGAAGAGCTATCCTATATGGCACCTAAATGATATATCATTTATTGTTAAGTGTCTTTACAGCTTCTACAAGACACTGAGAGTTACACTTGGTACTTCAAATGAAACATCTGTTTTTTCCACTATGTTTTGTTATGACAGTTCAGACTGTCTACTCCAAGGAAACCCTAGAAGTACAGAGTTTAGATAAGCAGAGGCCAGGACCATCATAACTGTACCCTATACACCAAGACTCACATAAGTATTACAAAACCACTGGATAGGGGCTACTCAAGGCCCAAGTAGTGAAACTACATTGTTGAAAGGGAACACTTTCTGGACACATTACACTGGGGAGAGGGTAAGTGGCAGGTTATTTTTACACAAAAAATAATTGATGCCTGTGGACTTTAGCAGCCATTACTAAGACTCTACACAAAATATCTTTTGGCTCACATCTTGTGCCCGAAGTATTTCAAAACAAGAGAGAATAAATTTTTGATGACAGCGAAGATGTTGGAGTTCATATAGATTATATTTTAAGATTGGAACAAATAGAAGAACACAGAGAAAGAACGCAAAAACCTGATGTGCAGTTTAAAGGTCTCTGGATAGAAGCATAAATTTAAAGAAATAACCCAGTTTTCCTCAAAGGGACTGAAGAAAGAATGCTGATAGATTCCTTGACCTACAGGTCTGTATACCTGCATCTGCAGAGGAAGGAAGTATACAACAATTTATGGGAACTGTAAATAGGGTGGGTGGAAGAGTCTGTATCTATACTGGCTGCTGAAACTGCCAATGCAGAAAACAAATAATGGTAATCTGAAGGAGTAGGAAAATATCAAACAGTGGATCAAGGGATAATCAAAGAGTCAGGGAGAACTTTGAAGAAGTGCCTTTAAGCAAGGTATCAGGCCCTACTTTTACTTTAAGGTATATCGGTCATGAGAGACAAGTCAAATGCACCCAGAGACTTATCTATAATTGATAAGCAAGAGCAGAAAAAGAGTTTTTATTTGTAACTGGAGGCGTCAAAATTATTAAATGCTTTGATATATGAGAGAAGTATAGACAACACACATCACAAAGTTTTTAGTGGTATTTGTAAAAAAGAGTAATTTATGTGAACTACTTTTTCAGGTGCTGCTCAATGGTTATGTACTAGAAAACACACTTGGAAAATATATCATGATACCAAATATTTGGTCTAGATCTTTCAAATAGAGCCAAAGTTCAGCAAAAACAATAGTCTGATACTGTCAGTAAATATCTGAAGAGACATCCAAAGTTTTTATAGATTCATTTGCTTATTCAAAAAATCAAAACAGACCACAAAATGTTTTGAATTCTGGATGATAATATGTTCTTCCAGGTACAAAGAAGAGCAACTGTAACAATTGAGAAGATAGAGAAGCTGCTTTATGAGAGAAGACTAAAAAGGTGGAAACTTTTCGGTTTGAATAAAAAAATAAAAAAGAACACGGGGGAATAAGATTAAAGCTGATTAAATCATGCAGGAGATGGATCCTGCAACACTATGAATAGACAGCTCCCAGGCAAGACAGAGATTGGCTTGAAACAGATTAAAAAGTACTTCCTGTGACAGGGAGTGCTTGTTGTCAAACCTGCAGGAGCAGGTTCAGACAAGGCTTAAACAAACCATAGACCAGAGGTCCAGAAACAAACAGTAAAAAGGCCTAGGCAGGGATGTATCCTCTAACATACAAAACAGCCCTGAAGGCTGGAGCAGTACCAAGGCAAGGAACTGACTGCAGGGAGTGACCAGTCTCTTGACCTTCCCAAAATAACCGCTGTATTGCCACTGTTGGAGAAAGAGGCCCAGGCAGGATGGACCATAAATCTGGCTGAGTGGGGCATCTTGTGTGGTGTTAAACTGGTTCTTCTAATAATAGATAAATGCAATTAAGAAAAAAATCAACACCTTTATGTCTCCACCTCTTCTCTCCATCTCTTATTCTTTCCTCTGCTGTTTGTTAAGGTATCAGTTCTTACATTAAAGACTCATCATTAAAAGCACCACCAATGATTTCTTATTATGATTACCAAATAATATTCTTTGGAGTTATGAATACCTATCAGATGCACCTCTTCCTGTCCCCGTTATCCTTAGTGTGCATACCATCATTCAATACCACATTCTCTCAAATGACAAAGAAAGTGGTATGAAGAGCCACTAAACCAGAAGAGCTTCCCATTAAATTTTTTTCTCTTTACCCAGAGACTCTCACTTCCAGAGAGGTATTAGAGTGCATCTTCTCTCAGTCCTGAAATGCAGCCAACCCAGAGGCAGACTGCTGCAAGTGTTTAATAGTTCCCAGCAGCACTAATCAGTAGGTAAGGACAGGAGGTTAAGAAGGATACTATGTGGGAATAAAATGAACAACCCCATTTCAAAGGTCTTGTATTTCTTCAAAGCAGCCACGGAGAAGACAAAAAAAGACAGATAGACATAAAATGCAAGCACTGGAGAAGTCAATCAGAAAGGGCAATCAAAATGTGTGATAGGATTACAGAGGTGAAAGATGATGAGAAGTTTGGCAGCCAACTTTTGCTGAAAACAGGGGAACTTGGGGCTCTGGAACCCTTTAACCTGTGCTGTGCATGTCAGCAGTTTAGTTTAAGGACGATTTTCTCCATAATTTAACAATTAATCCTTGATGAGATCCTAGTAAAGCAGATGGCTTTTTAAGCTGTGGTATAGAAAAAGTTGTTCTGTGGTAAGAGCAACAATCCGTAAAGCTATTAGACATTTCCCAACCCACCTTATGTTATTTTTTTAGCAAGACTGCTTTTCTGCATAATTCTGGCTTTTATCATCTGATTCTTTCTCTTTTTTTTTTTTCCAGCAAACTAGTTTCTTCAGTAAGACAAAATGAGTCAGAATTAGAATGCTTATCTAAATGCATCCCTACAAAAACAAATATTTAATGAACACATAGAAAAATGAAAGTAGTATAAACATAGGAGTTCATATTGGAAAACTATTAATCTGTTTTATATAAGTACCCGTAGTAATTCACTCCCTATATGGATTTTCCTGTTTGCTGAAAGAATGTTCAAACATAATACACATGAATTTTAGAAGAAATAAAAACATACTGTCCTCTGATCTTTGATCAAGGAGAGTTCCTAATGCATGTTTTGGGTATGGTAAGCTATCTCCAAATTCATACCAAGCAAATTAACTCCTGAAACTGGAAAATGCAGCAAGCTCTGCTGAGGAGTTGGACTAATCCACTTGGCACATTGCCATGCAAACCCAGCTGTGATGCTCCTGCATCCAACCAGCAATCTCTGACCTGCTTTGCTCTACGCAAAGATAGCAGCTTGTTCAGTCTGAGTGCAAGATCCCTTCATCATGCTCCATCACACAGCTGGAAAGATGCCTCCCATCTCTTCCACGTGGTAATAAGAAGTTATACTGTGCCACTGGGTTTGTCAGAAGTCGAGAGGAAAGCCAGCTTCTTCATCGTTTCCAGGCTTTCAGAGCCCTGAGAAGCAGTCCACTGGGAGTTTCGACACCCTTGGCAGCCTATGGACCAGTATGGAGTAGTTGCTTCTGAACAGGTATCTCCTGCCTGTAGCTTTGAAGGGAGCAGTATACAAAGATTTGTGCCCCGTGTTTCCCTAGTAAGAGACCTACATGCCTCTATATCTCTCTGTAACCCTCTTTAGGGGCTCCAAGGAAGTCGGATGAATATACACAATTCTTGTGTCACTCAGGTCTAATCTATTCTCTCTGTCAGAGAGACAGAAGTCAGACAGTAAGTGGTACAGGCTCCAGCACTGACAACTGGTCACCTTCCAGCTTTCCTCTTCAATCCATAAACACATCAGAGCAATCAAACATGTGAAGAGCAGCTTCCTCCATTAAGAAATATGCAATACATTGATTTGTTTCCATGCTGATACAATACCTAGGATCTAGCCTAAGGTTAGTTCACTTAAATTCCTATAAGATCTTTATTTATACTTTTTCCCTCTCCTCTTTCCTTTACACATTTTGGTTTCCACCTGGCCCTGCTCTGAATGCATGAACACATCCAGTGTGCAAGGTGAAGTAGCCCAGGGCCTGAGTAGGACAGGGACAATCAGAGCTGAACTTCCTGTCACAGCAAGGTACGAGACCTGCAGATGGACCCTGTCAGACTTCGAAAGGTTGTAAACACTTTGCTTGGAAAAAAAAAAAAAGAAGACATGAAAAATATTTTATGCTTTCAGTTAAAAAATGTCAAGTTAAATGCATGGGAGACTGCTGCTTAGCATCTGTATTTCCCTGGACTTCTACTTTCTGATCTCCAGTTACTTTTGATAAATTTTCGGATTCACCATTTAGATTACAGAAGTGCTCAGTCGGGACTTCACCAGAAACAGTAGAATCAGGGGGATTATATTATACAATAATTGTATAGTACAATTATTATTCAATGCATTTAGAGGAGTTTGGAAGACTGACTGACTTCAAGTTTCTCTTACCATTGAACAGAAAGTGGTATTGAGAATATAATTTTCATTGCAACTTCCCTCCTCTTGAAATTCTAAGATTCTTGCAAACTTCCTTACTAAGTTTACTCAGCAAAATTAGAGAACATGATTTCTATAAGTTAACATGTATCATCCATAAAAATTAACGGGAATTTACTTTTAGTGTTACTCATCAGCTGTCTCGGTTTAGCCCTTGCTAAAATAATTTCTGTTTTTGGTCATTTAGTTTTCACCACTGGCATACAGGCATTTTCATAACTTACTTTCAAATCTATTGGGATTTGGGTGTTGTGTTTGCCCTGTGGCTTTTGGTTATTTTATATAGTTACTGTGAGTGACTGCT
The DNA here is from genome assembly GCF_003984885.1 of Neopelma chrysocephalum. Lineage (NCBI taxonomy): Eukaryota > Metazoa > Chordata > Aves > Passeriformes > Pipridae > Neopelma > Neopelma chrysocephalum. Next base: position 7,879,509 of record NW_020897715.1, read on the forward strand.
GAAATAACTTGTTTGAGTAATTTCTCTGTGGAGTAACAGTTTTATAATCTCTTTAAAGTGCTCCTTGCTTTTCTGATGCTTTTATATTTGTGTGTGCTGACAGACTATTAAAGAAGAGTTACTGATCTCAGAAGAAATTTTCCCCTGTTAACTGTGCACTTCATTTTACCTTTGCCTCTCCAGCAGTAACTGCACCCCAAAAAAGTAGTTTTTCACCTTTATGCAGTTCATTGTTCTTTGGGGTGAAAGTGACTGAAGGGGGAAGACAGAGAAGATTTAATCTCAGATCAATCATACTCGTTTCTAAGGGATTTGGCATATGAGCCACAAACACTTCTACATGGGCTCCATGATGATCCTCATGTCAGAGCACACTGCAAGCTTGCTGTGCTGGCTGCAGGTCAAGGTTCCCAGAACAGACATGCCAGGTCTGTAGGGGTTTGCCACAAATACCTTTCCTGGGCCACTGGGAGTCACATGAGAATTCTGCAGATAGCTTATAGTGCATCCAGCACTATATGCAAGAGCAGCATATCAAAGGAAATAACACTAAATTTCTCCTAGGCTATTTTTTAAACTCTCAATGAAGGATATTTGTGAAGGGATTACTCCTTTCACCCCCATCTTTCCTCTGCGTACTGTATGTCTGTAGAACACATCTCCAGTCAAGGACTTGCTTTGTTTTTTTGAGCAGACTTTTGCTTAGAGACTTCTGCAATTCTTTTCAGTTTAGTTGAAATAGTACCTGGTATTCTAAGAGATCAATTGAAATACAATTTTGAAAAAAAATCTTAGCATCCTAGAATGAGGTGTGTTAGACTGTGGAATAGTCTCCTGGGGATGTGGTGGAAATGACTTTGCTTGCAAAATATAGAACTGCTGAAACAAACACTAGAGGTTATAGAGCGAAGAGCAAATGAAGTTTTTATCAGGGACTGAGCTGGGATTTAGCAGACATGGTAGGTCAGTGCAGGCAGTTCTGATTTCTTTTTCTTCACACTTTTAACTCTGCGTAAACAGTTTTATTTATGTAAAAATCAAAGAAACAAAAAAAACACTCACCACCAGGTAAACCAAAAATCAAACAACAAAACTCCACAGAAAATCACTTCTTCAACGTCTACAACTTGCTTCGCATTTTCGTAATTTCCCCAAGTTTTGTGAATACACATATTCTTCTTCTGAGCTGATAAGGGTTAGCTCCTTGTCTGACTTTGTTATTATTTGTCACTGTTTCTCCATCCACAGACTACGCTAGATCCAAGTTTCCACAAGCAAAACCCACACTGCAAGCTAAAGCAATCCCATGGAACATGCCAGAGCATCTGTCCATCAAATTCAACTCTGAGGATGCTATGTCCTTACACCTCTTCATATAACTCACTATGAAATATCCCTGTCCTGTAAATTTGAAGAAAGTCATTTTTATGTTACTTTAGGTGTAGAAGTAATGTTAGATGCCCATAGTGTATCAGAAAAGGGCAGGCTGTGTCTCTTTCACTTGCCTGGGTAAAAAATGATAAATCACATATTCATAATTTGAAGGTAAAGCCAGAGTAACATTCTGTTTAAATGCAAGTGGATACTTACTGAAGCTATGGTATTTCTCTACCTCTCATCTACACTGTTTGATGTATAAGAGAGAAAAATCAAAATGTGCCTTGAGAGGATGGAGGGCCAAGTTCTTCCCTGTCAGATCTTTTTGTTTTGGAACTGTTTCCCCAGGTTTTTTTTGTTACATTACAAATACTTTGCAGTGCACTCAGCACTGTGGGACTGACACGGTTGGATTGTCCAGCATTTAGCTGTGAAAAAACAGAAGTGTTGGATGAATAAGAGCATAGATGCAAGCCTATACAGAACTTGTGCTTTTAACACAGTGAACTAAAGCAAGATTTTTCAAATGCAGATAGCAATGGCTAGCTGCGTGAAAAGATTTACATCTGATTTTATTGCAGATTTCAGACTGTGTTTGTCTTCATTCTTAGGTGGAAGTGTAACAGAATCTCTGGGGAATTGAAATAAAATAAACAAATATGAGAGAGCACATATTTAGGTGCTTTGTTCTGGGCCAGTAAATATGACCAGAACAGAACAGCTGGGACACCTGGATTTGTTCTTTTAAGAGATGACTGAAAAGGAGATCTCTTTGCCGTTCCCTGCTGATTCAATTTCAAGAACATATCATTGCATGAATTTATTCCTGGGATAATCAGTGACTGCCATGAATATCTGTAATGAACTTACAGATCCCTTGGATGAATTCAAGGAGCCTTGGATCAGTCCCAACAGTGCAACATGTCTTTTAATAACTGATCCCCTGTACATCTGGAACTGACAAACCTGCACAAGTGGTAGATCACAAATTCCCCATTCCCATCTAAGGATAATTTTAGGGATTTTAATCACCCTTTTTAAGCCTGAACTTTGTATTTGGTTTGCTTTTAAGCTCCCTACTATATCTGGTTTTCCTGTGGGCTTTTGTTTTTATTTTCATTTGGTTTCAACAGATGTTATTTACTGCTATTTCCCTCTGCTTTGGAAAGGATTTATCATTGAGATGTATTTTCATTTTAGTGCACAAATACATTAAATCCAGGCATGAAGCCTGACCAAAACAGCTGGAAAGTGACACTGAAATTAAGGCTATAGAGCTGCTTCCCTAATCTGCTGAGCAGTTTATATAAATGCAGTTTAAATAAAATGAGTCTGCAAATCGAAAAGCTTAAAGGATATTAAATCCTGGCTTTATAAATGATGGTCAAGCTAGTAGGAACCACCCCATAGTGTGTAATCTTTTTCTTTCATGTAACAAGGTTATCTGGCCTCACGAGCTTTTTGGAGTAAACTTAATTAAAGCCAGTGAAGAAAAAATCCAAAAGGGGAAAGGTAATAGATTTGATTTCAGAAATCAAGTATTTTTACACACACATATATATGTATATCTGTGGGCTAGAAGCGTGTCTCCCTAGTCTTGGTGGAAGAAAGGTTTATTTATTATTTTTTTTCCTAGGATATTTACACACACACATACACACACTCATAGTGAGCAAAGAGAAGAAGACTGGGATGAGAGGACACTTCCCTTTTCCTGGGAGAGAATAGCTCACTGAATAATAAAGGTTTCTGAAAGGATGTGCTACAGATGCTAGAGAATATGCTGCACATGTTGGTAATGAGTTTGTCAATGTTCCTAACATTACTATACAGCTGTAATCAATGGATTTAATAAAATATTGATATCCGTTTCCACAGTGTTTCTATTGTGCAGCAAAAATCTTTACGTGATCTAAATTAAACACGTCTGCAATGGGTTGGAGACTGCATATCATTCCTTGCCCTAGTGGAAAAGCTCTGTGCCACCCCATCTGCTGTTCCAAATGCCAAACTTCAGAAATATCACTGAATGGGAGGGCTGTTGTAAAGAAGTACTTGCTGTTTTATTTGAGATTCTGTTTAGCCTGGTAAAACATCTCCCTATCAATTTGTATCACTGAGCTGTTGCTGAGCTACAGGCCCAAGTCTAATCTCAGATTGATGAAATGCATCCAACATGACATTTGACTCAAACTGCTCATAAATAATAATAATACTACTTTACATTTATATAACCCTTTTCAGCAAGAGCTCTCCCAAAAGGCCTTTTTGACCTCCAATTTATCTATTGTGACTCTCACTGAATTAGAGACAAGTGTAATGTTCTCTTCTCCACTACCACGTGTGACGTGGAAATAGCTATGAGACAAATTACATTTCTGATGAGAATCCAGTCATCTTAGCTACGTGATGCTCAATAATCCATCCCAACAGAGATCACCTGTAACCTTATTAGTGTCTCAGTGATTCAGACATCTGTCAACTGTATAAAAAGCTGCCTGTCTGGTAAGTACTTCCCCCTTTTTTCCAAATCTGGAATCTCTAACCCTCAAATAACTATGCAGACCTTAGCTTGACAATATTTACTCTAGAAAAAACTGATACTTTTAAGTTCAGGATTTTACAATTCACTGTTGACCAAAACCAAAAGTTTCTTGAAGTTGAAAAAATAAGGTTCCTGGACTTATTCTGAATTTAAGGTGTTTGTGCCTCAATCCTAACCAAGAAATTACCAAAACATTCAAATATACCACCATGACACTGTCATATTAAAAAGACTGTGTAGGTCATATCAAAATACGACTTTGTTCTGCTTGTAGTCACGATTTTTTTCCACCTTGCCTTACAAGGATAGATTTTCAAAGGCATCTAGGCATCAAACAATGCAGATAGGGATTTTCAGATTCATGTGCTGTGCCTATTGCAGCTTGAAGCCTAAATCCCATGAATAAAATTGCCTTCAATAAATCGTGAAGGCTGGCTTTAACAACCTGCCAATGCACAGCACCTATCTACATATCTAAGAAACTCACTGTAAGACATTTTCTCCCTGCTCCTGCTGAAAGCAGATGTTCAGTTCCTATTGCCTTCCAGAGGCATAGAATTCAGCCAATCAGACATTTTTACTTCTGTGTAAAAATTCGTCATTTGATTAATAGACAGTAAAATGTTTTTTTAAACAATCGTCAATTACTTAGGTTACTTTGAAATATCTTTATGGCTCCCAGACTATGCCAAAGACAGCTGGTGACAAATGTTACAATAATACATGGAATACATGGTAATAGAAAGAGAACACACCAACTTGGCACTTTAAATTCTCGGCTTCTATACCAGAGATCCAACCATAAATTTCTGTTCTCACCTTGCAGTGAGAGCTCAGGGATTTTAGCTATTTTGGTGTGATTTTTTTTGTCATCTCTGGCTTTATTGTAAAATTTTAAAGAAGCTTCTTGTTCATCCAGCTCAGCTCTAGTCCCAAGATTATACCCATAAATCCATTATATAGCACCTTGTTCTTGCAAAGAACAATGTGATCGGCAATTATCAAAAGTAAACAGGATGCTGATCTTATCATACATTATACATTGAATCGATAGTGAGAAAAAAGATCTAACAAACCAGTCATTGCCTCAACACATCATAGCCTGTTCTGTCCTTTCTTTCTTTTCTCACCTGCTGATAGCCTTGCCCCCAAACCTGTAACAGTTCCCATTTCTGTTTGGTGTCTGCATGTCACCATTTGAAAATTCAGATATGTATTTGCTATACAGAGAGAGCAGTTTTCAAATCTGTATTTAAAGTAAGGCCACAGGTAGAGTTAAAAACCTCACAACTCTCTCAGCGTTTCAGCTCTAACAGCAGACATCCCATAAACTTGAGGTTTAGTTAAATACCTACTATATGCCACCTATGCAACCTGGCATCTGAGAACCCTTCGATGTCAGTTTGATAAGTCAATGGTTCTGATCTTGTAACCTAAGTCTGAGCAACTCATTCCTTACCCAGGAAGTAATCACAGATAAATGCAATTGAGAGCAGCCCTGAGGAGAAGGACTTGGGAGTGTTGGTGGAGAAGAAGCTCAACATGAGCCAGCAATGTGTATTTATTTGCATCCCAGAAAGCCAATCGTATCCTGGGCTGCATCAAAAGCAGTGTGGCCAGAGGGTCGAAGGAGGTGATTCTCCCACTTTGCTCTCATGAGACTCCACCTGCAGTGCTGCATCTGGATCTGGTGCCTCCTACATAAGAAAGATGTGGACCTGTTGGAAGAGTCTAGAAGAGGGCTACAAAGATGAACAGAGGGCTGCCGCACGTGTCCTATGAACACAGGCTGAGACAGTTGGGGTTGTTCAGCCTGGAGAAGAGAAGGTTCTGGGGAAACCTTGGAGCCCCTTCCAGTACCTGAAGGGAACCTACAAGAGAGCTGGAGAGGGACTTTTTACAATGGCATGTAGTGACAGAGCAAGGGGGAATGGCTTCAAACTGAGAGCAGATTTAGATTAGATATACAAAAGAAATTCTTTATTATGAGAGTGGTGAGACACTGGCACAGGTTGCCCAGAAAAGTTGTGGATGCTCCATCCCTGTAAGTGTTCAAGGTCAGGTTGGACAGGGTTTAAAGCAACCTGGTCTAGTGAAAGGTGTCCTGCCCATGGCAGGTGGATTGGAAACTAGATGATCTTTAAGGTCTTTTCCAACGCAAACCATTTCATTATTCTATGAAAAATAAAGCACTTTCTAATAAAAATTGTTCAGACCTCTGTTGAAGCCAGAAGGAATTTTGATAGTTCTGATTTTATGGACTGTAGGCTAAGGTAGAAAAAGCATGTTGATTTTCTTACGGGGGATAGAAAGAGAGAAATGAAAGCAGATGGATCTGCCCTAGCAGTGAACCATTGGATACAATACTTTGCTTCAGTGAGTATCCAAATGATTTTCAGGTAGTTTGGCACATAGGTAATTTATGTGCTTCATTCTCTGCCTGCTATTTAGAAGCTGTTTCTCAAGTAGGGATTGTTCTCTGAACTGTTCACCTTTGCATGCGCTGTTTCATTCTTAACTCTTTTAATAATCTTCTTAAGGTTAACTTAGTGAAGTGGATTCACTACACTTTTTTATTGCATTTAGAGACTCTGCTTGTGGCTGGGGTTAAACTAAAAACTGCAAGGGTGCTCTAGGTGACTGCTTCCTTGATGATTGCATGTATCATGCAACAGAGGCTGTCCCAGCCATGATATGTTTGCCATCACTGACCAGAAGCAACTATTAGGGCACAGTGTCCCTGCAAAGGGCAATGCTACAAAATACCTTGGGTTTTGACCAAATATATGAATTCTTCTTTAGAGTCCTCAAATATAAAAACTGGCTCCTATATATAGTATATTTCATTTAATATTTTGGAGTATAAAACAGAAGTCAGAAGCACTAATTACAGTCTCATATGAGCTATATCAGCTCAGGTACCCCAATTTCCTGACCCCACATACAGCAAATCAAAATGATCATTTGGCTGAGGAACATCAGACACTCAGCTCATACTGAAATGAACTGAAGATTGTGATGACTGGGGAGTGAGTGGGTCTCAATGAGGAGACAATGATGGTCTCTGAAAGGTTGTTGTCTCCACTGGAGGGTGGAGCTGGGCTCAGCACATCACTGCACCTCCAGCCTTGGCCTCAGCAGCCCCTCTGACTTGCTTCTTAATGCACAGAGCAGTTCAAACATGTCATCACCCCTGCATTTGCAGAGCACTGCTGTAAACTCCAGCACAGGAGATGTGCTTGAAGGGCTTGTGAGCTACATATGATATAACATAGGGACTTTCAAAATATACACATGGAGTCTGAGAATGCCCAGGCTCCCTGGAGATAAGTAGCCCTGGTCTCTAAAAAATTCTTACTTTTGTAGTCCCCATTGAGATATTTAAAAATCTGACAATATTTTTATACTTACTGGTTGGCAGGGGAGTTTAGGATAAAGTAATACTATTCTTATTGACACACACAAAAACTTTAGAGGAGGCAGCTGAAAAACCAAAGACTCTATATCCTCAACAGGACATTAGTACCTGGAAACCATAATGCTGAACTAAGCATTCAGCTTCAAGCAGTCAAGCAATCCAAATGTGTATAACTGAAATTATTATAAGGAATTTCCAAGTATCACCACATCTCTCTGGGTTAGGCTACAAATACACACAAACTTCCATCTTTGGAGATTCCCAAATCTTTCAGAATCATCTGAAAGGTTACAGAGCTGACACAAGTAGATTTACAAAAGAGGATAAATCTTGGCAAAACACTGCATAGTAGTTCAATTATCCTGCTTTAGGGAAATCTAATTTAATTGCTGGAATGCAATCACTTCTGATAAGGTTTGATACTAACATCATTTAGTGTCAGTAAACGTGTCTTCACCAGATGTTCTTTCTACAACAACTAAATAAAATTGATAGTCATCCACTTCAAATAGCAAAGTATTTGTTGTTACTATAACTTGTTAACAACCCAGCCAGAGGTCAATAACTAACTTCATCAAGAAAAACAGAAATTATAGCTTCCTCTAAAAAAAAAACCTGCCCCTAGTATTTGTTATTGTAGAGTTCATTTCCTATATTCACAGTTTCTCCTTGCTCAGTACTTCATTACTGTGTGGCCCACTTCCTACAGACTACTCTGCTGTGCCAGTTCCTGGATGGTGGAACGAAGTCCAGCATCTTATCTCAAGGATGTTAGAATAAACTATTGCAAAATTTGATGTTTAAGGGTGTTGGGATACTGCTTTCCAATGTATCTCTAACATTTAGACAGTTTCAATAAATGAAGCTGAGCACATTTTTTCGTTGTTCTAGTTGTGCAAAGACACACAGTTGAACACAAAAAATGTACAGCTCCTGTAGTCTTCTAACACTGCAGGTTGTAACATTAGGTATACCTAGAACTCATGCAGACACCCCATGGTTAATGCAAAACGAGGGAGGTAGGACAGCCATTCTTATGTCCTCGCACGTTTTAATGTTCTTTGATATTTAAGGAAATAAGTACTGAGTAAGAGGTTCTGAGTTGCAGCATGGTGGCATTTGGAGTGTACAACAGCAAGGAATGCAATGTAATCCTGATGCTAATACTGAAGCTATTTTTACTCTACAGTTCACTGACAAATTCTATCACAAGTAATTTGTATTTATGAAACTGTATAATAGACCCAAGTGAGTTTTTTTAGATGTTAAGCCTATCTACTGTAATCACACTGTAGTGAATGTATCTATTGTTAGCATTAGCACTGAGAATTTAAAACTGGAATAAATTTTTGTTACCTAGGGAAATTTACATATGTAAATTTAAGCAGCAAAAATCCCCAGCCTATCAGTATTGAAGTTTTCTTGGTTTGTATGGTAGAAAACCCTTAAAATAATTAATCTTTTGTAGGGGCGCAGCTTAGTAAGATGCGTTATTTTGGAAATAGACCTTGAAGCTTCGTAAGCCTGCAAAATTTGCAAATAGATGAGAACAAACCCATAGTAAATGAGATAAGGTAATAAAGCATATACTGTTTAACTAATTGTAGACATAATGCCTAGGTATTAATATAAATTAGCTCACCTGTGAGGATGGTCTCTCTTTTCTTAAGAGCTGAACAGGTTTGCTGTGACATTGCAACAAAAGTCTCTGGAGATGCTCTGTGAATAATGATTAATATTGAATTAATTTCCACAGCATTAAACTACATTGAAACATTTGATTCCTACTTGTATTACTTGTTTTGCTCCCACCACCCCACCAAACTTAAACCATGGATCTTTAGCTTGAATATCAGAGCACACACCACAGACATTCTTCTCCTAGATAGTCATCGGCTTATGAGAAGAGAGAATTGGGCTCTGCAAGTGAAATTTTGTCAAATTTTGTCCAAGGTTTCACAAAAACCTGTTACCTCAAAACATGAATGTGCTGTTGAGAGTGGAAGCAAGAAAGTCTAGACTTTCCACATCTCCAATTACGATGCACGGTGATGACTATTAGAAAGTTGACATCTTCCAATGATTTCCACAGAATTATTCTCTGTATAGGTTAAGAGAAACCTGCACTATCTTGGATGCCACTGTGTGGAAGCACCTCACACTCTTGACTACAATACAGTCTTTCAGTACACAGAAGAAAATTTCATTTGTCTCCCAGAGGGCTTCTCGATCACAGCCATCAACATCATTTGATCTGACAACAGACAAAAACTCTCTTCAGAACAAGGCACTTTACCTACAGACAGCTGTACCTGAGCCACATGAGAACACTTGTGGTCCCTAGAGAAATGGAGAGTTGTATGCAGAGAACCATGGTCAGCATGATACTGCTACACAAATACAGAGGGAGATTAAAGGACAATTCCCACCCTGTTCTGTGGCTCACAATAGTCTTATTCCAGTTCCTATTCCCCTTTACAGGAGGGACCTACAGAGCATCCAAATGAAACTAAGGAGGTGTGGGAAGGCAGGGCAGATACAGAGGGTAAGGCTGTGAATCCTGATTATGAGAAATCCCACAATGCAAGACTGGCACTGGAAGTAATAAATCCACCGCTCAAAAAACTGGCTGCTGTTGCCTGTAATCCTCCAAGCTGGTAGATTCTCAAGGTCCCGTGAGACTCTCTACCTGCACAAGCTGACTCATCTCTGTCTGCAATTTAACCCAATTCCAATAGCTCCCAGGCCCTCAATAACAGTGTGACCTGAGCTGGAGATTGGTTTTCTAGAGTTTGATGCTATCTCACATTACAGAAGTTTCCCCCTTATGTGTCATGAATATTTTCAGCACGAGTCTTGCTTTTCTTTATCATGTCTGAATCTGTAGCATCAGAAATAAAAAATATGATTGGGGAAGATCTGGAAAAACATCTCTCAATTTGTTTGGGGTTTGTCATCCCCAGAATGAAACTAAGACCAGTTACTGGCATGGAGTAAAAATTGGTCTTTCAGAAAACCTCCTACCTTACCCTGTGTTACCAGCAACAGTTAGATTAGCAGAGAGCATTAATCAATCCCCATTGGTACTACATATGCTAGTCTCTGAAAGGCAGGACATACTTTTTAGATAAGATTTTGCATACACAGCTAGCACAGAGTACAGTGAAAGAGACAGGTACAAAAAGATACAAAGATTTTGTTTGACTGAAAAGTGAGCCTTGTCTCAGCTGCTTTGACTAGATCCCAGTTAACAAGAACATCCTTTCCTTCAGATTTTCATCCAAGAATGTGTATGATTTTGTGGGTTTTAAAATAGTGAAGTGCTTTGAGGGGAAGCTATATGAGGAGCAGCTGAGGTCACTTGGTCTGTTCAGCCTGGAGAAGGGAGACTGAGGGGAGACACTGCAGTTACGACTTCTTCGTGAGGGGATGAGGAGGGGCAGGCAATGATTTCTTCTCTGTCTTAACCAGTGACAGAATCCAAGGGAATGGCCTGAAGCTGAGTCAGGGGAGGTTTAGGTTGAATATTAGAAAAAGGTTCTTCACCCAGAGGGTGGCTGGGCACTGGAACAGGCTCGCCAGGGAAGTGGTCACAGCACCAAGCCTGACAGACATCAAGAAGCATTTGGATGATACTCTCAGGCACATGGTGCGACTCTTGGGGATGGTCCTGTGCAGGGCTAAGGATTGGACTCGATGATCCTTATAGGTCCCTTCCAACTCAGCATATTCTGTGAAAATGGACTTGAGATAATTGCCTACTTTGTAATTTGCACATTCTTAAAATCCTATTTATTTTTTTGCGGCATCAACAGCCAAAGTATCCAGGGTTCAATCCTAACTGCCACAGGAGCCCATGAAGGAGCCACATTGAACAATGATTTGGCAAACTTCTCTTCTATAAGTTTTCTCAAAATAGATCATCAGGATTGAACCTGACTGCCTAAGGCACTTACAGTCTCTTTAGGCTAATCATTTACCAGAAGACATCCAAAATAATCTACAGACACTTTCTGCTCTGTGCTGGATTTAACCTGAAAACAAGATTTGTTTCCAATTTCTGATTTCTGACAATAGCTGAAATTAAAAGAAAAACAATCAGAGGAATAAAAGTAGGGTTGGCTTTGGTTGTTTGATTTTGTTGAATTTTTCAATCAGAAAGACAAAACTCCAAATAGTCTTCACAAAAAATACAGCAAAACTGAATGTCTATGCATATGATGACACTTGAAAATAGTTTTCTTAGTGTATCTTTATAAGAGTGATTTGTAGTATCCACTCATTTGAGATTACTACATATCACTTTCTTTTTAAATTGCTAAAAGGCAATTCTTTAGAAATGACAGTTTCTTTAACGTTTATATAGATAAGCCTATTAGGAATGATTTTAACACTAATGTGTTAACCACACTGTTCGTTTTTCTTCACATTTTCAATTATGCTTTTAACGTATCAGGAAACCCTCTTACAGCACAGAAATTATTCCAGCAAGTACTGGAAACCATCTGTGACAGACTAAGTTTTCAACATTATTCCTGTCAATGCTAAATAAACAACACAATAGACTGGCCTGTAAACCAGAGGATCTCAGCTTGTGATGCGATAAGTACCCACAATTTGCAAAACATCAGGAAGTATTTTAAAGATTAAGGGGGAAGAGGAGGGCAGAGTGGAAGAAGAACTATTCCTACCCATTAAATCAAGGAAAGAATTTAAAAGGAAGGGAAATGGAAGTACTGGCTGACTATTTGAAATTAAGTCTAATTTTTACCTGACTGAATGTCACTGTGTCAAACCATGTACACCACAGTCCACAGTAAGAACAGTTCAATCTTGTATAAGTGCAACCTTGACTTTCTGAGGTTTTCTTTCAGAAATTACCTATTCAGGCTGCATAATCTTTATTATTGCTGAAGGCTTTAATATTTTAACAATGCTTTGATAACCGTTGGAGCATAAAAACACAGTTATTCCATGTAGCTCTTTGTAGAATCACTTTCCAAAACAGAATAACTCTGATTTATCTTAGAAAGTTGTGTTTCATAATTTAAGAGATCAGAAAATTCTAAGTACATATAGGCACACACACACACACAAAAGCAAAGTCTGGTGTTTGCTTTTAGCCTAGTCTGATCAAACTCAGTTACTGTATATGAGTATGTGTGTTTTTATCTGCCTCTCTCATCCAACTAACTTTTAAGCCAATTTCAACAACATTGAACTGAGAGTAAAGGTCTTTGAAGTAGGTCTCAACATTCTGGATGTCAAATTTTCTACAAAATTACTGGAAACAGGTAGTTAGGTAGAGATGAAAGGCCATCCCTTGCCTGCACTGGGTATGTTACAGTGTGACCTCAATTCATACCAAGCCTTAGGGGATTTACAGAGGCTAGAGAATTGCTGAGTGTCCCAACATGAGAAAAGTTTCCATCTGCACTCATATTTTTATTAACTGTGACACAAAGAATGCTACCATGGGACTCCAAGCCACTAAGAACCAGACTTTATTACTGCCACTGCCCAAGAAATCACTTTTCCAGTTCTCTTAGGGTGTGTTAGCAACATGCACAAGTAACAAAATCTCCCCTGAGAAAAGCCCTTTCTCTGCCATATAAAATGATTAGTCTTACCACAATGCTGTTTTGTTCCTGAATCCAAACTCTGGAAGCTGAGAACTTATCTAGAATGCCACATCTCATACAATAAGGCTGAAAACCACATAGATACCAGCATTCATGTTCATGCTTTGAGCTTTTAACTGACTGTAAGTCATCCTGCTCTGTCCTTAGCACGACTCTGTGGAAAGGAGCTAAGATTAAGCTATTTTTCTTTTTCTTTTGACTCTCTAGATTTTTATTATAAAGACAGCTAAGGAAGGTTTAAACCCCAGCACACGTTAGAGCTGCTCAAACTTACAACCAACTGCCAGTAGCACCAGCTGCAAGACAGACATATAATCTTCTTTCTCCTTAGAATGTGCTCCACACCAAGAGTTAGGGGAACATATGAATAATAACATACTGCCTTTTAAGAAATCTAGATAATTCAAAGTCTTTAGGCTATTTCTTGGTCTCACAGAAACAGAAGACAAATGTGACTTGATTTTTTTTTAATAAGTACAGGTTTTGATTATTTTTTCTATATTCCCTAATCTTTCTGTCTAGTTAACTAAAATACAGTATGCAGAACAGCTTGTAAAAAAGACACGAGACATATGGTTTTCACAGAGAGGGGAGTGGCTGTAGAGATGCTTGCAGGGGATGCTGGATGTTTGAAAAGGGAAAATAAAAGGATTTCAGTTGAGCATTTTATTAACTATTGCTTTTTTCCTTATCACTGATTACACTTGCATTTTTTTTAGAACTTTCTCTGCCTTCTCCTACGCTACAGGAGATGCTGAAATGAGTAGGGATAATATACAGAGCTAAATCAGTCATTTGTTGTCTAGCATTTCCTTGGGATATTAAGGTCCCCTTCCTTCTGACTGAATATAAGAACTACTACTTATGGAGCTACTTCAACAATATTTCTGGTATTTTTTATTTTCAACATTTAGGCATCAAGTCTCCTGGAATGTACTGCTTTGTTTAATATCGTTATCAAGGATCTAAACTGAGGGATTGAGAACACCCTCAGCCATTCTGCAACCACCACCAAGTTGGGTAGGTTTGATCTTCTCTAGAGTAGGAAGTCTCCCCAGAGGGATCTGCACAGTCTGGATCAATGGGCCGAGGTATGAGGTTCAAAAAGGTGAAGAAGTGCTGGGTCCCGCACTTGGGTCACAACAATCCCACACAGTGCTACAGGCTTGGGGAAGAATGGAACCTGTCCCAGTGGAAAAGGACCAGAAAGTGCTGGCTGACAGCCAGCTGAACACGAGCCAGCGTGTGCCCAGGTGGCCAAGAAGGCCAATGGAATCCTGGCTTTTATCAGAAATAGTATGGCTGGCAGGACTAGGGAAGTGTGGCTGCTCCTCAAATCCTGTGTTCAGTTTTGGAGCCCTCACTACAAGAAAGACAATGAGGTGCTGGAGCGTGTCCAGAGAAGGGTGACAAAGCTGGTGAAGGGTCTGGAGCACAAGTCTTATGAGGAGCAGCTGAGAGAGATGGGGTTTCCTAGCCTGGAGAAAAGGAGGCTCAATGAAGACCTTATCGCTCTCTGAAAGGAGGTTGTAATGAGGTGGGGAACAGTCTCTTTGCTCAGGTAAGAAGTGATGGGACAAGAGTAAAGACATGCCTCCAGTTCTGCTGCTGAGGTTTAGAGTGGATACTGGAAGAAATTTCTTCACTGAAAGGTTTGTCAAGCATTAGAACAGGCTGCTCAGGGAAGTGGTCATGACACTATTCCCAGAGGTATTCAAGAGACGTGTAGTCATGGTGCTCAGGGATATGGGTTAGTGATGAACTTGGCAGTATTAGGTTAATGGTTTGTCTTTTCCAGCCTAAATTCTTCTATAGTTACCAGTCAAAGAGTCAGCCTCAAATGACATCATTATACAGGCCTGTAGCACAAGAGCACCTTGAGTTTTCCTCAAAGTGCAGACTTACAAAATTGATCCTGCACCTTACTACCATCCTTTGAACTCTACTCCATTCCCAGTCTTAGCATAAGAGTCTGCAAGGGAACTACAGGCCTACTCCAGCTGTGCCTTCTGTAATAGAAGTACCAATCCCGTTATGAAACTGTAATCACCTGCAGCAATGAGTGTCTTTTGTCACTTCCGTGACAGTAAAGGAGGCAAAAAAATGTGAAGAAAGAATATTCATATAACTTAAAAAACACATTTTCTGCCCCATTGTCCTCACTTTGCCTCCTTCCCTAGGGACATTAAGTACAAGCAACCATTGATTTTAACCACCACAGAAAAAGGATGTTAGCATTAGTCTCTGAACATGTTACCAATGCTGGTTGCTGCTTGTACTTTCTCATCACTCTTATGCTGCCAGGGTTTGATAATGTTCAGTGAAATCCAGAGGTACCAGTCAGCAGTGCTCAACAGCACTGAACATAATGACTGATCATGTAAAAACTTAGTAATTTATTCATGGAAAGATGGTAACTCTGCAGTTTGTGATTACAATATTTTTTAGGCTCAACAACAAAGAACTTCTGTCCAGAAATAATATCAGTGAAGTAATTAAAAGAAAGAAAACAACTGATTCTATTTGGTCAAAATGGAACTTCTGGGATGTTACTGCAACAAAAATCAGAAAGTCAAAACAAACAATAGCTCTAGTAAAATATTTTTGTAAGCTTTTGTATTTCTGAGTAAGATGGTTTTAACCCCTCCTTACGGGGCATCACTCTTGGGAAATCTAATTAGCACTGGACAACTGCCTAATGTTTACATTAGGTTTAGCTCTGCTGGCTTCAACCAGAATTTCAAACAGTACTCCTTATTTGGCCTGCTTCATTTCACGTATACTCACAACTTACAGACCCCTCCATATTACAATTCTTTTTCCTCACTGCAAAATTTTGCTCCAAGGCCAATACCCTTTGATAGTCTACTTCCTTCAGCTTTGTGAGAGGAGCAGGGGTAACAAGCACAGACTCTATTTCCGAAAGAAGGAATAACTTACTCTTCCATTTCCACCTCAAATTCCTCATGCTTCCCTTGATATATACTGATCACATGGGCAGGGTGAGGATAAAGTAAGGATGTTTGGAATCTGGCAATTACCAAGGAATTTATCATGCAGTATAAAGTGTCATAATA
The DNA here is from genome assembly GCF_003984885.1 of Neopelma chrysocephalum. Classification (NCBI taxonomy): domain Eukaryota; kingdom Metazoa; phylum Chordata; class Aves; order Passeriformes; family Pipridae; genus Neopelma; species Neopelma chrysocephalum. Next base: position 7,895,568 of record NW_020897715.1, read on the forward strand.
CTAGCTATAACTTTTAAAAACTTGCCTTTAAGCTGAAAGGATAATAATACAAATTGGAATTAGTATTAAATATTTATATTCTACATGCTGGGAGAGAAGGATTATGTCACACTAGAAAAAAAAAGCCATAGAATTCAGCAGTTAGACTTCTTAATTCTGAAAGATACCATTGCAAAGTGGGGAAGTAAAAAATCTAGTCGAGAGCTGAAGTTTTGCCATCTGTGTAAGAAATGACCAAGATACCTCACATCAGCTTGCAAACTTACTTGGAACAAAGTGAAGGATCAACTCCAGTTTCTCCATGGGACTCATTGTGATTTGGGGGAAGGCCAGAAGAAGGTTCTCAGGGAAAGTGTGTCTTGAGTACACATCCATTCAAAAACAAATCAGGAAAACAATAACGTCATAAAATTTTTCACATTTTTTTCTACACTTACTAATCAAAGAGTCTCTAAGAACCTAAAAGACTACATTACAACTTTTCAATTCCCCTTTCTTAAAAAATTCTTTAATTTAAATAAATATATGGAAAAAACATAAGTCTCAACTCAAGCATAAAACTGGTTGTGACTGTGCTCTCCCCTACTCTTTGCCAAGCTGCTGAAGCTGCATCCCTATAAAGAGAGGCAGAAAAGCCACCATATCATTCAACACCCTTTGTTGGATGTTACCAGAGCAGGTTTATCCTATGATAGAAATGTAAGAACAAGTTACCTGACAGCAGCAGTACACAAGGACAGAGCTAGAAAGGAACAACAGAGCCTCAGGCTCATCACTGGATAAAAGGACCATTAGCAGAAAGCCAAACTTATGAAGGCTTATCTGCCTTTCTAATTTGGAACTGATGGTTTAATTTGGTTGTTGAGACTGGGAAATGTATGACTTTAGGACAGAAAATTCTCTACATCTGTGCCTTGCTTCTGAATTGGGAAACTGATTAATGGGCTTGAAAGACAGCTAAGGCTATCACAGCTGCAGAATAATATAAAGTAAGCTAGTTAGGAGTTTTTATCTTCCAAAAAAGCAGGACAAATAATAGAGCTTCACCACACAACAGAAGGCCTTTCACACTGAAATATTGCCGGCTCATTTCTATGGCAGCATGAACACAAACTGCAGGGTGTGGAACAAGTTGCAGTCAGCTGGTGAAGAAGGCAATTAGCAGGACCAGAAAACTCCAGGCTATTTCCCTTCTTCCCACACATTATTTTAAGAAAGCATCACTGCATGACACATAACTCCCCTTTCTACCTACTTCAATCTATACTCAAGGAACATTAAGCAGGTAAGGCAGGGTAATGTTGCTCACCCAGCAGAAACTAAGTAAAGATGAAGAGGGAAGATCCATTCATCCTGTCTTCCAAAAAAAAAAAAATTGAAGGTGTCAAAGAAGACTAGCAGGTGTCTAGTGCAAAACATGTATTATGTTTGACACTTGGAAATCTCAGTTTTGTAGAGCTGAACTAAATGATTCTAAGTGACTATCTGAACCAGAAAACATAGAAAAAACATTGCAGAAATAATCTTGGCAAACCTGCAGAAAAAATACTAGACGTCTGTAAAATTAGAAGATGTTGGTTTTGTCCACTAATATGTGAAATGCAGTATTTCATACTGATTTGTCTTCTGTGTTACTCAGACTTTGTAATTAAACTGCTGAGGGTTCACACCTAGTCATACATCTAGCAAATACAGTAAATTAGGTAAGGAGGTCAGCAAGTAGAGTCAATCATATATCCAAGGATAAAATCTGAATAATATATAAAACAACAGGCAGTGAGATTTTTTTCATCTGGCTGAACTACAATAACTACCCTGTAACTACTAATCCCATCAAATTCCATTTTATGTACTTCACCAAAACACTTGGCATCAGACACAGTCTAAAAATCAGTTGGAGAAACAGTGTCTCTCAAAGGCCATGCTTACATGCCACATGTATTTTTCTTCTCCAAAGACATTTGCCACAACTACTTGGATGGGCAACCTACAGAAACCTACCTAGGACCTGCTTATGTTCCATTATTACTTTGTTGTTGATGTTGTGTTGCTGTTCAATCAAGATACAGTGAAGGGATTAGCCTAATTTCCTACAGAAGTAGCCCCAGTGTTACACTCTGGTAGTGTGTGTGCCTTGGCATATTCCATATTCCAAAATTATAGAATAAGGAAGAAGGCTTAAAGATATTTAGTTCCTACAGGTTTCATAGAAGACAGAGCAGAGAAGAAGGAAGACTAGGATTGGAAATTCTGAAAATTCACTCTCCACCATAATTTTTATCTTTTTAGGCAATTCTACAGCTGAACACAGCAACCCACAGTTTGTCAATACTCTGCAGAAGAGAGCTAATAGGAAAAACAGAGAAAAATGTTCTTGGTGGTTGCAGAGACAGCAGAATACCTTTGCATATTTCAGTCAAAAAACCACATTTAACCAAGAGGCATAACCTATGAGATTCCTTCATCCTACTGCTTAGAGAAATTCTTGCGTTTTTCCACAGAAAGTGAGTGCCTTGCTCTGTTTATTTTGCTCCTTGTTCTCTTTTTTCTCCCTACAGTAATAATCTTAGCCAGCTCCTTTCTTTGCTTCTCCATTGGACACTGAACAGTTGGGCTTTCAGGTGTATTCTGTATTCCGCTGAAAGCTTTCGTCTCCACTGGGAAAACATTCTAAACCTGTTCTTCAAACTTTGTCACCTTTTCTTCTAAGGTGAAGCACCACTGCATAAGATGAAGAACTCGATATATTTTAAAATCAGTAAAGGATATTTTTGTCCCTGGTGTTATTACAAATTGTATCTTTGCAGTATGTTATTTATTCATACATTTACTTCACTCACTCTCTTAATAGCAGTAAGATCACAACTGCAAACCCTGAATTCAATCCATTTGTCTTACCTGGGCTCTTCTTTCCTTGCTGCTATCATTGTCTCTGACAAAACAGTGGCTTGTACACCTATGTAAAGCTTAAAATTAATAAATGTTCCATTTACTTTCAGGGTAAGAACTCATTTATCTTCTATTGAAATCTCGCCCATTGCTCTTGTGAAGGATTACCTTTCACGAATGGTGCTGGTGATGTCCTCTCACCCAAGTTGCTCATGGACAGCTAGTGTTTGCAAATTTGTGGAAGTCAATGTAGCGCAGCATAATGCTTGGATGTTTTCCAGAGTATATGGCTTTTTGTTGCTTGTCCTAGTCCAGGCAGCTCTGCATGTTGTTTTTCTGAACTCAAGACTTTAAGCCTTAAGCTTTACTTCCCTTTTTACCCACTTCTCCTTCCTGGGCTTTCTGCAGTGACCCCAGTGTCCTCTCTCAGTTGTTCTTCTCTCAGTTCTGCTCATGTGATTGCCTTTCCTTGTCAAATCACCACACTTTCTTGAAGGTTATTTCTGGTTTTCCAGAAGTCTCTCTCTTGACATTTTCCGTTACACCCCATCATAAGCTCTGATTTGCAGCCCCTTGCAAACTGACAAATCGGCTCTTTAGCCTCAGAAGAGATACACATTTTTCTGTGTACTCATTTTCTTTTTCAACTCTGTTTAAAAGCTGTGTCTCATTTGGTTCACTCTTACCTGGAGAGCAGAACTCGCTTCTCAAATTTCTGTAATGTGGGATATCAATTAGTCATCTCTGCCTCAGGAAACAGTAAGACAGTATAAATACGAGTCATCTGTTGTCATAAAAATGAGGCTATATTCTGTCTGTTTTCCTCGCCACTCGCTCCCAAAGCTCTCAGGGCTATTTGAGCACATTTCCATCATCATCCACATTACCAGAGAGGTAAATTGCTACCAGTAGTTCCTTAGCTCAGTACTATCAGCGCTCAACAACCATTGAGAGCCAAGCAATTTAGTGAAAATCTCAATTTTTCACAGAGATCCATTTATTTCAGGGCATGAGCTCTGACCTCTTAATTACATAGGTCTTTAGACCATGTAACTGCCTCTTTACTGCCAAAGCATCTTATAGATATGCTTTTTACAGACATGGGAAAAACAAGGCAGTCCATGGAAGATTTGTGAGAAGAAAGAGGATTCATAAGGGACTATTTGAAAGAGAAAAGATGAAAACAAAGTTAGGTGCAGAAGAGAGCAATAACCCGACAAAGGAGAGGAAAAAGCGTAAGCAAGAGGCTCACTTAGTTTTGCTTCATTGCCCTCAATATACCATGGACCATTCAAGAAAGATGTCATGGAAAAGTCTAAGTAAGGTATTACCCCTGCAACAAGAATCAGTCTTATGAGAAAAGGTGATTTTTTTCCTTCATAACCCAAAAAGGAGCGTGAAGGGGGTCTTCAATGTCCCATGGTCACCAGCATGAATTCCAGCTGATAAAATTAATTTGACCTAATGATGTGAAATAAAGGTAATACTTTCTGTTACAACCCTTATAACTGCCAAAAATTAGGTCACTTGATTTATGTCCCTTACTCTAGGTTATACCAATGCATTAGTGAAAGAAAATTACTGAGACCAGCAAAAATAGGAGGATTTTAATCCTCCTGAAAAAAGGACCCACATGATATTATGGACAGAGATTGCACTCAACTTTTGGTCTGGCTTTTGGATGTTATTTCTTGCTTTACCTCCTGTGTGTGTCTGATGGAGCATTGCCAGCTCTCCCAGATTTGTACAGGCAAATGACTTCAGCCCCTGGGGTGGGAGCTATTCAGCTTAGCTGACAATGTTAAGTTTTTTTCTTTTCCTTGGTAGCCCCAATTAATTTTATTTTTCCTATTATTTGTCCAACCAACACAGCAATTAATTACGTCTATTTCAGTCTTAAAACCAAGCTTACTCTCTCTTCTCCCAGAATCATTCTACATCCACTAGGCTGTGATCATTTCTCTATTCACTTGGGCACCTGTATTTAACAAACAATAAACACAGGACGGGATGACCTTGAAATATGATTGAACTCAGCATTCCACCCATAAGAAATGTGGATGCATGTGTGTACTGAGGGATTTCAAAAGCCTTGAAGGAATTTGTTTAGAGGTTGGCAGCATAAAGTCCTTGTTTTGGAAACACTTTTTTTCATTACTATTATCTATTCCAAGGAGCTCTTTGGCTTTTCGCTTTTCAGTTGGAATCCTATTCATATTCACATTAATTTGATTTAAAGTTGACATAAACTGAGGGAAAATGCTTGAACAAAATTCATATTCCCTTTATCTATGCACCAAAAATAAGAAGGATGCAGATGAACAAAATATTTCCTTTTGGACAAATGTGATTTATAGTTTTCTTCTCTCAAGCTGCCCTTCTTCTCAGATTTGTGTGTTAGCTCCAGGGTGTTTTAGCAGTGCAGCACCAAACTAATCCCTTTATTATTCATCCAGTATTACCTGAGTGTGGCCCTACCCTAGGTTTCCTTTGCCAGCCTGCCAGGGTGACTGGTGGGCTTGGTCCCAGGGAGCCCACTCTCACTTCCCAGGCCAGCTGCAGAGTTCCTCTGGAACCAGATTTTGTGTGGTGAGGGGGAACAAGAGGACAGAGGGAAGGAACAGGACCCATTTTTTCCACAACAAAACAGAAAGTAGAGCTAGTTGCTAACTTGAGCCTCCATCCATCTGTCCAAGCAAATCCTTCAGATTCAGAGAGAACAGAGATGAATGTTTTGCTTGCCTCTTCGAAGAGTCCTTCATCAGGCTTGTCCTCTCCAGGACATAGAGAGTGAGAGGGATTGTACAGGGTGATACAAGTACCCTCGTGGCTGAGTCTTCTGGCCAGGGAGCAGGCAGTTCACAAACTGAAACTTTCAGTATTGCCCTTAGAGATGATGAAACATGGGTTTTTACTTTCCAGTAGTACTTCACCTATCCAACTGCTCTGTGGACCAGCACAATCAGTTACCTAACAAGAGAAGCCCTGTAAAGTTCAAGCAAAATTTCAGTGCAAGACTTGTGGGATACATTAAAGTGGTTGCTCATGGCAGAACCTACTGAAGGCTGTCATGGGTACCGAATTCACCGTATGTAATAAGAAAGCAATGTTTTTAATATGCCTTTCATCCAGAAAGGGAGTTTCTACTACCTGAGTTTAGAAATGACCTGCACCTGAGGAGTTAGGCTGCAAAACTGCTCAAATTCTTCTGTACTGAAAATGTACCCATTTTCAAAACTGGTTCATTGAGACAACAGCTGATTCCTTTGTATTATCAAATTCAAGTTTTCACCAAGTGGAGTTATTTAGACTACAATCACGTTTTCAATTTTTTAAAACTAGCATGTGAGAAAGCATATGAAAAATGAACTCCTCCTAAAGTCACCATTATTGTTCAAAATATGTTTTCTTTGGGAAATTCAATCAGGCTTTGTTCACAACACACGGGAACAAATTTGCTGTTTCTGCAGGGCTGAGATGAGAGCTCTTCTGAGCATAAAATACAAAGGAGGAAGAATTGCATATCAAATTGCAACTAGATAAGGAACTTTATGTGATCAGAAGAGTGAAAGAATTTGGTGGATCATTGGATTTTGACATCACTACTTTTGTGGAAAATGGCACGTGGGCCTTTCTTAACCATGAGTGTTCAACGCTCATCTGAGCAATCACACCCCTCACAGCACACTTGTTCTCTGACATTTATGCTGCTGGGGCTCTCTCAGCAGCCCCCTCATCACAAATCTCTAATGCCACCTCCTGTGTGATTTAATTTTCCTGTGAAGGTCTTCTACTCACTGCCTTACCACACTGTTTTGCTCATGGTTTCTGATGAAACCATAGCTAAGAAAATATCCAACATAATACGAAATGGAGTGGAGGAAAGCATTTAGTTCTTGGCAACTTCACTGAAGTTAGCCGTCCCACAGAGAAGGACATTTTGATAAAGTACCTCCTCAGAAAAAAATACTTTTCCTCAACTGAGTTTAGGTGTCATACTTGGACAAATAAAAATCTTGAAGTTGTATCTTGGAATAAAAAATACTGTAACTACCATTTCAGGATAAAGTTGAAAATATTCTGTACATGAATAGCAATTCATGTTAGTACCTGACCCTTGGAAAGGTCATCAAATGGCAATCGCTGAATGAAACCAGGAGGCTTGGCAGTTTCCTGGCAAAGTTGATAGAAAGGACAACTTTCAGTTGTTGGCTACAATTTTTTTTCCCTTTCCCCAGTTGATACTGTAATTGCAAGGAGTTTTTTTGAGAATGTGAGACTAATCAAATGAGTGAAATCATGAGGAGAATGGAAATAGGGGAGAAGAATTTAGTAGCAGAAAATAGAAAACTCAAAAGGAAGGAAAACAAATGGACTCCAGGGAAAAAAAATTAAATTATATTTTAAGAGTCTTACTGATGGCTGATGAGGAAAGGGGTTAATTAGCAGATAAGGGATGAATTTTGCAAAACTGCTTTGGCTGAAGAATGGAAAACTTCAACAAAAGCAACAGAGATAAACAGACCACAGCCCCTGTGAAAGGTGAAACAGCAAAACCTCTAGAGATGTCAGAAGCTGAGGGGCTTTTACTGTAGAGCTGATACCAACAAACTGTGAGCCCAGGCAGCAAGGCTTCTCTGCATAAAGATGCAGCTGCTATGAGAGCTGTCTGAGGGATACAGAGAGTGGAGCTGCTGCTGCAATAAACTCAACATGTTTGCATTGTCTGGTAAAATCCATTAGCAAACTTTAAAAGTAAGAAGTAAAGAGGTTTCCATCCTCTCTATATTCTTGGTGTATCAGTAGGTCAGTTTTGTTGGCATGGTGACCCACCAGACAAATTTGTTTACTCACCTGGGCTGCCGCCATACCAAAACACCTCGGTGATAATCCACGGGTCATGTGGCAACGGGGGGACGGGATGAGTAAGTGAGAGGGATGCCACAGAACAATTTCTTGCAAACCATCAATCCCCTTTAGTCACAAATAACTTTCTGTGCTAAAAAACCCTGCGACATTCACCTTTTACCTGCCCTGCAGGAAGGAAGAATCTTGAAGGAAAAAGAACATTTTCAAAACCAACAAAACCTGCCCGTACCCTCATTTTTCGCCCGGAACCTATTGCTGTGCAATACAGAAATCCGCCTGGTAGGGTGCCCAGATTTCTCCAGGCTCCAGGACAGTAGTCATTATGCCCTGAGCAGAGGCACCCCATGAGATGCGGGAGGCTCCCCCCGGCTCCCGCGCTCGGGCTGTGCGGCTGCGGGAGATGCCAGCGGGGGGCGCTCCGGGAACGCCGGGAACGCGCCAGCGGGGCCCGCCTGGGGGTCCAGCGGGAAAGAGGGAATTTGGGGGAGAATAAGGCCAGCATCATCCCTCCCCTCCACAGCTCCTTTTCTTTCAACAGAAATAATAAGCTCCTCGGTGAAACTGACCGAAACCTAGGAAAAAATGCGAGAAGGAAAACTAGCAAATCTATCGTCTAAATATTGCTGGGGGGGGGGGGTGGTGGTGTTTGGTTTTTTTGTTTGGTTTTTTGGTTTTTTTGTTTTTAAATAGCAAAATAATAGCACAATATAATTTCATAAGCAACTGGAGATCAGAGGTGTCCTGGCTTGTTTCCAAGTGCTGCCTGGCTGAAGAAATGAAACATTTACAGGATTTATCAGCCTGCTATTAAGTCTTCAATCCTGTAACAACCCCTTATTTTCTCCACCCCTTCTCCAAAACCCACCAAGAAATCCTTGTGTACATGTCCAACGAGGCTCCAGAAATAAGTCCTTCTATTTTCAGTAAGCTTAATTTTTTTGGTACAATGTGAGAGGTCGAAGATACTGCTCACTGGGTGTTGTAGAGAATTTCCTGCTGTGTCTCTATAAACACCATGCAGATTCTAGCTAAGTGACTGCATCTCTTACTGTTTAACACCTTTTTTTCTTTTGTTAAACAGTATTTCCTGTTCCACGGCAGCTCAGTCTCTCTCTCAGATCTCATCACCTCAATCATTTCATCCTGAACAAGCACACCATCTTTTCTTCTCCATCCTGTCCCTTGAAGAGATCCTCCATGCCTCCTGCACTGCCCCTCACAACTCAGAAAGATGACTCCTATCTCAGGTTCCTTCCTTGCAACCAAGCCTGCAATTGCATCACTGCCCCCAGCCCCTCTCCTGCTGCCTGACCTTTCCTGGCAGGCACAGCTGGTTGCCGTGATTTATTATTCCCTCACTAGCTGTGCTCGCTCGGGCATATGGGGTCCCACTGCAGCGGGGAAGCTGTGGCGATAAACTTCAGCTGAGAAGATGACATTTAGCAGAGGCCCCACGCCTCAAAGCATGACACATCCTTCTGCTACCACCTGATGTTGCATCCCTGTCTGGGCTTCTGGTCTGTTGATGCTTTCCTTCATGCAACCAAGCACAGCATTCTCATTTTACATTTCTCTGAGACACCATCAGACACTTCCTTGTTTAAGCTAATAGAAATACTAGCTTGTGATTGACTGAGGGACTACAAACTATTCCTAATTACCACCGGAACCCTTTTTTGCTTCCTTAGGCATGCAGTTTAAAAAGTCCTCTGATTAGAAGGGGATACTTAAAGGCTACTGAATATCTGTTTGAATGCCTCATTAAAACAGAGATGTGAACTCAGTCCTATTCTTGTTGAACAGGTGTACGCATCATAGCTGTGCTAATGGGCACTTTTGGTACAAACATGGAAAAATGCTGAGGCTGACCTGGCCTGATTGTACTTTAGGTGTCCAGCTGCAGCATTTTCATGTGGCAAATGAAGACAGTTATAAAAAAGCGTCCATTTAGGGCTCAGAGACCAGTTTTGTTACTAATTTCTTAGACAATCACTGGATTATCTGATCGGTATCTTTTCCCACCTGAAGAAACTCCTCCGTAGAACAGAAAAACAAGCTCCAAACAAACTAGAAAAGTTTCAAAAGACAAGACCTGCAATGAAATTTTGATGAATTGGGTGGCTTTGATCTAGAGAAGAGAAAATGAAGAGAAAGCTTGTAATTGAATATCATCCTTGATAGGCTAAATCTTTCTAAAGAAAAATTCCCGAGTGGCAACTCAGGCCACCTCTCAGACACGAATCAGGCATAGAATTGATCATGCAGAGGACTGCCTGATACTCTACCTTATTCCCAAACTTTTTTCATCTTACCTGCAGATTAATATACAGACACTTTGGATGTTTAGCAGATGATTCACTATTTTTCTCCTTGTCCACAGTGTTACCATATTATGCTATCTGTTCTCCAACTTAGTTTGAAGCCTGTGTTCACCTTGCTTCAAAGAGGAGGGAAACAACCTGTTCTCCATGTCCCTGGTGAATTGAAGAAGAACCATGTAAATTGCAATAAGGTAGATTTAGTTTAGACATTCTGAAAAACTTACTAATACTTATGGATAGGAAAACAGGAGAACAGTTCAATCAAGGAGACTATGGAGTCTCCATCCTCTGATGTATTTCAAAGCAGGCTACAAAAAAGATCTGTCAGAATTGAGAGTTCCTGCATTTTGCCTTAGGCCTGAGATGATGCCTAAGAAAATTGCAAGGCCCCTGCGTGCTGTGTCCACTTAGAGGCAAGGAAGAAAACATCTCTGGCAAAAAGGAAGGGAAGCAGTGTGTAAACAGTGCTATGGTCACACTAAAAAGAGAATTCAATTCACAGCACTGTCATTTTAGTACTTATCAGGAAAACTAAGTTTGCTTAAATATATAATGTCTAGCATAGTAATTCCCTCAGTTTATAAATCAACTTGTTAAAATGCTATTGCTTTCACATCTGTGTTTGAAATTGATTTTCACCTTCACAGACACGACAAGAGATTTATAGTAACTTTTCTTACAACTTTGTTTGATTTTGTTATAAGGTGTTTTTAAAGAAAAGATATTTTACAGGCAATAATGAATTAAGAAAAAAGCTACTGTAAGTCAGAAAATCATGACTCTTTAACCATAAGAGATGAAAAGAAGTTAAATGAGAGTATTAAATTGTAACAAATATCAAAAAATGAATACACGCAACAAAAAGGGAAAAAAAGATCAATGTGACCTAAAATATAATTTTTTAAATCTATAGATCACTGGTTTTAATTTTAGTACTGAGCTTTGTACTTTTGTAGCCGTAATTCTGGATAAAGATGTGATAGAATAATACTGAGGGTATAAAGGAGAAGAAGCAGCGCATTTTAAATTGAATAATTGTGACTGTGTCTCTACTGAGAAGCAGAGAATTGTTGACCCTCTGTTTTGCTGCACCATGTGAAATTCAATCCAACCAGATGATCCCATTTGAACTTGGAACTAGTTTCTTTTAGATTACTATCTGTTCAAGTATCCAAATACGCCTCCAAAGTGCTTGAAGATGAAATACAAATAATGGGAGGTGATTCTAAATTGCTTGGACTGTGAGTGAGCCAAGTCTTTTCTTCAAAACTTATTTCCTGGAGAGATTCCAGATTTATTTTCAATTAAAACAAGAATGAAACAACTTTTGCTGTACGTGCTCTTCAGAGACTCTTCTTCCTCAAACTGCAGCTCCAGGGCATGTGACTTCATTTAAAAAAATGAAACACTTTTAGGCCATCTGCGTTTTTCTGCATAGCAAGCAGCCTTATGTAATCCTGTTCTGCTGACCTCTCTCCTGCTGCAAGGCCAGTCTGCACAGCCATTGCGTTAGGAGGAAATGGCGAGAGGCCTTTTGGAATACTCTCTCCCCTTGCACAGTCATAAATCAGCCTTCCAACTCCTACACTTCTGAGCACTGCATCCGTTGTTGTGTCTGACATAACGCCATCCACTGGGTCTTAAAGCACACGTCCTGATCTTGCCTTCTCAGCTGAGGATTTGTGGGAGGGGATGAGAAATTCCAAAATCCGAATTCCTTCGGAAATCAGCGTCATTCAGTGTTGGTGATGTGTCCCCTTGGCTTATCGGATGAGCAGCTCATTGCACGTCACCCTAAACTTTACCACAATTAGTCAGGGAGCTAATCCAGAACTGGGAGAAGGGCAGTGGCTGCATTGTTGGAAGGCCAGCTAAATGAGACCATATGTGCTACCGAGGAACAGCTACAGCTACGTCCTTCATTCCAAACTACATTGTGAAACAAGGCTGACACAGCCTCAAAACTATTAATTTCCTGTCTTGTTGATAAACTTCATTACTCTGTTTAAGACTTATGAGGCTAGAATGAATTTCTCTATACCTTCTCGATCCTCTTACCAGTTTTCTAAAGGAATCCTTTCTGGTTTGATTAAGGTAAAATTGAGAATATATAAAAATAAAACTGCTATTACTATTACTACTGCTATTATACTATTGCAATGTATATCTTCCCTTGGTACAGCATTTTCTTGGATACCTCTTCAACAATGCCTGAGATCTAAGCATGCGGCAATTTAATTTGCAGCAGCAAAACCAGAAAAAAAAAGCAGGGTAAATGTTTCTGTTCCTCAGTTTACCTATCTTTGAAGCTGGCACCATAAAGGCCTTTCACCTGAAATTCATTCTGACAATTGAAGACTGGCCAGTGTTTGGTATCATTTGGGAAGGACATTAGTTCTCCATGGAGTCAGAGACCCTACTCTTGTGCTGAGAGTTTGAACTGTAGACATGTTTTTGCAGCTCTTTTAATGTTCCATCTAGCCAAAAAACGCAGGTCGTTCCTTGCTGCTGTCTCAGATACATTTGTTCACTGAGTTCTATCAGTGCACCACTTTTCATCACATATGCTAACACATACAAGTATTGAAAACCAGTGTTTTATTCTGTAAGATACCAAAGTGTTTGGAGACCTGAAATATGTCTGTAACACTTGGAAGGAAAGCAACACCAGCTTGAAACATCACCAGTGAGGTATTATGCCATCTTGACTGCGGTGTAATTTCTATTTTTACTATATGGATTAAAAAAAAAAAAAAAGGTAACATTTTCCTGTCAATGGAAATGGAAGCAGCTGGTTTTAAGCAAAAGTGTGTGGGTCAGAAGACAAAAAAGACAAAACAGAGAATGCCCTTGCTCCTGGTACAGAAGGATGGGCAGGGTCCCCACCAGAAATGGCTTCATTTTAGTTCTACTGAAATGATCCTGAAGAGTGCTCCAGCCAGGTCTCAAGGACAATCGGCAGGGTGGTGGTTTAAAAACAGGGTGTATGCTAGATGGATTTACGCCTGAACACCCTCAGGTTCTCTTGAGAGTGAGGTTACTTTCTGTTACTTTCTACCCTTTACAACTACACAACTATTTTTTGCACCCCCACCCTTTCACTTGCATAAGTTTTCCAGCAGTGTGTCTGAAGTTGCAACCAACAGGCCAATATTCAAACACCTTGGTTGCCTGGCCACTCTCTGTCCCCAGTATGACACTTCAAAGGGCAGCAGGAACTGTTTCACTGCAGATTACTTAGGAGATAAAATGCCCTATAGGAGAAAATGATAGAAGATGAGAAGCAAAGGAGTGTAAGAGGTCCTAGAGAAAGAAGGATGGGGATAATAAACAACTACTACAGACACTCCACACAGGTCATATTTTACTCTTGCTTTACCTTTTGGCTTACCAAAAAGTGGCACTTTGAGAGTTCTGCTTCACACCTAGGGAAAGATGGAGACCCAAATGCCCACAGGGTAAAATTAATAGAAATTCTCAATATGCCATCTCAGTGTTTCCATTTTGCTGTTTCACATTGTCATTAAACCCGAATGGTAGCACTGTAGCCATTTTCTCTTTCTGCTTTCTAATCTTTCCTGGTATGAATGCGAATAACAATTTTGAAATAAAAGCTGAGGTTTTAACACAGCCATTGAATACTAGAGTCATGAGCCTATAAAACAGGTTTTACACATTATTTCTTAGGATGTAACTGCAAAAAAATACAAAGTATAGACTACTGATCCAGCCTGTGTACCTGGAACAGTTTTTCCCTGTTTCTTAGCCCATTTCAAATGTCATTTGTTATTTTTTTCGTAGCAAATTGCATGGCTACATCTAACACAGAGGATATTTAAGCACTGCAATAATTTACACAGGAATTTGGCCATTTCTCCACTATTTGGAGTCTTTAATCAAATCTGGAGTCTTTCTGATGATTTGCTACATTTCCAGTAAAAAACATCAGCTTACTAAAGGAATCTTTGAAGAAGAGTCCATATTTTTTAAGAAGTCATTTTAGATAATAATAAAGATCATTTAGGAACATGAAATCTATTATTCTTCCTCAATAGAATTATTCTGGATTGATACCCATATAATTAAGGCAGAATGTGATTTTACAACTAAAATACCACATTATCAACTGCACAAAAAAAGAAGCAACACTGAATTTTTAAGTTCACTGTAACCATCACTATTTCTGACTTTTTTTTGAGTGCCTAACACTACATCACTAACGGGCAAAACACTAATGGAATTAGCAAAATTATCTGGAAAAAATAAGGGGTTTTTTTGCTATTATATATTACATAGGCTTTTTCCTCAGAACAGATTTTTGGACACCCATTCTAATATCTGTGATCTTTTAGGTAATCATAGGATGGAAGTGCTTATCTGAGAGATGAGGTTTCTTTCTTTGTGCTCTTAGGCAGCTGAAATGAATAATACCTTAATCCCTTGGCTACTTCATTTGTAACTGCTTGGTAATTGTGAAAGGGTACATTACTGCTAAAGGATTAATTTAGCTCCTGCAGGAGAATTCTCAGCACATACCACATATGCAGCAGCCCTTCTCAAAAGAAGGTGACTCAGTTTCATCTCACACATTAGGAATGTGCACCTTCTCCGCTTCTGATTCATTTCTGAGAACAGAAATGTACATTGAGTACAAGTAAATAGCATTTCCACAGCCCTTGCTGATTCTAATAGTATCTCTCCTGGAATTGCAGGTGAAAGAATGTTCATTTTCAGATGACTGCCTATAATACCAGAGAAGAATAAAATTGCAGGTTTGCAAAAAATACTAGAGATAAATAAAATTATACGTTTACATAAAAATAGGGCACCATTGCAGGTTTCCAGCCAAACCTCTCTGTGAAACCAGGTGAAAAAAAAAACCTGCTTTCCCAACACAGATTTTCATTGTTTGTTTTTTTTCTGACCATTCAAAATCCCTGTAAATATATATGAAAGAATAAGAGCCTCTACACATTGCTGACTTCTTTCATATTAGTCTGAAGGGAAAGACATACAACTAAATACCAGAAGAGGACATAAGAAGTTACTATTTCTAAAGATGCCTAGGCTAACAATACCAAACTCTGGAAAGATGCAAGGTCACGTCACCAGGCAGAGTATCAAACCAACCAGGATATGTCTTACCAAACTTTAATAGAAGCATCATTCAAATCTACATTGAAATTGAAATGTAGAGTGGAAAAGTCATATACTGCCATGCATTGTGCAATGTTCTGTGCTTACAGAATCCTCCAGGAGTGGCATGTCTGAGCCATAAGTAACATATTGCTCCAGTTCTTGACTGTACAACATAAGGAATTAAAGACAGACAAATTTAGCAAAGATTTCTTCTGAAAGTTGAATTACACTATAATAATATTCTTGTATTTCTGTCAGAGCTTACATTCAAGGCTTTACAGGAATAAAATCCAGTACATTACTTGCTACAAAGGCAAAATAAGGAATCCCTTTCTTCCTAGCTTCAGCAGAACTTTCAAGTGTGGGGTAAACTTTGTTTAGCCCTGTATTGGGGGTGAAATAAGATGGAAAAATACCTTCTGTTAGTCCTCTTAACAAGGAACACTCAGCATTTCTGAGGCTGAAGGCCAGCAGCATTCCCTTTTGCTCCCTTCTTCCCAGTGGGACATAATTGTGTAGAAAGCAAAAAAGTAAAGAGAAGGTCACATTAAAAAAACAAACTGGGAAATATTTAGGACATTTGGGGGAAGAAAAGGGAATAATCAGCAAAGAAATTAACAGAGAGCAGGCAAAGAAGAAAGAATTTTGAATCAGGCAATTGTACTAAAAAAGCTTCTTCAAAATCCAAGGTGATCCAAAATCTTCACACAGAAGATTGGCAGCCACTTTGAGACCCTTCCCTGCGCCTTCACAGGCCCTGATGGGGCAGTGCTGGGGAGGCTCACCTCTGGAAGTGCCTGGCAGTGCACAGGAAGAGGGCTTAGTGCAATTATTTTTGACAGCCATCCTTTGGCAAAGGATGTAGCTAAAAGACAGTAGGCTGGATGAAATAATTCTGAAAAATAAGTTCTCATCTGACTTTTAGTTTGTAACAGTCTAGTTTCTGTTTGTGTGTTTACCAGTGCCTGACTGGGTCCTTGGAACTTTGAGGCAGTATATATATTTATAAATGATAACATTTTGATGCATTTTTCAGCTCAGCACCTCCATCACATAACATTCAGATACAAATGATAGTATAATAATTGACATTTTTTTGAAGTCAGTTAGTACTGCAACTTCCAAAAATACTTGATCTCCAATACCAAGCTAATATGCTCATCCAATGTTGAAAATAAATTTACTTATCATAAAACTGTGATGGTTGGGTACTTGAATTTGCTGTTGAATCATCATATTTTATTTGCATGTGCTGCACTAAAGGTTAATAATACTTCTTCGTTTGAGTAGCAGTATTGGAGATTGGCAAAGCCTGCCAATAATTCAGATGTAATTGATGTGTCTGCTTGCAGATTCACAGATTTCATATAGATCTTGTCTGTTATAATGTGACTCATTCTTCTGTCCATGACCATTTGTATGGAGTGACATTTGTGATTTAATTTTACAAATTAAACTTAAAGCAGCAATGCAGTTTAGTTTCTTTGGCATGATAATTGGACAGTATATTATCGAACATTAGGGTCTGTTGCCATTCTTTGTCAGCCCAGTTCACAGCAATGGAATCTATATTTATATGAAGCTAAAAAATTATTGATATCAACTGCCTCCATCTGTTATACAATGAGATACTGAAGAGGCAAACAGACTCATAGGTAATCAGGGAGTGGAGCTTGGGAGATATGGATTTGGATCTCAGCTCTTTCCTATTCTGTTTCAATGAGTTAAAACTTCTGTGTTTCAGACCACTGCCCAAAAAACAATATTAACTCTGTTTCTCTTACACATAAAGGTAGAGATAGGGACCATTTATCTTGCTGATTATGCATACTCTCCAACGCAGCAGGTCTTGATCTTATGTGGAGCGTCCAAGCATGACTGGATGTCAATACAGTGAAAGGCAATAGAGTGTTCTGTATTGATTCACTCATTAAAACCATTCAAATGTTTGTAACAAGAAGCCTGTTAACAGGAACTAGAAGTATTATCCCAGACTCTGAAGGTCTCTCATATATTATTTTTGCTATGGTATTTGCATCCTGCTTCCTGTTTGATGAGAGTCTTGTCTCAAGAATTTCCTCTCCACAGCCGTGTAAGGTTCCTTTTCAGAGCAGGAGACTCCCCCATATATTTGCTGTCCATTGTGTGACATGATACTGAAGTCTAGGACCAGCTTAGAGAGAGGAGAATTGAAGAAATTTCTCCTTGAGGATAATTTTTTATGGTGGTTTTTTGGTGATTTTTTTTTAACCTGATATAATTTTCTTTTTGCTCATATTAGGGCTTGTTTAGGGTTGCAACTGTGAGGGAGAAAATTCATAAACCTACTTTGTGGACTAAACTTACAAGTGAAGTGGACAAAATAATCACTGAGAATGCAAATTTAATGCAAGGCCATAGAGGAATTTTTGAGTATATTGATGTAACCCAGATGATGAATACGATCTTTACACTTTTCTGGACATTTCCTCACCTCTGAATTTTGAAGAATATGTTTTGCTATATTTCCCTTGAGGAATATGGTTTCTTTTGATTTCTGTCAGTCTGCACTCCATATGGTGACACTAAACGCCGCATCCTGTCCTCAGCAGCTGCAAAGTTGATGGGTGTTGAAGGAACTTGCCACCTTCAGTCCTTGCTCCTCACTGTGCCTAAAAGAGCCCCACACCTACAAGTTTTCACAACAGCAGAGGTGGCATGAGCTGGACTATCTGATAACAGGTCTGGTCAGAGGCATTCTGGGCGTGAATATTTCTGGTCAGAAGATGCTAAATAATATCTCTAGGGAAAAATTAAAATGTTTCCAGTAACACCAAAGAAATGCTGGCATCCTGAATGTGACTGTGTTTCTTCAAATATCTAGCTCAAATATGGAGTCAAAAGTTTCATTTCCTCACTGGGAGACTCTTTGTGTTGGGTACATATATCTTGCAGCACTAAAATCCCTCAGCCTGTAATTAATTAGCTCAAGTAGCTTTGATGATGTTTACAGAGAGAGAAGCAGCGGAGATTGCCTGCGAGGCTCAACAGACTTAGTAGCTAACAGGCTTCTTCTGGTAGGCAGGGATCTCAATAGCACTGCACATTGCAAACTAGCTCAGCCAGGGTTGTATTTTGATTATTGCTCACCTGCTGTGGAAGGTGGAAGTTCTCTGAATGTGAGTGTTTGGGCATCTGATTAAGTGTTGTAAATATGAGGATAAGGCTGGGGGAGAACTTTCACGTCGTCAGAGAGGGCTTGAGTTAGAGCTTCCAGTGCTCACAGGACTGCTTCCAGTTTAGTGTATGAATGTTCCAGATATTGCAGATTACAAACAGTAGGTGCTGAGATGTAAAAGTACCAATGGAAAGGAGAGTGAGAGCAGGGCCTGTTCCTGAGTAGAAGGAATTAAAAGAGAAAAAAAAAGCAAAATGGGGACAGTGAGAGAAAAAAAATATTGACATAAAAAATGTACCACAGAAAAGAGATTCTGTGTTTTCCAAGGTTAATAATGTCTGACTTGGCAGTTCAGATCAGTTTTACTCAAACCATATGTGCTGTTTGGTTTGTGCTTTACGTGTGTTCAGTTACAGGAGTTATCTGTTCTTCATAGGGATTATCAATAGGGGTTATCCAATTCTTCACTTAGTCATCTACTACATATACAGCAAATGTCAAATACTTTTAAATAAATAGCAATAGTAGGAATCAGGCTATATCTTTCATATTGTGCACTATGATTTTTTTTTAGTTCCTGCTGCGTAAATGTTTCCAAATTGGCTTGTGGCCAAGAGACAAGAGGAACACAAAACATTTTCTCTGGTATCTTTATCATGTTTATTTTCCTCCCTTATTTAAATGGGGATGTTCTTTTTGCCCTAAGGTTACAGAATAGCAGATGCTTTTCAAGCTCTCCAAAACTATAAAAAAAACAAGCAACTTTTTAAATTAAAAATTGCTATAAACCAAAATATTTCCAGGTTTTACATAAAAAATCATAGTCTAACTCTGATAACTCAACATGCACAGAATCAGAAACCACTGCGAGCCTAAAAGGAAATCTTTAAAATATGTGGTAAGGAAATGTGATTCATCAAGTAAATTTGAGAAAACTGATTAGTTTCTCTGTATTCCCCAAAAAGAAGAAAATGCTAAACTAATTTAGGTAGTAAATAACTTAGTAAAAAATATTCATTTATCTCTTTTTATTGTACCCTATATATATTCAACTCTAGCCCTGGTGCTAGATATGTTTATCTTAATTATAATGTTTAGTTACATCTCTAGATGCTCAATTACTGGGTGATTTTCACAGTGGCTACAACTACATCAGATGCCAATGACTAGGAGAATGTTTTCCCTATAATGCTTGCTGCCCTGAGGTTGGAGCCTGTATCATTGAAAACAAGCAATTTTGCCAATGATTCCAAGTGGTGCAGAAGGACAACTACCATTAAAATCTGCATAAATGTCCCACCTCTAATCAAAATATTCAATAACTTCACACAGCTTCCAGTGGAACCTTGTAAACAGTTCTCTAAACTATAGCTTCTGGGGTTTTGTTGAACCAAACTGAAAGGAAAAACATTCCACACAGAAGCAGGACAGTTAGAAGAATGCACAAACCATAACAATGTTTTTTGGCTGTGTTGTGTTATGTACATAAATTTACAGACATACCTATAGCAGTTAATCAATCACCTACAGGCAAAAATGTCAGGGTATCTTAAATGATGTTGTACCATCAGTCTGTGTTCAGGCAATTCCTTTTCATTCTATTATAACTTTTTATCTTGAGCCAATACTAAATTCCATTTATCACAATAGATGTCAGTAGCTATACCATTTTTAGTAGCATCTTCTAGATAAAAACACCCCAATGTCTCTCTGCAGCACCATTAGCAGTATTGACTGCTCTCTCTTCTCTCAATAGAAAGCCCCTCACAGACACCTTATTGTGGAAAAGGCATTCTTAGCAGGGCCAAACATTGTTTGAGTGATGTGTGAAGCAGAAGAGATTAAACACTTAGCAAGAGTTATGAACAGGGCTCTATGCCATTTTCATTTAGGGACTTTGATCATTAAGAGGACGTGCTTTTCCTTGTCAGTGATGTTTTATTGTCATTTAAGTGGGCTCCTGTCATGCAGAGGGATGGAAAGTTATTAATATTTTGGCTAAAACCCCCTCCAACCATTCTTCATTCAACCTTTAACAACTGAACAACTGACAGAAACAGTGAGGTGATCAGAAGATGCATGGAGAGGACAGCTGACTTTTCGTCAGTCATTTGTCTTGTCCCCTTTTGAGGCTGCATGCTGGGGCACAGGGTGTTCAGTTGATGCCCAAGGGATTATCTCAGATCATCACTGAGGTAATGAAGGAATGCTATTATTCTTCTACTGCAACTGTAAGAAACATTAGCAAGTGCCAAGGAGTAAAGTCTAGCTCTTGGAGCAAAACACGAAGGGCAGCTGCTCTTTGCTTGGATTATTATCTCAGCCGAGTCACATTAAAGAACGTAGGATTAGAATAGTGTGCAGAGGTGGAAATCAGAATCTCTTTGTTCTTATTTAAGTATCCTCTTATTCTTCCTCCCAGTCTGCTAGTAACATTAAAGGAAAATAATAGCATTTGATACATCATTGGAGAATTACCTGAAGATTTTTGCTCTTGGAAATAGCTGCATACTGCTATCAGTGTGTCTTTTTGGGTAAATTATTCAGTTCCTGTGTAGAGTGTTTGACAGAAGACGCCTTTCTCGTACCTTTCACTACACTGATTTTAGTCATGACATGGTTCTGTTGCACTGAAATAAAATCTGTATTGCTGCCATCAAAGAAAGAAAATGCATATGATATACCCAGACTTCAATGTCCAGGCAGCTAACAAGTAGAGCTTTCTGACCTGTGGGAGCATATCTTCCTTAATACAAAGAAAACAGAATTGATCTGAAAACAGAATGACAGAAACTCAGGAGGCAGGGGGAAACTGAAGAACTGCTTTTAGCTATTATGAAGTCATTATTCCTGTCTTGTATTGCCAAAAATGGAGTGTTAGGACCACATCTCTCAAAGTTTTTGATAGATTTGTTGCAAAATAGCTCACTCATGCTATTATAGCATTTTCACACTCAGATAAAAACAAGAAGCTTGGGCAAATGGAATATTCAATTTAAGTGCTACAAATGCTTAGTTTACTTTCAAAACTACAGGAACTGCTTCATAAAAACAGATTCATCTCTCTCCATTTAATAAATTACTAAACTATTATTCTCTCAGGTATGGCTATTCTCCAAGTCAAATGAATGTTTTTTCATTTGCAGAAAGGTGAATCACCAGAGAAAGTGGGAAGTAATAAAAAAGTTACATGGAAGCAAAAGGGAACAGACCCATCCATACCCATGTGGGAGAGTCCTAAAAGGAAGCATACTAGAAGAATAATATTTGAGGGGTTTTTTTTAATGATCTTGAGTACCAAGTTTTTCTATTCAGCAAACAGCTACATGCTACAAGCAGGTACAATTTAACAAGCATTTAACTCTTAGCAAATTTTATGCTAATGTTAATTTTCTAGCGATAAAGTATGCAAATTTGGATATGAATGTTAAATGAGTCCCATTGGCACCCGACATTAAAAGCAGAGTTCTGCCAGAGTTTTCATACCCTCCCCCGCCATTATCTCCAATATTTGAGTTATACCTCTCCTAACTTAATGGAAAATTGACTACAAAGTATTGGCTGCAAAGAAAATTGCAGAAGTATTCTCTAAGAATACACAGAGCGTATTTTTACCTTATCCATACAATGACTCATGTTCTTTTTGAAGCTCAGAGTTTAATGACTGCAGCACAACTATAACAATTATCTCTAGCAGCTCATTGTGCTTCACAGCCACCTGTTGAACTGCAGCAGTGTGCAGTAAGGGATATGCATACCTGATGCTTGCAAAACTTTGTCTGTGCTTAGATTTGAGCACCACACTTTTAAGCACTTGTCCACCATCTCTGCCAGGATGAGTTTGCTTGTAGAATGACCTTAGAGATAACTGCAAAGCTTGTTGTCTCAGCAGCTAGTTTATAAGCCTCAGCTGAGCCTGAAAATTCCTCCTTAGTCCCAGCTTCACCTCAAAAATAAATAGTAAGTAATGAAGGGCAAGAGAGACACATACCATGCGTGCTCCTCTTGTGTTTGTTCTGGGTTTCCCTCCAGGTCCTCTCCTTTCTGTCCTTTCTCATCCTCTCCTCATGCTCTCTGAAAATACGTGACTGGAAAGGTCAAATGTTATCTACTTCCTCAGTTTGTTGGAGGCTTTTTAAAAAGTTTCTTCCCAAAGCTCTGTACAAATTCAACCCCTTTCACACTTTTTTCTTATTTCTTGTGAAACTCAGATGACACTCAGGAAGGGGAAAAAAATATACTGACTGAATTTAAAAGTATGCTGCCAATATTTCTTGCTCTATGGAAAGGTAATCTCCCTCAGCACACTGAAAAACGTCCAAACTAAGAACTGTAATTAATAGCTGAAGTAATCAAATCCCATGCAATGGCAGCATAAGACCCCTCACAAGCATGAATATATTTTCATTCTGTCACCTACCAAGATAAAGAAATATTATCTTGCTGGCAGAGGAAGCTCAGAGAAGCTGAGCCACTGGACTACAGCCACTGAGGACAGCCATGGCAGCCCTATGGATCTGCTGCTGGCCTTGGGGCACGCTGGGCCATGGCACACCATGGGGGCCTCTCACTGTCACCGAAGCCCTGCTCTACCCAACGTGCAGCTTACTGGGCAGCATATCTGATCCTTGGTGGGACTGGGGATAATGGCTTCAAACTGAAGGAGTGTCAATTTAGTTTAGATACAAGACAAAGTTTTTTTACAATGAAAGTGGCAAAATACTGGAACAGGTTGCCCAGAGAGGTGGTAGATGCCCCATCCTTGGAAACATTACAGGTCAGGTTGGACAAGGCTCTGAGCAACCTGGTCTAGTTGAAGAAGTTCCTGCTCATTGCAGGGGGGTTGGACTATACAGACCTTAAAGGTCCCTTTCAACCCAAACTATTCTACGGTTCTGTGAGAGGTGCATGGTCCCCCCTCAGCCCCCCTTCTTGCAACAGCAAAGCACAGAGCTGCAGGGTCTGGCATCCTCCACAATTTAGAATAATTGGGACCATATCCACATGTGGCCTTGTACCCCCAGGGATATGACCTATGGGGTAGCCACTGATGTTAGAAGAAGCATGTGGATCACAATCACCCAAAGATAGTGAAGATTAAAAGAAAATTATTTTTCCCCTTAAGGACCAGACAGCTGCCTGGTTCCTGACCAAACAGAGAGCATTTTTAAGCACCAGTGCCACAGTACAAGGGTAGTTGTGGAGAACGGCCTCAGGGAGGGCTGCTGAAGGACAGGAGAAATTCAGCAACAAAACAAACTCTTCATTTAATACAGTTACAAAATCTGTGAAATTATGCTTTATCCTTCTTACACATTTCACTTAATTGAAAAGCAGTCAGTCCGGACAAAGTTCAGCCATATAAACACAAGCACACACAGGGTTCAGTTGTATAAACATAAGTAATCCAAGTTTGATACTGCTCCCAGAATCAACTAATCAATTAAGCCACTGTGAGTGAGTCGAGGGGTGAGAAGCCAAAAGAAAAGAGGAACAAACTAAAAAAGCAGAGCAGTAGTTGGTGCCCAGTCCTGTGCTTAGCACTCTCATCATGCAAAATAAAATAGTGTTACATGGGATGTAATTAAATGAGACATGGCTTTGACCTGCTTTTTGTGAACTTGCATGCATCAGCTTTATACTTAAAAAACTCCCCATCATGGTGGTGTCATTTAGATAGCTTGTTGACCTTTATACATGATCTGTTTATGACATGTCTGTACTTTCTTATCTTTCCTTGACTTTCCTTCTTCTATTAGTATGAAATGGTTTAGTTCATGTAGTTATTTACTTTCATCCATTTTGAGTATATATTTTTTTCACAAATAAGTACATTGGAAAAAAAAAGCTAATAAAAAAGCATAGCTACAAATCTCTAAAGCAAAAGGTAGACTTCTTTGAGGCTTTGCCTCGTAGAGACTTTTAATTTTGTCTGGAGGTCCCGTTTCCATTTATTTGTATCAATAATCTATGAAGAAAAATACATGGCCTGATTCTGGTCTAATACTATAGATTAAATAGAGTGGGGACCGATCTACACTATTGATGTAACCTGTTGATACACATCATGACAAATCAACTTGTAGATGTTGGACTATGTGCTGATATACATGTGTGCATGTGGAGTGTGGCAAGAGTTTCCACTATTTTAATGAAGTTCATGTTGGATTTACTGAAAGTTGTGCAACTTTCATTTTGCAGGGCAATTTTTTTCCCCCTGATGTTTTATATATTTTGTTGTAAGAAGTGTTTCCTATTTCTGCGTTCAAGTTCAGGGTCATCAGTAATCCACAGAGGCAGCAATGGAGCAAAAAGCAAACACAGAGCCCTTTGCCATGCTTAAACCCAATTCATCCAAGGTATAGAAAACACAAGTTCAATTGCTCACACTCTTAACTAATTTTATG
Organism: Neopelma chrysocephalum; assembly: GCF_003984885.1. Taxonomy (NCBI): domain Eukaryota; kingdom Metazoa; phylum Chordata; class Aves; order Passeriformes; family Pipridae; genus Neopelma; species Neopelma chrysocephalum. Next base: position 7,920,350 of record NW_020897715.1, read on the forward strand.
ACAACAGGAATTTTCTCTGTGCTGCTTCTGATTATGTATTTTGGAACGATATTGCAGAACTGGGAATATCTTTCTGGGAAGCTGCAGCTTTGACTTTGCACTATCCTGATAAAAAAAGAGTTTCTGATACAAGGACTTGAAATAGCTTCTTAATTTTCTAGTCTGGAATGTTCCCAGCTCTTCTGTACTGCATCCATACAAAACTAAACTGCTGGGGCATTCCTGAAGTAGGGTGGTTTCCTGTAAATAAAATGGTATTTCAGTCTATGGTACCTTCAAATCTGCAGTCTGTAAACCCCTTTAGTTTACCAGAGTTATGGAACCTGCTCCTCTGGGATTGTTTTGTACCCTTTCACTTGTGTCAAAAGAAAAGGGGTTAATGCTATTTCCTTCAACTCAGTTGAGAGAGTAATCTGAACAGAAATCGTGCTCGCAGTCTCTATTGCATTTGCAAAACTTCAAATGAATAAAAACATATTAAATGAGAGGTTTGAGAAAATCTATAACCAGAGGGACATCTCTAATAACCTGTTTTGGCTCCTAAGATACCTCTGGAGAGTTGGTTTTGACTAAGACCTTTGGAAATACAGTGAAACAATTTCCCACAGGAAAACTTGGTGTAGAGAAATACAGTTGCCAATCCCTTCTTTAGCTTGCAGAGGAGAAAGTTTCAGATAAACAGATGTTTTCATATCTCTAAGGAGATAAGAAGTCACAGATGCAGGCATGATTAGGTTTGTACTTTACTTGTAAAAATTTCTACTTGGTAACCTTCTGAACAACAGTTTTATGCAGTCATATGCTGGAGCATATTAACATGCAAAAAGCATTCAAGGAAATATAAGTCTGTTTTCTCTATTGACATATATAGAAGTGTAAAAGGATGCCATGCACAACTTTCATGAAGTACATGCCCTGTTTTCTCAGATCTTAGCCAACACAGATCAAGCCTAACCTCAGAGTGATAAATGGTGGCAAAAGGTGAATATAATTTTACTCCTTACAAATGAAAACCAGTGATTTACAGTGTTATGCTTTGGATATAGAGCTAAAATATCTCCTATCAATCATCTGGAATAAAACTATCCCCTTGGAGTGGCTGGAGACAAACAGACCTGCTGAAATGTTGGCAAAGTTTCCTACATGGGAAGCTAGAAATTCAGGAGCACTGAAAGCCCCAAGACCCTACAACAAATTGACTGGTAATGTAATTACCAGACAAACATTTGGTAGCTAGAGGTCAATATTTTTACCCTTAAGGAACCACATTTTAATATAAAAAGCCCGACTGTTTTCTTTTTATGTTTTGGTCATTTACTTTCCAATATGATGGTACAAAATTGTACACAGTGTAGGAAAAATATGGGCAGAGATGACTTAACAGACTAGCTCCAAGCTTATAAGCCCCTTAATATGTTCCAAAAAATAGGCCAAGTGAGCTTAAATCACAACATTTGAAAAAGTTGAATTTTAATATAGTTCGAAAAATTTGCTGACTTCTTCAGTTCCTAATTTCAATCCCTTAATTGGATCATGTTTACTAGCACTATATGATGCAAATGGAGGGGTAGAGCTGTATGAAAAGCTGAGCTTTTTTTAACCAAACACAAGGCCAATATTACATACTTGGAGTGTATAAAAAACTTACAGAAAGAAAAGCTGTATAGCAAGAAAAGTCTGATGACATGCTGGACTGAGCTTGGGAAGAGAGTTGCACTGAGGTAGAACTCTTGCTTAATGACAAGTGTAAGGAACTTCAAGGTAACTTACCCCTCACTAAAAGAGAGACAAGCAGTAACTTTCTTGACAACAGTCCTAGAAGTTTAAAGCTGCTCAACTTCAAGAACAGCTTTCAGGAGAGATAAAAACAGGGCTTATCAGGCATTTAAGTCACAGGGACCCACAGCTCCATCAGCTTCCATTCTAGCCTAGCATGAAGCTTAAATTTGGGAGTACACAGTAAGATGCACTAGTCACACCTCCCCTTCTGCCTCATAAAAGGCAATAGGCTATTCATAAATAGATACACTTTATCTAAATGTGTGCACAGTTTTGAAGTGTGTAACTAAATTTCATTTTGGGGGTGGGGTAAGAGGAGCATTAAATATGTTAGCTCACTAACTGTAAATTAAAACAAAAGAAAAAAAACCTAATTTGCCCCTGCAATGCACTTTCCCCAGAGCTGTGAGATTTAGTATACCAAGATTTAACATCTCAGTTAGAAAAACAAGAAAGATACAGTAGAACATATGGCATGAAGAAGGCGTTAAACGGTAGAATTTGAAAATGGTTTGCAAGATGCTCCATAAATATTCCAACCCTAAACACAAGCTGTTTTACAGCAGACTCTTGATGGAAGTATATGCACACAATAAAATGATACATTTCTTAGCTCACAAATGACCTGTTCCAGTGTCACTGAATGCCATGATGCAGAATTAACCTGCTTGCAGGAGGAGCTCAGAACCAGGCAGGTGCTGGCTTGGCCAGGCAATGTCAATGTTTCATTTACTCAACAGCCATGGACAATATTCAGCGTCAACAATGGCTCTCATTGCGCCTGTCAGCCCCAAGAATGAGCTCTCAGGAAGAACAAAAATGCATTTCACAACCTATATTGCTCTGGTATCCAGACATATATATATATATATTGCTGCTCATACAAATCTGGACACATTTCAGCTGAAGCCTGGATGCATATTTACAGGTGAAGTCAACAGGAGACAATGATAAAAATCACCCTGCTAGGCTTTTACTTAGGGTAGCAAATTATTTTTGTGTAGCTGCATTTTAGTTGACATCAGTTAACTGGAGTTTCTTACTAGACATTTGAATAATATAATCACAAACACTTAACAACAACAACAATAAAAGACAGGAATTCATTCAAAATCTAAGATTGTCCATGCTCTTATTCCTAAATGCCACTGAGGAGATCAGTTGACATATGAAATACTGCAGAATGCTAAAGAGAAAGGAAACTTAAAGTCCTTTGGGGCACACCGTTAATTGTCCTGTAGGTTGCCACAAATCTATCTACTATTCACACAAATGAGACATAAGTTTCCATTTAACAGTCCAAAACCAATTTACTTTCTTTGAGTGAAGTGTGGCTGAAAGCTTCACAAACTGAAATATCATAACAAAAGCAGATATTTTAGTTAGTTAAGCCAGGCTTGTGATTCAAGAGAACATTTCCCCACAGAGTTCCCTCATTTGGATCTGCTTTTGGGTGGTACGCAACACACAGCTCATAAAATTCAGCACAGTAGGTAACATACCATTTTATTGTGAATGTTTTGTTTCACCTCCAAGGCATCTCTTAAATGCTTGTCTTTGAGGAACTCATTTGCTTTCATCTGCACAAGCCTCTAGCTGGTAGCCCTGCAGTAAAGCCACAACCTTCCTATTTCATGTCTCTTACTTCAAATCCTTTTCTGTGTTGGAGAGATGCTGACAGAAAAAGGAGTCCCACAAAGGTGTCTTGACAAGGACTCAGACAACCAAGACTGTGATATGCCTCTGAACTGCTTCTCCTCAATGTCTCGTTAAGCATGGATGCTTTTTCTTCGGGGAAAATGATACACATACTGGTATCATCTTTTTTAACCTGCTGATTTAGCCTAGGTCTAAAGTAGATAACATAGACTCTTACTTATTTTAAAAGGAAAGGATGTCAATGTCTTTACATATGGTTATTCTGCTTAGAAGCAAAGGGCCATATATATTATTATTCACTTTCAGTATTGCAAATGTTGTTAGAAGCCCTAGAGAAAATAAACAATTTGTAGAGACTGGGAGCAAAATGAACCAATGTACAAGCAAAAGGGGCAAAATGAAGGAAGAGGGGAAATGAAAGGCAATACTAGAGGAAGATGCAATCAAAAATTACTTTCAAGAAACCAGATGCTGGTTCATAAATACTCATTCTGCAGAGTGTTCTCTCTGCCAGCAAAGATAACTCTTTACAGGAACTCTAGGTGCTGCAGAACAAACCTAGAGTCCACCAGGTCTTCTCTGCACAATCAGAATCATCCATGTTTGTATAGAGGGTTCCACTGGTAGGTGGAAGTGGAGGCACGCTGTCCTGGGTCTTAGACTCCAATCTCTCTCTGTACTGCCATCATAACATAAAATCCTTCCACAAGCCACCTGAGACCTATCTTGAGACCAAGTGGATACTTAACTTCTGCCACTTGCATTGAAAGACTGTTTAAGGACTTGCTTCTCTGATGGTTAGGTAACTCCTCTTCACTTTTAACCTTAATGTAATTACATGTGATTTATACACGTAACTTCTCCCCCTCTTATGGAGTACTGTATTTACTTAGGGTAATCAATCTCCTCTCACCCTTCATTAGATTAACCAGGTCAATACTTATAGATTTACATTCCCAATATTATCCAGGTAGCTCCCACTTGGTCAAGGTTTATTTAATCTTACCCAGCTATTGCAGAGCACTGCACAGCACACAACATTCTAGATGAGACCTCAGTTGAGTCTCGCACAATTGAATTACTTTTTCCTCTCTGTTGACAGTATCTCGCCTGAAATTGCCCCCGCTTTCACCCTTTTTTCCGTTCCCTCATGCTTGTGCTACATAGTCATCCTGTGATCAAACAGGCCTGTTTCTCTCTCATCATGTTGGGTTTTCCCCAGCTGATGGCAATTCTGTTGACAGCAGAAGGTTTTGCTCTGAATCTAAATGTGTCTAACCCTACATACTACCCTGGTCTGAGTATTAATCTTCATCCTATTTCTTTTCTTGTCCTCAAGGTTCATCCAATACTCCAGAGTGTGGCACTCCAGTCCTACACTGCATTGTTGGCCCCTCCTTTGGCTGTGTCATCACTGCAGTCTATTTGCTCCTTCTTTGTTTTGTGCCAGGATTATTTATGAAAATACTAAACAGGCTTGCTTTTGAAACCTGTCCTTAAAAGACAGTGGTAATAGCATCCTTCCAACATAGAGGCTTCCCTTAATAAATTGTGCCACCTCCCCACCAAAACAGATACTTCATAACTGTATGGTTCTTACAAAAATCCACATCTTCCTCAGTTGAATACTTAATTTCATGTTCTATATCCTGTCAAATGCTCTACTGTGGGTTAAGCAAGACTTGCTGCCTTTCCTTTGCCTAAAATGCAGGTATCTTACCAAAAAAAAAAACCAACCCCAAAAACATAAACATATGTTATTATCCTGTGTTTGTCCTTAGGTTGCATTTGATCCTGTTTTCCTTTATTTATATATGCTCTTATTCTACCTTCAAAACGTGTCCAAAGCCAATTTGCACAAATGCACTTAGTTAGAAAGGTCTGTAACTTTTTGGATAGCTTTTTCCTTGCCACTCAATGCATAAATATTGGCAATACATTTGCTGTTCTCTGTTCATAAAAGCCCAGTATGACTTCATTTCACCGTAGAAAACCCTTGTGCTGGGCATCTATTTTTCATATGTCAGTCCCTTCAGGTGTCTGAGATGAAAAGCCCTTGTGATCTGGAGTGAACTGAGATCACAAAGTTTATTTTCATATCTTAGTTGTGGAAATGTCCGTTCCCTTCCTTCCATCAGCCATCTCCTCTTCCAGTCTTTCTTCTTCCCCCAAATTCAACTTAAAAGAAGATGAAGAAAAATATTTAAAATGGAAAATGAGATCATCTTTAATTCTATCCCCATCCTCAGGGCACAGTGTTTCCATTTTTTTCTTGTTCTTTTTTATTTGCATGGTTGAAAAATATTTCACAATTTGCTTAAATTTCCTGTCTCAGCTTGACTTTGGCAGTTATCATTTTACCCCTATACTTTCTGACCTCTCAAATGCAGCTTTAACACTAGTTCTGACATATGTTCTCACTATGCTCTTACATATGGGTAATTTCTCTCTTCATCTAAATTCCTTCCTTAATAAACACTAAAACTGATTGAATTCTAAAGCTGTAGAGAAGTCATGAATATTTTCATAACTAAACCCAACACATTCAGATCATTACTATTTATGAAATCATGGTATTTGATACTGAGAAACATATGCTGATCAATAAATAAGAATGTCAGCGATTCTTAAAACATCAAGAAATACCAATATTTTGAATGAAAAATTATATAAATGCCCTTTTCTCCTGAAAACTAAAATTCTACTTTCAGAAGTACAGTTACCATACCTTGAAGAAAAAAACCCAACCGAAAAAAACCCAACCAAAAAAACCCACAACTGCTTCCAATGAAGATTTTCAATCACACATTGCATGATTTGTTTAGAAAACAAAGTTTCCAAAGTAGAAGTCAGGAAATGGAGCATATCTGAACTACTTACAGTATAGATAGTTGAATTAAGCCCTTAAATGATACAATAGGTGAGGAAAGAGCATAAATAAAATAAGAAAAATACACTGGTGAGCATGCTGAGTAGATTAGGCTAAAGATATATATGGTAACCGATGACATTTTTTATTACGTTTTCTTCAGGAAGTGGTACCATGTCAGGTGTAAGGAGACCTACTTTTTCTCATTGCTACCATCTATGCTTCAAAAATTATCAGGAGAATGAGCCCTGACCAACCTTTTTTCCTCTGTATGGTGACTGAACCTTTATGCAGCTTTGCAACAAGTCAGTGGCAGTCATTCCCGTCTTAGGTAGAGGCTCACATTGTGCAGTTGCTGATGGATTAGAACCAAGGCTACTAATCACATAATCTCTGCCTCAGACCTACACTTTGACTTCTTACTGAACAACATGGTTCAAAAGTTAGAGGGGAGATGGAAAATAGATGCTAGCAAGAGGTGCTTATTATGAAACATGGTAAGAGTGAGTAGTGCAACAACAGCTTAGGGAAATAATTTGAAACAGAAGCTGCTCCCTTCAATAAGGAAATGATTGAGCATTAAACAAACAGTTGCCTTAGTAACCAATGGCCCTTTCCCTCCTTTCAGTTTGAACATAACCATCTCCGAACTCAGTTTTTCATCACCTTTTCTGTTTGCTTAACTGGTCTTCTTCAGCTGTCAGGCAGCCAAATAGCTTGCAATGAAATGTAAGGTCTATTTTCTTTTTATGAACTGCCTAAAATACAAAATGGATTCGAGGACCTGCTCCTCAGCTTACCAGGCTTTGAGTACGAAAGGAAAGTATTGTATCTAAGTAGACAAGCATATTTCTGATAGAAACAGAAATATCAGGTGTCACATATTCATCAGGTCTACATATGATCAACAGCCTTTCTGAACATCACTTCTTGAATAAAGTACCATCCAGGATGAATAAACTGTGTAGTGTTTCTCTTGATGTTTTCCTGTCCCTGCAAATGAGCAACCAAACAACTTGAAAAAAAAGGAAGAATGAATTCTTTGTACATGTTTAAAGTCTTTATCTTCTTTATAACTTCTGTAGTTGGGCTTGATAGACAGTTGGGGAAAATAAAATAAAGGAATTGTGTTCCTGGCTCTTGAATCTTAACGCAAACTTTGGATGGAGCTGGGACAATGATGTTTTCTCAGAGTTGAAAAGTATTCCTTCCTGTATGTCCAGTTCAGATATAACCAGAGAGAATAAACTTGCAAATATCTCCAGAGTTAGCCCAGCCTTTTGTGGAGATGGCAGTACAGAGCAAAAAGCTAGAAAGCTACCACTACATAAATAATCTATCTATTTACTCACGAAGTCCAGGAGAAAATAATCAAAATATCCAGACTTTTCCAACACTCGCCATCCTCTGTAGGATGGATGGATTTCAGGTATACTTTATATGTCTTCTCAGGTCTTGGAAAAAATATAAAACCTGAATACCACTGTTCTGAGCAGCCACAAATCCCAACATAATTCTTTTGTCTTGAATTTCACAGAGTAAGCTAAGAACAGCTAAGCACTGAACTTCTTTCCCACATGGAGAGCCCTCAACCACTGATGACCATGGGACTCCAGATTCAGAGTCAGCCATACTAGAAATACAGACCAGGCAAAACATTTCCTGGTATCCAGCCTGTGCCCCTTGCTCCTGTATCCCACGGCAATGAGACTATCTTTTTCTGTATCAGAAAGCCTGAATCTGCCTGGAATTATGCACTGATGAATTCCACGAGGTCTGTCTGTCCTATCCCAATTACAAATGTGCAAGTTTATAAAGAAAGCAGGCACAATTTTTCTGCAGCCTTGGCACATAGCTATACCATCCCAAAACCAAAGAGATACAGCATGAAATCTCAACACAAACCCTTCAATTTGTGTGATTACAACCACTGTTACTGTATTCAGTCAAGTATGTCCAGTGACATGGAGCAAAAAGAGACAAAGCTGAAAGAAAAAGCTTATAATTTGAGAAAAGAAATTCCCCCCCATGCCTAGACGCAGGTCAGATCTGATGCTTTGACTTGGCAGGGTCACGTGTCTGAGTCAGAAGTAGGACACTGGAGTTACAGCCAAATGATCTTTTTCCTTGTGGAAAACCCACTACTCCTAAATTGATGGTCTGCGGACTGAAAATTGATTAATTAGGTTTTTCTGATGTTTCAGGAACACTGTGCTCATCAATCTTTAACACCATTCATAACCCTAGAGATATACAGTTGAATTTATCGTGTTCTGGCATAGGAGACACCTGTGTACACGCTGCAACCTTCAAGAGGAGAAATTACCATTAAGAAATTGCTCCATCTAAAACTGTCAATATTTGTACTATAACCAGTGGTAATAGAAGAAACAGATCAAGCAACAGTGTCAGATACTGTAGAAGGAGCATGAGAGATTAAAAATTTATCTGCATCTGATTTTCTTACCTATTTTTTCTCTAAGTAGCCTCAACTTGCTTGGTGTACTTCAATGTAAGACTCTTATATGGGGAAAAATACTAAAAAAGACAAACAGGAAATAAATTACACCCTCTGACATGCAGTTAAAATGGCACTGAACACTACAAACTCATTCTGGAGAGGTCAACACTCAATTATTTAAGCAGAGAGCTTGTATAAAGACTCCAGTACTGAAAAATGCCTTTTTACCTCTTATGTGAATTAAGATTAATTATAATGCCCAGCTGACAGAATATTAGAAGCACTTGAATGAAAAAATCACTTTAATTTCTTTTGTGTTGAAGTCATTAGCTTAAAATAGTCTGCAATTGATTTTAGTCTGATGGTGAAAGCAGGGCTGCCATTTTTTTAAATGGACAGTGTAAATTTGGCCAGACAGTGTAAAGACAGGGCCAGACTCCGAAAGGGTCAGTCAAGGTAAATTTCTCTGCTAGACAGTTACTCAGCTGTTTTGGACAACTTCATGCATGGAATTCCATTCTTCAGTTATCCAAAATTTGTTTCTCGTGATCACAAGAAACAAAACCAGAAGAGTTGCAGCCTGACGTAAAATCAGTATTGGAAAAAAGAGACTGCTCAAACACTAGTGAATGGGCCCAATACATTTCAACTAATGTGACTTGCAAAGAAGAATATGTAACAGTTCCACACACTACAAAAATTAATTTTTCTTACATGGCTGGTGGGTAAAGTTTCATATTACAAATGAGTAGCATTTTACCCATCTGTTTGCACTTAATGAGAACATGATATCTTGGATTTCATTTGAGCTTACTGAAATTAAGGGAGTATAGCTTAAACTAAACCTGCAGGATCAGGATTTATTAACATGAAGAGGTTGTGAGTTTTGTTTCATGAAGGATTTTGATTTTGCTACCTCTCTGCTTTCATGACAGGAATGAAGATTGAGTGTTTCAAAATTCTCAAAGGAAAATGTTCAAAGACTAAAATATTCAGTCAATTGATTTCTACATTATTATACTGTAGTATGATCCAGAAATAAAATACAGATTTCAGAGACACTTCTGGGGAAAATCTAAAGAGAGTCCTTATTATGAGAACACTGTGGCGATATGTACCCAACTCAGAAAATTGATTCATTTTCATTAGAAGTTGCATTTTTGATGGAATTTCATCCTGGTGGGTTTTCTGAGCCAGCCTCTGTTATTACATATTTACAGAAAGACAACAAATAAAGACTGAGTAGCTTTTGAGTGTCAGAATGCTACTGATTTTTGACAGATATGCAAGCAGTGGAAGAGATATTTTGAACTGTTATTAATAAATGATTAACAAATATCTAGAAGTAACAGTTGAGCTAATACGAATACATATCCACATGGATCTATATTTACAAGTTCATAGGATGTGAGTGCGGAAGAGTCATAACAAAGGCAAGTTAAAGGTTATTTATATAAACATATTAGACTATAAACGAAGTAAGAGGCACTGCAGAGTAACCCTCCCCATCACGAGGAGGAGGTTAAGAAGAAACAGCTTTTATTCCCTGTCACTCATGATGATTAAAGCTATTTTCTCTAAAGCAGGCATTGCTGGCTGCCCTCACACAGACTCCTGGAATGAGAACAGCTGCTGTGAATATGACAGGGTAAGATTTTCAGACCCTCAGGGAGGCATGTGCTAGGAAGCAACAGCAGTAACAGGGTGAATAATATAAATGAAAAAGATCTGGTAGGGTGGAGTCCTGCCAACACACAGGAGCAGGAGATTACTGATGGTGGGGTGGGACAGGAACCCAGGCTATCAACTGAAATGGGAATGAGATATTAGAAGCCAGGAAAAATTGGCTGGAGTTTCTCCAGACCTGACCCAGCATACCTTACTCTCCTTACACTTTCTGTAGGTGCTGGGGTAGTAAACATGCCAGCTGGAAAAGCAGAAATGATTGGAGTCAAACAGAGATATTGACTCAAAGGAGGTTTTATAGCCATTTTCTTGTATAGCTGCTTTTCAACTACCTTCCTCTGTCATTTGAGGGAACCTGTAGATGAGAGTCAGTCACTGAGACAGTGAGCTGTGCTTCTCCTCTTGTTTGTGTTGAAGAAACCAGCACCATCCTGTGCCTGCAATGTTTTGAAGATCAATGGTTGTACACTTCCTCTTAAAAGGATGAGTCTTTCCAGTGCGTTGTTACTGATTCTTTTAATTCATCAAACATAGGTACAGCTCCCAGGGACCAAATAATGCAAATTGTAATCTATTAATATAACCACCACAAATCTTATTCATGCAATTTCTCCTTTGAACATCCTAAGGAGATAATAAAGAAAAGCAAGGCTTTACAAGACTCGTAATTTAACCAATTCCCCATCCCTTTATTTCTTCTTATCTCTTTGGAGTTAAAATTTGAAGCTCAGATGTTCTGTCTAAACAGAATAAAAAGACAGAAAAAAAAATGGACACTGTCCACTAGGCTAGAATTCCTAATTATCAGGAGTGATACACAGTCTAAAATAAGACCTGTAGCTCTGATATGCACTGCAAGGTAAATGCAGATAACTGAACAGTGAAATGGAAGGAGGGATATAAAAAGCTAAGGAAAAAAAACCCAAACCAGTAGTGCCAGTATAACTTTATATTCAGTTACAAGTCAGGATCATGTAAGAAGCGATTATTTTCTGTACGCTTAAAATCCTCATGTTGGAGATTACTTCAGTACAGGCTACAGAGCATTTTAAAAAGAAAGGCTTGAAAGCCCACAGGGTATAAAAGCTTTTGTATGATTTGAAGAGACACGGTAAACATGCTCATCAGGATTATTTTCACAAAAACCTAATTTTTTAAACACAAATGATGTGCCAAGTAATAGCCTCTAATATCTTCCCCATTTCTAAGAAAATCTGGCTGATGTTCATGTCCTCTGTATATGCACTCATCCAATGCTTTAGGACAGGAGGCAAAGGATATTGTGGCCATCTTCAAAGCTGCAGATCTCTGTAGTTTTAATGGATGGTAGAGTGAGATCTGAGACCTTGTCATACATGATAAGCAAAGCAAAACAAAAGACTGAACATAACAAACAATTGTGCCTCTATTTTGACTGAAGACTACTGACTTTTTATCATTTTGTAAATTAGGCTTCTTAAACATATAAATCTGGGGAAAAATAAATTTTATTACCAGCAACTATAGACATCACATCACATATACCAACATTTAACAGGTCCTTTGACCCTCAGGAAGGATCTTTCTACAGCTTGAATTAGGCTTCAGACTGTATCTCATCCAATCCAGACAGCCATGAGAGAGCAAATTGAAACACACTATGCAAGATATAAGAGAGCCATCCTGTAGAGCAGCAACCATGAATTCTGTCTCCTGGTATCAAAAACAAGGCAAAAGGTAGTGGTCAGACAAGATAGGCCAGGCTGGCCCAACCAGGAGAAACCTAGTTCAGTACAATTGGACTTCCTCGTGCCATCAACAGGCTCCTCAGACATGACTTTCTGTTTTCTTGAGGACTTGGGCTTGCTCTGTTCAGATGACCAAAGAAAGTGCTCCAGCCCTTCGTGGGCCTGGCAAGCATTAAGGAGGATTATAAATGTGCTAACAACACATCTTAACCTTCACCTACACGCAAGGAGTATATTAAACTAAAGCAAACTATGGAGCATTGCTGCTGTCCAAATAAGAAATTAATGAAGACCTTAATTACTTTTATGAAAACTAGGCCATCACCAGAATGGTTTTCCTTCTTTAAAACAAATGAAATATTTTTTTCCTGAGTAAGCTCCTGCTAGCTTCTTGGGCAGGAAGAAAGTATCCTGTCCCACGGAAACTAGGCAGCCTTTCACATTGTGAGACAAGGACAAGTTCTACACAGAATGTGAACCAGCTTGTGTCTGTAATCACTGATGGTTGTCTACTGGTCTCCTATTCAGTCTTGGATGATGAACTTGCTACTCAGCCCTATTGAGGTGACACTCCCCTGTGCAAGCTGAAAGCCAGTCAATGATGAGACAGAAAGAGTCCTATGGATTCTGAACTGAAACTCATAAAACAGGGAGAGCAAAATCAGTCCTCACACTGAGGCTGCCATTCCTGGCATGGTCACGTAAAAATCTACATGTGGCTGGACAATCTAAGTGTGACTTTCCTGCCAGGAGCAGGAAACATGATGAATGCACAAGAAAAACATGGAAGGAGGCAGGTTTATAGGTCTGGAAAATCCTCCATCTACCTTTTCAAGTGGTTCCAGCTTCTCATTCATATTAAACACAATTCTGAGCTGTGTTTCCACAGCATTGCTAAAACATATTGCTTTAGGGAATAGACATTCCCTTTAACAACCTCTGCTCAGTGCCCTGCAGAGAATAAATAGTGCAGTGTTACTGCCAGTTCAGAAGAAGCAATGCCATACAGGAAATAATGCACACTTTTAATCTCCCAAACATCCTATTTTTCTGCAGTTATTTAAAATTTTAATATAAACTGCAGAAAATACCCAGTATGTGTGGCTTGCTTTTCTGTGATCTCACCAGGTCCTTCTCATTATAATCATGGAAAAAGTCATTTAACTACATTTACTGAATATCAGTTTCTCAGCACCCACTGAGGAATCTATCTATTTTAATATGCAGCAGAAAAATGGCAAAGCACAGAATTCTATTTATCCAGGAGTGTTTGAGTAGAAGAATGAGCTAGGTTTGATAATGAAATCCTGAGCCTGGTTCTTTACAGGGTGCATGTTTCTACATGCTAGCCTCAATATATGACTAAAACTGTTTGAGCTGGAAAATTCACTCCATTTGCCCTTTATACTGCAAACAGTGATGACTAACTATATAATTGAATCAAATATACAGTACTGATGCAATCACACCTGGAAAACTGTGCCCTGTGCTGAGCACTGTCATTACGAATGAAGAGATGCAGGTACCCGTAAGGAAGGGAAAAGATTATTAAAGAGGTGGCACAATTGTCTTAGAAAGACTAGGAGAGCTAAGTGACACTCGGCTAGGCCAGCATGAAGAGTGGTAAGTTTATTGAAAGCCCTCACTTGAACTCTGCACTGTATTTAGAGGACCTTGGCTGGGAGGGTGTCCAAAGCAGCAATATTCCAGGGGCAGCTGGCCTCCAGGGTGTGTGTGTGTATCTTATTTCACGGAGACACCAGGACACCAACAGGATTTCCTAGCAACAGCATAAACTAATTTCTTCAATAGTACTGTGAGAGGGAAAACATACCAAAGGAAAATGTTGAGGGTCTGAAACTAAAGCACATCCTTAAATTATCTAGGTCCAATTGCTGGTGAAACCTGTGAGAGAGCACCCAAACATCTGACAAACATCTGAGGCATCATTTTCCACTGTGACCAAAACACTTACAGAAAAAATCCAATTTACTTTCATGAGTCTTCTGATGCCCAAATGCAAATGGAAGTGTAGTTAGTTGCAAATTTTCATGCTTTTGAAGAGACTGCTATCTGCTGTTTTGCAAAGAAGGGAAGAAGGCAGAATTCATACATTACAAGTGCTGTAGACAAATGTCCAAATACAGAAGCTACTTAAGAAAAAAAAGGAACAATTTCAAAGTAACTACGAGAAGTTCAGTACCAGCTAACAAGCACAAAGCAGAAGAGACCAGCTCTACATAAGGAAGTAGGGAGGCTAATGAATGACAATAATTAGGACTAAGAACACATATAATACCTGAACTCCAGACAAGAACCTGCCCCACCCAAGGTATCTTCAGGTAAAGTTTCACACACTGCTGACCTGTGAAAGGAGTGCAGAGGTGCCAAGCTTATACTCACTTCAGTCAGTCCCCAGAAGACCCAGCCTGGCTTTGAACACATCATTAAAAAACAAAAACAAACCCCACAGTGTTCAGCCATTCTGGACAACTCTTTGAGCATCATCTTGTTTCTGAGATGTAGTTAAGCCACAAGGTCCTCATCTTTTATCAATGTTTCAATTCCTGTTTGCTTGCCACTGGACAGATTCCTGCATTCAGTCAGTTAGTACTGTGTGGATATCTGCAGAGCAGATAATCTTTATTTTTGAAGGGTGTATATATTATGCATAACTCATTCCACATAATTATACAGAGTGCTCTCATTTCTGGAAATGACTGCTCTTCTTGTTCCATGTGGAAGTAATAAGATACATTACAACAGGTTCCACAGATTGCAGGAACAGTGCTGTATACAATGCAGTGATGAAATTACAAGCAATCCCTCTCAAATGATTTCTCATTTAAGTTACTGGGAAACAAGATGTGCAGACAAGAGTAGTTTCCTTCAGCACAGACACTATTGAATATCATATGGGAAACAATCCTTAAGATATAAATGCCATGTTTCACGTAAATTTTTACTTCAGCAAGACTTGGTTTCTCTTCTCTCCATCACTGTTCTTGCTCCACGAAGAATGAAGGATTTTGCCCTGTCTAGATTTCCCTCCTCTTTTCTCCTATATTTCTCAACCTGACCCCTCCAAATGCCTGTCAGCACCAGCCTTGACCACTCAGTTACCTATATCCCTCAGTCTTATCTCATATACCTTTTTCTCTGTTCTCACTATAAAGGGAACACCCTCTACATTGTGATTCATAAGAATCACGGTAAAAAACTCTACAGTAAAAAACTCTCCAGGAAGAATTATCTTAGAAATCAGTCAGCTGGTAAGCTATTGTTTTGCTCTGATGTTTTGAAAAAATAAATAGTGGAATTAATACCATTTGCCTGTATCTGTAACTTGTGTCCTCCACATGCAGTCTGCCTGCCTGAAGAAGGTTCAGAAGAAAGGTATTGAAGCTTCTGCATCCTGCAGGCTCACAAACATTGTGGGAGGCTGTGAATGTGAACACCCAGCTGGGCACAGGCAAGAGACATTCGGTGCTGGCATGCAGGTGCCATGCTGACATGCCTCCAGACCTTCTCATGTCAAGGCAGCAGCTTACAGCTCTAAGCTTCTGGCTGTTCACACGCTTGGCTCTCAGCTTGGACAGTCTCCGCTAACAGCCTTGCCCTTCTCTTCCAAAGAAAGTACTGGGATACCTCAATTCCCCAACAAACAGTAATGCTGCTGTCCAGAGGGGACAGTGTTGATTATCTGAAATTGTGACAGCTCCATTCCCTCTCTCACTGCTAAAATAGTTTAGTTACTGCATACATTTGGGACTCTTACTGACAGTGCACTCACATTACAATAATCCTACCAGACATTTTGCAATGTCAAATAAACAAGCAGTCTAGAAGCATTCCTAAGCAAATTCCACAAAACATGGTAATCCTTTCTTTCACGAAGTAACAGGAGCTTTCATATGGATGACCCTAGCTTTGCACCAGGTAACCCAAAGATTGGTTCACAGAGCCATCCAAATTATTTTTTATCATCAATTTCTAATCTGATTTAGGACTCATCATCATCATCGTCATCATTATGGCTAGGCTTCGCGAACTAAGATTTGGATTTAGGACTACAGTTGCTGTAAATCCCCAAACCTAAGAGCATACTTACCACTGTAAGTGGTAAGAGTAGTGGTAAGACCCACTACTTCTGTTCTCTTGCACCCTTGACCTGCCAACACAATGGTTTTACCTTTTCCTCTAATGCCACCATCATCCCTGAAGTGCTCATGATTCCTCATTCTTTATGCATGTAACCCAGGCATATTTACAAACAAATCAAATACAAAGGGGCTTTGTTTTGAAAGCTGTGTTTATACTGCAAACTGTAGTTTTTCAAGGAAGCACACCATACTGCTCAGTCTCCGTCAGAAGACATGAATCAAGCCTCATAATGTCTCAGCACAAGCACAACACATCACTGTTACAGCTTCATGCAATGCCTTATTCAGCCAAGCAATCACATGGGAAATTTTGAAAAAGGCCTTGTTGAAGACAACTCAGTAGAAAACCTGAAATGAAAAAAATTTGAAATTAAATGAAAAAAAAAGGAAAAAGTCTTAATGAAACAAATAGAACAAATTGCAGTCAAATGCATCTTCAATCTGTTTCTGCTCTCCTCAGTAATTCCACAATTTATTACCTATGACAATTCACACTAATCTCCCATTAATCTGGAACTCTGAGAGTAGACATTATTGAATATCATATGGGAAACAATCCTCAAGATATAAATGCCATGTTTCACGAAAATTTTTACTTCAGCAAGACTTAGTTTCTCTTCTCTCCATCAGTTTCCCTAGATTTGACCAACTCAAAATTAAAATAACTGCACAACAGAGAACCCTCAGAGAGCATACATCAGAGGAGGCAGGAAAATATCAAAAGAAAGACCAACACATTTGCTTAGAACACCATTTAGAGAATGACATATTGATATATTTGGATAGCAGCCAATACAACACTCCATATAACTTCATCCTTACTATTCCCAGGAAATAAACAGATTTTCTGCAATATTTGTACTGGTACCACATAAACCATTTTTTCCTGTAGTACTTGTGGATCTTATAGGAGAAAAAATGTGAAGACAAAAATGTCCAAAAACTGACTTGTATTTGAAACCATGAGCTGAAACGGCAACAGTTACCTAACAACCTCTTGGTTTAACAAGACTTCCCTTTCCAAGTATCTTCTAAGTGCAGCTTTCTTTTTTCTCAACCTGCACAGATATGACATATTCCTGAAAAGTAGCAGAAACAAATTAAAAGTCTGTCAGGTTGGTTTTTTCTTTTCTTTAGAGAGGCCTCACACCAGTCAGCTGCATCCTCATCCACAGATCCTTTGCTTCCATTTCTCTCCAAAGACTCATATGGACAAGGCAAAGCACAGATCCTCCTGCTACCTCCTCCCCCACCATGGAGAAAGGTACTCAACCTTTTCAGCCTTGTTTCCCTTCCAGCTCCATTGCCTTGCCAGTATGCACTAGCTATTAGCCCATTTCCCCTTGTCTGAAGCTTTATCTACCCAACCTGCTCTATTCGAATGCTTCAGGCATCCATTTATGGGCAGACCTTGGGATATCATCCCTTCAGTCCAAACTCCCGACTCTACATGCTACCTCCAAGCCAGTAGCAGCTGAAATGTGTAACTTGTAACTCTGAACCTGAAGGCCATCAGGATGAAGTACAGTGTTAAATTGTAGCCAAAGAAATATGATGTCTCTGCACAGTTTTTGAGCTAAACATCAGAGATCATGTCATTCTGAACACCTCCTTTGGACATGCTGCGTCTCTGCTAGATGCTATCAGAGAATGTGGCCATACTCTTCAAAGCAAGAACAGGAAACCCATCACATTTTACACAGCAATCTCCACTCATTCAGTGAGAGAGGGGTTGGTCAACCCAGAGGTTATGGCGCTGGCTGCCACTGTGGCAGGAAGCACCTCAGGAAACTCTGTGTAAGTCAATGCTCTGTACGGGTCTGAGATCCCTGCCTCTAAGATGGGATGCCTGCCTCACAGCTGGGATATGAACTTGAGCTGGGTTCATCCTCCTCAATTTAATAACCAAAAAGTGCAAGAAAGAGCAGTTTAGTTGTGCTCTATAAATAGCCTGATCTTTACATTGGGTGCTCACAAAGAACAGGAATTTCCATATTAAATAATTCACATGTATTCAATACCAGAGGGAAGGAATTAACTTGTGTTCTGTGTTTACACAATGCTTAACACGACTGCCAAAAATCTAAATGCAAATAAATTAAACAGATGAATGAAAATTAATATTCTGGAGAAGTATACAAAAGTTAAATGACAGTTTCAGAACACAGGAGACCACTGAGGATCTTTCCCTAATGACCTTCCTTCCTAGAGATGATCATTCTGTTAAATTTTTATATAAAAAGAGAAAGAGAGAGAGAGAGAGAGAGGAGAAATCTAAACATAGCAGAACTCTTTGCATATTTAGCTGTTTCCTCCAACAAGAGCATCTCAGGTTCTCTTTAAATGGGTCAGGAATATATTGGCTGCACCTGAAAGTTTCGGGGACTGTGAAAGCCTTAAAATCTGTTGTAAATCCTTAAAGAGAACTCATGCAAAGTTAATTGGTACTCTTGAATTGTCATGTCTAAATTATTACTTAGTATTAAATATTTGAAATGGAAGATTTTCAAGGACTGTTGCATCTTTGGAGGAATATTAGGCTGAATTCACTTGAAACCTTGTTGGGGACAAATAATCTGCTTTCTAATTATGAACAAAGTATTAATACTTTTTTTTTTCCTATCAGTAATTTTGTGTTTTCCTGTTATCTCCAGCTACACACACACAAATACCCACACAGCTGGAATGGAACAACACTGAAATTAAGGTAAGGAAGTTAACACAAGCGGTGGCTGACAAACCCAAATGCAATAGCCAAGTGTACAAAAAAATAAGTGCAAAACTAAGTCATCTTTCTAAATATGAATAGATGGAATTTTATGGAATTTACAGGAAGCCAAGAAAACAGTGTTTTCCAAAAGTCAATGCAAAACCATAGCAAAGCCAGTTTTAGATAAATACAACATTCCTTTTGTGCCATACCAATAACCTATTTCTCACATGAACATTATCAAAGGCTGAACAAAGGCAAATCATGGGATAAATCAAGGGATTTATCACTAAATCAAAGAAGATACAAACTTTTTGAATCTACTATATTAAGAACAGGAGAATGTGCTAAAAATATTTTAACAGGTATACATACTACTTCTGAATTCTCAATTTACTTAAAGCTATAATATCTAAAAAAAATCTCTGGAGAGTTTTACACTTGTCTTCGTGTCATGCAAGAAAATATTTCTTCTAGAACCCCTTTTGGAGGTGCCAGGCATGTGCATAAAACAGAGGTAGCAGACAAGAACATGTGTGGTCTGATCATTCACACAGAATTTTTCTGTGACTTACAGTAGTGTAGTGATTCAACCAAATAAATGCATTACTGGTTAATACATCAGCATAGAGTTAATGCTTAGTTCTAATGAGCCCACGGTAAAGAAACATCATTAAAGCTACCTCTTGACAGCAGGAATGTATAGAAATTGTAGAATTTCTTGAAACATGGTTTACACAGAGTGAAATTCAACATCTGAAAATGTTACATTATCCTAAGCTGTTTTGCAATATCTGTTATGCAATAACTATGCTAAACATAGTTGCTGTTCTCATTCTGGTAAACTTGAATTTCAGAGTTAATTGTAATTGTTCCTTGAAATAAAAGGTGTTTGTATAAATATAAGGATGCAATTACTGAGATAGGTAGAAATGCAAGAGATTTACGTACATAACGCATCTCTTGAAGAAAAGATGCTTTCCTTATTATTTTTTCTCTCCCCCGCTCCACAGCACTGGAATGCACAACTGTTTTTGCAAAACAAACCCTCCCTAGTCCAAGTTTTAAGGAGAATCTGGAGGGGTAGAGGTCTAAGCAGAAAGCTAAAAATTTTAAAGTTATTTCCCAAGCTGCTCCAGCAGAGCTGGCAGCATGTAAACAGTCACTCATGTACGACTGCTCCTGACTAGAATCATATAGACCACCCTGACTGAATGTAATAGGCTATTGTAAAAAGCTATTAATAAACAGACCCACAAATTACCTAGAAAACAGGTAAAAAGAAATTGCTTAGAAGCACCCCTACAGGAAGAATTCTTGAAGTGGTAATATGAGCTTTCCCTCAAGTGCTTCATTGAGGTCAGTGAAAGAGCACACCATCTTCTTTCAGGGATTTAAGTAACATTGCCAGCAGTTCACAAAAGGTTTGGGTTTACTCACAGGCCTAGAGAATAAAAAAAGTTAAGGCACAATTTCAAGTTCACAGGTTGGTGTTTGTTATCTCCTATGCCTTCTCTGTATCAGCTCATTTCCACTCAGGTAACACATCAGAACATACCCTAGCTACTTTGACAAAATATGTGGGGCAGGTACAGGACAGGCTGTTATTGTCAGGACAAATTACTAAGCAGTTCATCTTGTCAGTGACATCGAACTTTCCTACAAGGCAATGCTGCTCTTCTCCCATGGCATTATTGCAGGTGCCTCAGGTACTGCTGGTTAGGTTCCAAATTCAGAAGATATACTGATGTCACTAAGCTGTATAAAGTGATATTCAATTATAGGGTGAAAGATGCGGGCCAGATCGTATTCCTTTGACATTCCTTGCCTCATCATCAGATAAAGGATCCTGCTTCTTTGACTGAGCCTTTCTTGAAGACTGCTCAGGTTGACCCCTCACATTGTGTGACTGTGAGTTGTTCTAAGGCAATTCCACATGCTTGATAAAGAAGGTCAGCCCTTGGCCTATGGTTTCCTTAAGCAATTGGCAGGATACAGCGATACAGACAGCTGGCACTGCTTTTCTGCAGAGTAGCTGAATTTCACTTGGGCAGAAGCCATTGCCACCCTTTGCAAAAGCCCATTTTAAGGGCTTTAAGCAAGTATTTCCAGCTTGCATGTCCAGAGGTTGCAGTAACTATGCCCTTCATAATTATGGAAAATAAACTTTCTCTGTTGGAAAACCATGCTCTTTACTAAGGTCAAAACCCGAGTGGACAGCAAAACATACAAAAAAAGAATGGCATAAGCATTCACCAGAGCAGCATTAGCAATGCAGAAACCACTCTTTTATCCTAGGTGGTAATGTACTATTTCAGAAGGCATTATTACTTCATGATAACTCTACTTTCATTGTATATAATGATCAATGGTAATTGCCTTAGTACTTCAGTATTTTTCAGAGAACACTTTGGCTTCCAATGAATACATTAGTGCCTCATTGCTCTAAACACCCTCCTTACAACTTGGCCTATAACACAGAACTAGATACAAAGCAGTAGAGACGGGCATTGTTTTCCTTGTTTTGATTTTTCTGGGAGATAAGTTTTTTTCTCTGAAGTGAAGGAGAAAATTATTCAATAACTTTCACTTTAATCTAGCCATGAGTGGTATTCTAAGTCTTCTTAATGCATCTACAATCCCAGTTCTCTGTTAGATTGGTTTAATGTTAGGACTGTGATCAAAGAGTATATTTTCTTCTGTATTCCCAGGCTTTCCCAATAATGTAGACTGCCAGAGTTTGTGGAATAGGAAAAAAAAAAAAGCCTTTTCTGTTTTTTATGGGAACTATTTTATCCCTAGGTACTACATAATCCTACTATCCTCAGATATCCTTTATGTAATGATCCACATTAAAAACCCTTGATTTTACAAACCTCTCTTGGATTGGCTTTGACTGTAAGCCTTGCTCTCTCTTTTGCTTCCTCAAAACTCCTCTTTTTTAAATATTCTCCTACCCCCACTGAAATCTTATTGCAAGGGAAGCGAAGTACATCAACAGATTGCCTAGGGAGGTGTTGAGGTCTCCATCATTAGAGGTCTTTAAAAACAGATTAGATGGTATCTGTCAGAAATAGTTTATGTATTGCTTATCCTGCCTTAAGGCAGAAGGACAGGCTAGATGATTTTCTTTCATGTTATGACTGTCAATAGTATTTCTGTACCTACAACACCTAAAGATTTATGAAAAGAGTAATCTCATATTTCTTTGGGTCAAAGATTTACGTTTGTGGTCTCTAAGATATTGCATCAGTTCCCAAATACCATGCTAGATAACAGTAATATCTTGGATACATGAATGAAGTAATTGTTTATTAAGAATTAACTTTGATAGCAACAACTCATAAGGCTGAAATGATCCTCTGGTCAAAGGAAGTGTTCAAAGGGAATGAACCATCTTAGTTTTCTTTAAGACCATCTCAGACCTCATTTAAGGTTCTGCTAAAGGACTAAAATGGGATTACAAGGGTCTCAAGGCCTTTCCTTGACCATGTGATTTCCCTCTGTGTTGGCAGACCACCAAGCCATATGCCTCCTTCAAAAAACTGCCATGAACTGATGGCATGTAACTGGTATGGTGATCATCTGTAAGGTAAGCATTTCATATGAAACATGATGGAGAATAATTACTCTTCTATAACAGCATCTTGATGCTATAGGATACACAGAATTTGTGTAAATTAATACAAATTAAATAATCTTTCCATAGCAACCATATTATCAGAATCAGTTATTTCTATTATAAAATATTGACCACAAGGTCATTGATAAACAAAACCAGTCTTAAATTCAGCAGTGAAGTTTCCATCTGCAAATTCCCTACTTGCTTCAAGTCAAAACTTCAACAGAGGGATGTGATTCAGTGAAGCTGTTGGCTCGTTGTACATGAAATTATTTTTTGCTGCTTCTTTACCAAGAAAAAATCACACTGTAAATTTGATGCAAGGCAAGTGAATAAACCTTGATTTAGATAGCAAAATTCCTTACCTGAAATTTCTACAGCAGGCAGCAATAGACTCAGGCATTTGTGCCTCACACACACATACACAAACACACACACACTTTTACAGAAGAGATCTCCAGCTTCAGCTCCAACAACTACGCAAAAGGTCAGCATTTTCCACAACTTTGTAGAAAGTCTTCTAAGTCTCTCCACAGATGGAAAGATATCCCCCTACACCTAAGAAACAAGACCTCAACAACAGCGTTTTCAATCACAGTGCCTAAAGTTATTCAGAGATTCAGATCTTGAAATTCTCAATATTATGTGAGTCTATTAGTAATGATTTATGCACTTACTTATTATTGGTCGGACAATATTAATTTGATGAGAGAGTCTCTCAGAATTAGGTACAAGTAATTCTCAAGAAGGATGTATCAAAACTTGTGTCTGGGCCTTCAGTGGAAGACTGTCTGGCTCTCCTTGGGGTCCTAACTAACCTTGCACTGGACAGAGTTTCTGAAGGTAAAAAAAATTAGTGTCATACCAGGGTAGTCAATGGAGAAAGTGAGGGACCACTTTTTCTCTGGTGCAGTCACATTTAATCTTAAGTGAACTACAAAGGCTGAATCTACAGTGTGATGGTTAGAGCATTTAGGAGGCTGTAACTCAAGAGAAGATTGAAATCTGTTAGAGCTCTCTGCTGCTGTCTCCAACATGCACCTAACTGCTAGCCAATTTGTTCAGTATTAATCCATGTTTCCTAATCCTCAGTTTTCACATATCTCTTCTCCCTTGTCATTACTCTTCATGTGAATAAATTCAGAAGGTCTCTCTTTGGTTCTGCCTCGGGAGACAAAGAGCAACACACTGACAGTTTTCTACGAAAGAGAATTCTTGTTTTCAAGAACTCAAGTCAATTGCAGAGTTAAATTTAGGACCATATCCATATCCATTCACTAGTACTTCTGGGCATTTATACCTTTTCAATACCTGCTTTCATTTTACTTTTTCATATCCAAAGCTGGATAGACTGTACAGAATCCAATGTATCATATTTGAAGGGTTGAAGGGCACCTGGGATTTATTTCACAACAGCTAATTGGGATCTCTGCCTTTGGACTTCACCTGCATCCTTCTGCCAATATAATTCTTTATGTCATGCCAGTAATGCCATCAGAATGTCAGGAGAGATTAATTTGCTTCCCTGAGATTAAAGCAGTGAACACATCAATTTAATCCAGAGTTTTGTGAGACAGTCTCTTAATCAACAACAAGAATAGTTATGCACTAATAAGAATTTTATAACTGCTAAGCAAAAGATGGGGGGGAAAAAAGGTTTTTCCAGTTTGGCAGGTTTGCAAATAGTTTCTGACAAGAACAAACAAAGTGTTTCTACTGTTCTTATCAGTGCTTCACTTCAATACAGTCTTGCTTTGTCAACAGGAATAATTCAGATGAGCCTTAGAAATGTGACTCTGAATGCATACAACTCTACCAGGAAACCCTCTCCCAGAGCTTTCTGACAGTAACTGCGTTGCTCTGGTGCTCTGTCAGGTAAATACATATGGTACGAGAGCCTTGAACTTTGAATCAAACAGGTATCTAGTGCTGTGTACCTGCAGCTGATGACATCTTGCATTAGTGTGGCAGGTTGGGAAACATAGGCTGCCAGGCTTGGCAGCTTGCAGGAATTCCTCTGACTCTGTTCCTCACTGCTGTTTTGTAGGAAAGACAAATGGCCTATAATACAGAGAACACTCAGTATCATAACATTAATCTATTGTACTAGGGGAATGATTCTCAGAAGTTTGGAAGTTTTAAAAAGACTCTTTTTCCCCCCACTGTATAGTGCTAAGATTACACTTCCTTTCTCTATTCATATTGTTCACAGAAGTCCTTTCCTAACAAAACTGTCTCAGAGTCACTGAACTCTTTCACCTCCTCGTATATCTATACCAGCACAGTAAAAATCACCCTTTGTGTACAACAGCATGCTAATCCCCGCTAGATCCTCTTCCTCCTCTCACTCACAACACAGTCTTCACAGCAGCCTGAGCGGCCTTTGAAGAGAAAAAAAAATGCAAACAGACTGTCCTTCATTTGTTTTCTGAACCATTTTTTATTCCAAATTACTACTGACAAACATTTTCATACCTGAGGATCCTGTATTGCTTAGCCTATTCAATCATAAATTTCAGTGATTTTTTTGTCCCCTTGGAGGGTTTGCTTGATGTAACAGAAGATGAGGCTTTTAGAATGAGGAGCCAGCCTAGTGCTCTTGAAAGTTACAAATCAATAGAGGTGTCATGAAACAGCCTGGCACTGTACAAAAGCACCAGCCTACCCTGCTGCTGCATCTCAATTGTGCTGCCTGACACACCTGCTGTCCTAGTCCTGCTCTTCCCTTGAGGCAAGCCTGCTAATGTGCTAATTTATATGGTGCATAACAGGGGATTTGGAATAGAGGCCTTAGAGACTCCTTTTCACCTGGTGCCTTATTAGGGATTTGAGCCCACTTTGCTGGAGATGAAAAGCCAATGACTATAACTCATTTGTGTCATTTAGTTCTCAATAGGTAGCCAGTTAGTGAATAATAGACTTGCAATGACTTTGTGCAGGTCATTTTCTTTAACAGATGTTCCTTTGTGAAGGTGCTATCCCATCAG
This sequence comes from Neopelma chrysocephalum, assembly GCF_003984885.1. Lineage (NCBI taxonomy): Eukaryota > Metazoa > Chordata > Aves > Passeriformes > Pipridae > Neopelma > Neopelma chrysocephalum. The sequence goes on from NW_020897715.1 coordinate 7,946,013, forward strand.
TTTTGTGGGTTTTCTTTGTGCATTAACTATATATTCAGGAGCTATTTATTCCTTTGTCATTAAACAAAATCAAACTAATTACCTGTTAATAATAAAAAGGCAACAATTACATATTCTGCATTTCTCCAATATTTCTGTGGATTTCACACTCTCCTATTTTCAGAGGCAGACTGGCTACAAATGAGAACTCTTGCTGTTTTGTTAATGATAAGAGAGACAAAGAAAGGTTTGGCTGGCATTCTGGAAAACTTCTAAGCCTCTCAACAATCACAGAGTCACAGAACAGCTGAAGCTGACAGGGACCTAAGGAGATTGTCTATTCTAACTCTCCTGCTGAAAGAAGAATCAGCTGGAAAATTATGTCCAGGACCATTTCCGTTGAGTTTTCAGTATCTCCAAGAATGGAGACTCCACAAACTTTCTGGAGAATCTGTTCCAGGGTACAATACCAATGAAAAAGCCTTTTTCTAATGTTTAAATAGAATGTCTTGTATTTCACTTTGTGACTTGTTTTCTGTCCTCTCACTAAGAATAAAGTCTGATTCTGTTTTCTTTATTCCCTCCCAAAAGGCATTTATGCACATGGATATGATACAAGGTTGAATAATCTCAATTTCTACAGCTTCTCATCACACAAAAGGTACTGCAGTTCCTAAATCATTTTGGGTGAACTTCAGTGAACTCACTCCATTATGTCCATATCTCTCCTGTACTGAGGAACCCAGAAACAGACACAGCACTACAGATGTGGTCTTACCAGGGCTTCACCTTCGAACTGCTGGTGACACTCTTCCTAATGCAGGCCCCAATGCCATAAGGGAACACTGCTGGCTCATTCACCTTGGTATTCACCAGGCCCTCAAGGCCTTTTTCTGCAAAGCTTCTCAAGTACGCCTCCAGCACATATTGGTACATGGGATTATTTCACCCAAGATGCAGAACTTAGCTTGAACTTCATGAGGTTCTTTTCTGCCCATTTCCCCAGCCTGTCAGAGTCTATCTGAATCGGAGACAACTATCTCATGTACCAACCACTCCTCTCAGTTTTGTATCATCAGCAAACTTGCTGACCTTACACTCTGCCCTATTATCCAGGTGGTTAAGGAAGACACTAAGAAGCATTGGACCCCAGGGCACACCACCAGTGACTGGTCTCTGGCTGTACTCCATGCCACTGATCACAACCCTTTGAGCCTTACAATTCAGCTAGTTTTAATTCACCTCACTATGCATGTATCTAGTCCATGCTTCAGTAGTTTGGCTGTGAGGATGTTATGAGAGATGGCATTGAAAGCCTTACTGAAGTCAAGTTAAACAACATCCACTGCTCTTGCCTCACTCATGAAGAGAAGTCACATCATAGAAGGCTGTCAGGATGGTCAGACATCACTCCCCCTTCATGTATCTGACAACTCCAACCACATCTTTGTTCTTTTTATGTTTGGAAATGGTTTCCAGAATTATTTGCTACATCACCTTTCAGGGACAGAGGGGAGGCTCATTGGCCTGTATACAGTCAGATCCTCCCTCTTATCATTCATGAAGACACAAGGCACATCTGCATTCTTCTGTCCTCAGGAATCTCGCCCAATTGCTGTGACTTTTCAAAGACAGAGAGGCCACACAATGATATTGGACCACTCCTTTAGCACTTGTGTGCATTTGCTCAGGTCCCATGGACTTGTGTATGTCCAGTTTGTTTATATGTTCCCTAACCTGATCCTCCTGCAGCAAAAGTAGTCTTCTTTGATCCTATTGGTTTCAACAATTTGGGATTCCTGAAGACAAGTCTTACCAGTAAAGACCAAGGCAACAAAACATTGAGTAACTCGGTCTTTTCATGATCTTTGTCAAAAGGTCCCAGTCCCATTCAGCACTGGGCCCATATTTTCTCTAGTTCTTCTTTTGCTGCTGATCTGCTGGCAAAAAACTTTCCTGTTGCCCTTCCTGTCCATCATCAATTTCAACTCCAGGTGGACTTAAACATTCCTTATCCAATCCCTGCATATTTGGACAGTGTCTCTATATTGTTCTCAAGGTCACCTGTCCCTGCTTCCAGTTCTAGTATGTTTCCTTTTTACATTTTATATACTCTGAAATGCTACATATCGTAATATCTTAAGGAATGGTAATAAGAATTAAAGGTAGTTAGACAACTTCACAGGGCAGTTTCCTTAGCCACTTGAGATGGGACTTACTCCATCCAGTTTTAGTGAACAGAAAGACACATATCTAGTATTTAGTAATCATCCCCTGAAATCCAATCTCCAAGTGATGAACAATCTCATGGAGTTGACTGTCTCTCCTGACTGAGTACAGAAGTCTTGGCTGTTTTCATACAGTTTAGGCTGTGTGTCTAATTTTCAGACGACTAAAACAAATTCCATACCTCAAGCTACACTGTCCCATATTGAGCAGCCAACAAAAAAAAATTTGTGTTTATGTGTGTGTCCACTCGTAAGCACATGCATCAGTAAAGGTGCTGGAGAACCAAACCCCCGAGGTGGAAGATCCTTATTTTTGTAAAATTTGAAAAAGTAAGCCTGCAACAACACTATATTGCTGTATTAGGAATGGAGGCATTTAAGAGCTCCTACATTTCTTAAACAGAAAAAGTTATGACATCTCATAAAGCTTCAACTATCCACTGTACAAAAGTGTTTTCTGCTTAGTAGTGGTGAAAAATACAGAATTTTGAAGCCAGTGAAAACAACGATAGACAGGCTTGCTGTCAGCATTATATGGACTTAGATGCTTCTAACTTCTTGTAAATTAGGTTGCTATATCTGCAGCCTTCAGCTGGCCCAACATTTGAAATTCTTGCAATATAAGAGGTTAAGCCTTCATTTTTGTTTGCCCTTAATTTGCAACCCACATTCCTAGGTCAAGAAAAGCACTGATAGAAATACAGCTACAAGAATTTTGCAGGTAAAGCTGGTTTAACTCTGGAGACAGGTGTAACAGTCTCAGCAAATGCATTACTGGAATACACAGAACTTGCTGACATCTCCATGGCTTTGAGAAGCTGTCTCAAAATGACTTCAGAAGGTCACGTGCTGAATCAGATGCAGAGCTCATACTATACTACTGGGGTTTCAGCATCCACCCCCCTGCTTCACCTCATGTACAGAAAAATACATTTGTTGCTTGTATTAGAAGGCCAGGGAACCATTCCTCACAGGGCTTCAGAAATAACATTTAAATATTTCAGGATTTAGCTATGTAAAAGTCAGCAGGAAAATGGCAAAAAGCCTCATCACTGCACAGTGCATAGGACAGGGGAAGAGCTCAACATTTCAAGTCCAATCTTTAACTGGTGAAAGTTTGCTTAACTGATGCCCAAGGGATAAGACATTTTTTATTGTTAAAAGAAGTCATCATGCTTCTTTCTTTGATACAATATTTGAATAACAAGAGGTTGAAACAAAAAATCTATGAGTAGTGATTTTTATAATGAAACCACAATGAATAAAATATTTAAGTTACGCACAATTCAAATGTGTCTGGACGTGAGGAGTAAGATGATTTCAAAATCCCAGGGCTTAGCATGAGCACAAGTGATCTGCGTAGAAAATTATGTATTTTCATTAACAATTGATTTTTATTCTCTGAGGGCCACTAATGCTGTACATTTGGACAGTACAGGATGATGCCCACAATTTAAACAACTCAAGAACTGTCCTGGATAAACTAGATTTATCCAATCTGCTGCCCCTTGGTTTGAACCCGAGGTGTAACAACAGCCTTAAAGGCCCACTGTTAAGTGCTAACACAAAACCTTGAAGCTTGAGATTGTCTCTTCCAGATATTTTAAATGTGTGAGCCTGACAAAGATCTTAACAGAGCAGGGATATTGCATTTGCCACATTCTCCTGTCTGGAGAGGCAGATAACACAGAAGTACAGCTTGAGCACCAGGCAGGGGCATAGCCGATTTCAGAGGAAATTGTAACAAATGACGGCTTTAGCTTATCATTCCCCACAGGCTGTTGTGCTTAGCTGCTACTGTTCAGGTCTCAAGGTCTGTGAAAGCATGACACCACTGTGATGACAGCCCATCATCATGATACTTGTGCTCAGCAGCAGAACGTCACATCTACTGCAGTGATTTATCTCATGAACTGAACTCAGGAGCCCACATTGTGAGCTGCAGCCAAGTGGCACTTACAGCCACCCAGGACTAGGCTGAACACAGGCTGGCAGATCCCTCAAAGCAGATCTGTGAGGCCAGTTCAGTGGATCTAGCCTTGCCAGGAGGCCTTGCAAGAGTCATTTCAGGCTGTGGGAAACAGCAGTCAGCTATGAATGCTGGGATCCAGCTTAGGCTTATAAGTAAAGTGGTCGTCCTCCCTGGCCGCCTCTTCAGTGAGAGGAGAGAGCAAGCTCCTGAGGGCTATTTAGAGCAGGAGCTAAATGCCCAAGGAGAAAAGCCTTTCTCTCCTCATTGACTCAGAGTGCTAACGCAGACTGGACTGCTGACACTGCACCTCAGCTTGGTGAGCAAAGTGAAGCTCATGCCCATTCAAGACCTTGATCAGGTCTGCAGAGCAATCCATTTACCCACTCAAGTTTCACATATGCATTTGGAAACCTGTGTTTTCCAATACCCAAACAAGACAAGAAAGCAGGGTTGAATTTTCAGGGATTGTGTACAAAAGGACACCAAACTGAGGCACTGAAAGTGATTTTTAGATAACATGCCAAGCACGAATGAAGCCTGAGAGCTGATTTACCCCATCTCAGTGTATTAATGCCCAAATCCAGATCTGTGTTTTATAGTCACTGTTTCATTGAATTTCGTTTTTACATAGGAGCACAGAGTCAAAGGTGACACCTTACTCTGGAGCACTTCAGTACACACTGCATTTCTGTACACTGTGTATCTCCAGCTGGCTTTCCAAATAACAGTGCTGTTGGATCCAGTTCGTGATAGTTTTGGATCCAATCTGAGGATTTTGCTGCTCCTAGGGGACATCTTTGGAGGGAGCAGGGCTTGACCTACAGTTGGGCATTCTATGCCCACAGCTTGGCCTCAGCAAAGCTGAGCTCCTCCCATCTCCTTTTTTAAACTTTTTGAATCCCACTCAGTGAAGTCAGCACTTTCTGAAAACTAAGATGTTTTAAATATTCTGTGGCAAACAAGCTGGCTTTTGAAATATCAGGCTGCCCGGACACTTGGAAGCAAATCCTATATCTCATGGCTAGGCTTCGTGAATTAAGATTTGGGACATCCTATATCTACTACTGTTTAAAATGCATTAATTCTAATATTAGGCAACACCTTCTAGTGATCCCAGAGCATCTACCTATCACTATGCCTGTGCTTATAGCAGTTCAGGGTTCATAGAGGCAACTTAATAGGTCAAACAGATCACGTGTAGCGATCTATGTTGCATGGAATAAAACAGTAGAAAAATAGGTAGATACAAGTTTACATGCAAAAAAGGGAAGGACATCAAAGTTGACAGCTAAAAGAAGCAAGATAAAACTGTCACTCATGTACATGCAACCTACTATTTTACACTGTCCTGCTCACTGCTTGTCACTTCACCCTGCTTTTTCATTTCACACTGTGAAAATTATGGCTCCTTACATTAGACTTCTAATGAATTACTCTGGGATCCAAATTCTAAGCAATACCCAATACACAGTGTTGCTGAAGTTCACCTCCACAGTCCTGGCACTCATTTAATACCAACATTACCCCTAGTGTAACTTAAATCTGTTCTAAATTAAGCTGGCTGGGTGAGTTTGGGAAAAAAATAATTCCCTACAGTAGACAAAACCAAAATATTGCTTCTGGCCAAGCCACCCACATACTCTTTTTTCAAAGAAATTGCTTGCACTGATGTCTTCTCCGAAGCGACCAAGCAAGTGTTTATTCAAATTTCCTAACTGTGTTTCCTTTGGGAGCACCATGGTATCTTCTGTTGTACATTGTACCTTTTGCACTCAGATATAATTCATCCTATGCATTCTCCCCATTTTCTCCTGTGCAGAGCAACCGTCATGCTGGGACACAGCTTTGGAGGGTGGCAGTGCATCCCTGAGCAAGCTGGGGTCACTTCCTTGTACGTGGCCACAGCTACATTTCCTGCCATCCTGACATGTACATGTGCAAATGAAGAAAATGAGATACTTCCATCCTTGAGGGTTTTTTTCAACAAATCTGCATATCTGCCTTATAGTGGTCTAAAGTAGTGGATGTCATGACCTTTATAAGAATAAAAACAAAATAAAGTTACAACCTTCTACTTGTTTTTTTCCCCCTCTTTTTCTAATTGATAATCCAGGAATACCAGTATTCATCTTCCTCGTGCTTTTGCAGTTCCCCTTAGATTGGCAGCTCCCTCATCCTTGCATTAAAGGTCAGAGTTGAAATAATTCTCTCAAAGATATTTCTTCCTACAGAGGTTAATTAAAAAGAACAAAGAGCCAGATACTCTACTGCCTTCTGTTTTGCATAGTCATTTGCAGATCTGGATCCATTCACAACCCACACAGGGATTCACAGCTCTTCAGACATCCTCCAGCATGGACAACCAGGCTGTATAAATACATGGGGCAGGATGGAGAAGACAACTACTGAAGCAGTGTTTAAATACTTAGATATCATTACACTTGCCTGATTGACACAGAGGTGTTGGCAGGCAGCCTGATCACAGAAACAGCTCAGAGGAAGAGGGCAAATGAGCTCAGCAGGGGATTTCAACTTTTGGGATTCTTAGCTCTTCTAAATTCATTTCACTGAGGAAAGGGACCAAGGTTTTAAACCGTTCCTCCACAATGATACAACCTACTTCTTCTAAATCTGCCCCTAAATGTACAGGGCACAGTATAAAACCACTACCCGCTCAGAACCTCTCTCATTTTATATCAGTAGTCTCATATCATGAAAGTTTAAATGGCCATACAGTTGAGTAGCAATGGAGAATCAAAATAAAACAAATTTCACCTCTCACATTAATTTGGTTTCGCTTGCATGATTTCTCTGTCATTCTTCCAGTTCTCCAATCATCCATAGACTTTCAGGTTAAACAACACATTAATTTTACATGCAAGATGCACACCGGAAAAAACCTAACAAACCACTACTTTAAAGAAGGAACATAAAGGGACAACACTTTTCCACAAACTGCCTTTGTTAGAAAAGTGGATTTTCAACTAACTTAAATATTTTCACAGTCAAAAGCCTGAAAATCAAAAAATTTTTATTTGAAAATGCTTCCCGATATATCAAGCATATTGTATTGTTAGTTCATATGCTTATTTTTCCAAGTTAACTGTGATGCATTTCAATTCTCAGCTTCAGTGATGTGAAAATCACCCTGGAAGCTGTAGACTGGCCAGGGAATCTGATTTAGAGAAGGCAATGGAAAAGGAAGTCCCCAGGAATACAGCACGCAAGATGTTCTGACACCTTTTTCAAATACCAATGAAAAAAACCCACATGAAAAACACAAAGGTCTAGGACATGTGTGCTCCCTTTCTCCTATGGGTTACTGTTTCCCCCACTGCCTCAGAAGCACTGTGTGTTCCTCAGAGTGCTCTTTAGAAAGCATGGAAGCAGGAGCACAATCAATAATGGCATATTTTTCCATCTTCATGAATGAGCAATGGACAGCAGTTGAAGAGGGGATGTGATTCTATTCTCAACATTGTTCTCACTGACTTCTTCGCCACGATGAAAGAGTACCTTGTTTTCTCCGAGAGCAAGAGATATTCTAGGGTGGAGTAGAAGCATAATCCCATGTGAATATAACCAGAATTCAGCAGAATATGGTAGCAAGAACGCTCTCAAAAACAGGAGCAAAGAACAAGTGAAAAATAAAATGGAATCACTAATACCATCTCAACCTTTATTATTTAAAAAATTTTGGCACCTGCAGGAAAAGAGACAAAACTGGCAACATTGCCACACTTACTGTTTAGGGGAATTACAGAACCATAGTTTCCAGATAAAATTACTTTTTGTGAAGTCTGATATATTTTAAAGCTATTTGTAACAATTCATTTCATGATTCAAATGGCCTCTGCACTACAAACAGCTAACATATTTATGCTGGCAGGACTGTCAGTGCATTTTTGTTATGAGAAGCTTGGAGGTCTGCTACAAATAATCTCCAAAGAATAACTCTAATTAGCGGCTAAAGTTGGCATATTTCCTGCTATCTGAAATTAGATCAGAGAGTTAGGCTGAGATGAAAAAGCCCTATTAACTCCCTAGGCTTCCAGTTCCTGTTTGTTGGTGGAAATTAATGTTTTGAACTTTATCAACTATTATCTAAAGAAGTCTGGAGTCAGTGGTAACAGAGTGATTTGAGAGAGACTTTACTGCCAGTTGTTCTATTGAAGTACCATAGGCACTCTACATAAATATCCACAAGAAAACTTTATTTAATGATTACATACAGCTGAACAATAGTCAGGAAAGACGGTCTAGTGGCCAGCATGCCAGCCTGGCAATTATAAGGAGTGGGAGACATTCCTTGCTCTAAGGTACTATTTAATCATTTCTGCATGACCCAGAAAAACTCACTCTTTGGGGGAGGTTGAAAGTGGGGGAGAATAAAACAGGTTGGCTATAGTTAAGCAAATCTTTGTTTTTCCTACAGCTTATTGAAACAGAGAGGCTCCTTCAGACAAAGAAGCCATTTTTTTGTGTTCGGTGACTACAGTTAGCCTTTGTGTAGACATCCATTTGTCATCTGTAAAACAGAAATATCACTGCTCCACCTCATGGGAACATTAGACAGATGAACACTTTCCTCTGCTTCCTAGAGACCTCGACCCGCCCTGGACAGGCACAGTAGAAGCAAACACCATAACCCTCTCCCCACATGGCTCTCCAGCTTCCCTAGGGCCTTTGGTGCCGAGACTGGGCTTTACATTTCAGTTTGCCTTCCACACAACTTCAGCAGCTCTGAGGTTTGCCATGGATGCATGTTCTTCTCCTTTTTTTAGCTCTGCACAACTTGGAAGATATTAAAATGCATAAGCTTCATTTAAACATCAGGACAAGAAAGGGACAGGTAGAAAGGCAGCAGAAAAGAAGGGACAAGAAATCGTCCTCTTGGGAAGTATATCTACAGTTCAGTTCTTAGAATTTCTAAACAAGGAAGATATTTGTCAAGTTTTATTTTGCTCAACAAAACATATGGGAAGTGAGGCAATTTTTACATCCTAGGGCTAAGCACAGAAAACCAACATAATTCTAGAGTTAACATGTAAACAAAGGAGGAAATATGTTATTAGGTCAGGCTACTTCTGTTTAGACAGAGCCATAGAGAATTTAGGCTATCTTTTAGTTCTGGTAATCAGCCTGAGCAGACAAATCAATGTCTTAAGCTCTTAATAGCCGCAGAAAAAAGTAAAGTCAGGCTTACGTTTCAAAAGCAAATTGTGGTTTTAAAGCAATCCATTATCCCATCAGGTAATGTGGAAATTTTCTGCAAAATCCATCTACCACAACAGAAAGATTGACAATTTAATAAAATTCTCAGTGAAACTGCATCTTCACAGACAGAATGCCAGTGCACAATCTCCCTCTCCTCCATACCACAAAGTGTACCACACAGACCCTTGCATTTACAAGTTGAGATGACTCTTCTCCATCTTTCATTTCTAGCATGAGTGCTTCTTTACACTCTCTCTCTAGTTTTCCTCCTGAAGAGTACAGACAGGATCGCTATAAAAAGACTTCAAGGGCAACAGGAAGAATCTACAACCTTAAGCTTGTCTTCATAGCATAGTCAACATAACTGATCTCTCAGGAGTGAATCCCATCCAATCAATCAGCCCTTTTCTTAGAGCCTGACAATGGTTTAGAGCTGAGTTGGTGGCAACAAAGAAGCCAGGGGCCAAAATTCAAGTGTAATTCATCCTCTTAGCAACCCAAACACCCTACAGGAGGGAATGTAGGCGACACCCAGTCTCATACTGCCGGAGTTGCAGTACCATCCCAAAGGTTCATTCCCAGGACATTTAAGCAATTTCTCTCAGTATCTTCCAGCAAACAGCAGCGTTTCACTGCGGGGGAAGCGGCTGGTGCACCTCTGAAGTCTCATGATTGAATACAGGTATGCGCAGGGTGAACAAGGCAGCAGGGCTGAGTCCTAGGGCAGAAGTCTGCACAAGCAGGCTCATTTCTGTCACCATAACATCAGATGACTAACGCAGAACTACTCTACATTGCCAGCAGAGCAATGAGTGAATTGAATGAGCTTCCAGCCACTAACCAGAATCTTACTTGCACGCTGCAGTACTTTGCACAAAACTGTTTGTACAGTTACTATGAATTTCATATGTCTCTGTGGATGTTATCTGTACCCCGTATTCTTGGGGGATTAAATAATCCATTTGGTAGGAAGACACAGACACTGGCAGGGTTGCCCAGAAATGTGAGATCAAGCAATAAAGAATCCCTCACCTGGTCTGATGAAGGAAACAATGAGCCTTCAGCCAACAGAATGTGTTTGACTTTGGACATGCTCTGCAGAAACACACCAAGAGTGAGGGCTTTAAAAACTCAGGTTGAGATAGTATCAGTTAAAACAGCAGTGTTCTCCACTCAAGCAAACACTGGTGGAGAGTGTTTAACAAAGGGGAATTCTTCAGCCGAAAGGAGTCCATTTCTTGCCGGAGAGCAACATGGAGAGACCTGGTCTTTCCTGGGAATTTAAACCAAACCCAAGGACACAATCAGAATCAGACTGAATTTTCAAAAATCTGATGCTTAATATAGATTTGTTATATTTTACATTTTAAATCTGTGGGTGTTTATTTTGTTAAGCCTCTTTCCTTAGAGTAACAATCTGTTGTTGTCCAAGGGTGTAACTGGTGGAGTTTGGGGGTTTGAACAGAAGTTCAAACTTGAGTTTAACAGAAGGCCTGCAGGGTTCAATGCCAGGGGTAATAAGGACACTCAGAACTATTAAAAAGCTGTGTCTTTATGTAGAACCGGGAAATTAATGCCTACGGAATAATGTACTTTGAACTAGTCGCAAGAGGCTGGAGAACATTAAAAGAGAAGGATGAGACCTGTTTTTAACACAGATGATATATGCTTTTACTAAAGGACATGTTACTATTCTGAAGCAGTTTTCCAGCTGCAGTTAATAAGCTCTGGGTTCAGCTCCCTTTGAGAGAACACAAAGTAGCTCTTTATTATTTCCCACCCTAGAAATGGCTTCACTTTGGTCTGCTCCCCACCACTGCAGTAGCCCTAAGGGAATCTTTAGCTTACTGGACATTCTTGTTATTTGAACTCTTAAGATTTGGTAGAGCGGCATAGAGAAGATATGACATCTTGAAGAAGTTAACCCGTTATTTCCAGAACCAGGGCAAATGAAACAGGCCAGCCTGTACTCTCTGTATTGGGAAGGCTGCTCTACAATACTCCAAGACCTTTTCTTTTGCTGATCCTCTCCTCGTGTCCTCAATAAAAAAGCAGGGGCAGCATGTCTACACCTCTAGCACAGTGAAAGAGCAAGTTCACAAGGGCTTGTGGGCATTGCATGCTCCATGTCCTGTCCATATGTGCATAGCCTGTGCAAGGAAGGCTAGATGAGCTAATGCACACTCAGACACCTGCTCTCTTGGGTGTGCTCCAGGCATTCTTGTATCACTGAAGCAAGTCTTGAGACCCTGGAGCTGCCCTAAAAATCAGTATAGGCACAGCAAGCATGCCAGCAATTTCTAAGCTTCCCAGTGATAAATTTGCTGGATTCTCTAACCTAAAATGTACAATACCAACCAAGGACAAAATGAGTGAGTGCCAAAGAGTACTACTTCTCTGTTCACACCACTGTAGGAAGGAAAGCCTTTCTGTTAGTATATTTAGCTAAATAACCTGTTAATTTGGTTTTATAAATGGTTAGCTCTTCCCCAAGTGCTTTACAAGAAAAGCTGTGTTTAGTGGTGTTGTTGTTGTTTTAATATATATGCTCTTATTTATTTATGAAGGTAGCATTAAGAAATATACCTTGGGTATTGAGCAGAAGGAGCTGAGTCTTATGGTGGTTTTAAAGGACCTTTGTTCCCTGCCTCTGGCAGCTATATCAAGTATTCCTCAACCTGACTCTTCCATGGAGTTTACCTGAAAGGAGGTAGCACAGGTCAGGATCTAGAATTGTCATGGAATTTACAGAGCAAAATTACAGAGTACAGTAAAAACAGAAGTTGAGAAATTTTGAGGAAAATGCAACAAAACAGTACAACAGATTTCAAGTCCAGTAGATATCTCTGCATGTTACTATCTTAAGTCACACTCTACTATTTCAATTGAGTTTGAATGTTGCTTTCAGCATGCAGGCTGTTATCTACATCTTTCTCAACCTCCTATTACTGAAGAGGAAGCAAGTGCATGTATCGAGATACTTGTCCATCCTTCACTGATCTCTAAAGTAATTATAGAGCTCTCTTGTAGTTGAGACATTATTCTGCACAATATAAAAAATGTTAAGTCCAAGTTATTATAAAGTGCACTGAATAAAAATTTCGAATACTTGAGACAAATTGAAGGAATAGTGTGTTAGAATGGCAGAAGAATGTTGAAATTATTCCCTAAGACACTGAAGACTTCAGACTCAAGCAGAAGAAGAGATAGGGGATCCCAAAACTGTGTGATTTTATAGAAGTTGTGAATGAGAAATCACACATTAGGTTATGGAAAGCTGACCTTTTTTTTTCTGTACAAACATTTGGTAGCCAGGTTCTGGACAGTACTAAGGAATCACTAGAGACCAAGAAATAGGAGAGCTAGAGATACGATATCACTGGCACCAGTGTTGATGCAAAAAGCTGCATAGTCATGGGTTGATGCAAGTGACACAACTGGATGATTTTTTAAATTTCATTTTCTAAAATTGAAACAGTGTTGTTTTTCATAAAAGCATCTTCTCTGTGTTTCATTGCAGTGCTACAGATGAATAGAAGTAAGGTAAATCATCTCCTGTTGAATCTGAGTTTTTGCAAAAGACTTTTAAGAATCATCTTTCTGCCTGTAGCACAGGTAAAGTTAAATTTCTGAGTTTATTTCTTTAAATCATGTATACATGTGAAGAAAGGCATTGCCAAAAGAGGTTTCCACTTCAGTGCACTGAATATTTTGATTATTCTCAAGCTTAACAGCAAATCCAAGGTCAAAATCAACACACACAAAATCCACAGAGCAACACAAGCAGAAATTATGAACCATACCTCACTGGAACTGCTGGAGATCAGGTCTGAATGCAGCATTTGCATTTGGCAAGATGTGTTTTCTCTATCACTAACTTTGGAAAGTTTTGTTACAGCAGAATTTTGCATGCTGTTTTCATGATGGAATAGTCTTATTAACATCATAATCCAATACCACTTTATCTCACTTAGTCTTTATATCCCTAAATGATCCAAAAATTATTGCGGTGTAGCCAATTTCATTAACTGATACATTGCACGAGACACTGTGTAAAACAGATGTCACATACTAACATGGCCTAGCACAAATAAAGTGCAAGGGAAAAGACTGATGCTTTCTCTGTGATTTAATACCACTAAGACTAGAGCAACAGGTGGATTTATGACAATCCCCATATGCATGTCTCATAAGAAAGCACAGCAGTGAACTTTCCAGTGTTAATGTGAAGCCTGTGGAATGAAGTTAACTGACTGGTTTGGCTAGATGTTGGAACAACTCTATCAGCTTCTTTGCCTCACTGCTAAAGCAGTTCTGATAAAAAACAGCACAAGTGTAGAGTAAGATTTAGCAAAGCCTACCTGAGGTATCATCTCCAATTGACTAATCTCCTGCTTGAAAGATAAACTCTCTATGTTAATCTCACCCCAGAATAGCAACATAGGATTCTAAATTTGCTATTGTTATGGCTATCAGAGCAAATCTGACCAGGTCATATCAGAGTCAATGAGGACTAGAAGTGTCTTGTCAGTACATTTGAGAGCAAACAGTAAGCAAAGAGGATGCCTACAAATCTCTCTTGACACCTAAGAACCCTAACCTCAGCTACAATCAGTTGTTTCTGGTTCAAGGATCCATGTTGCAGCCAAATATCTTTTTTCTTTGGTAGTGCAAATGTTAGAAGAATAAATATTAAGAGCTCTTAGGGGCTCTGACCAACGGTATGGATACTTTTACTGGGAAAATTCCTACTTCTGCTGGATTGCCTACTTTTGCTTCTGCTCTGTGCTACAAGTGTCATGTAAGACAAAGAGAAAAGGGCCTAAGGACTGGACTGAGTCTTTCTAACTGCCAAAGTACTTGCAACATACTGCAACATCTGCACTTTTTCTGGATCAGACCTCACCAATATTAGAGAATCAGCTTCTGGAACTGGCTGAAAAGCACAGATGATGTAGCCAGACCAGAACTCCAGATCACACGCCCAGACTGGCATGTTGGCTCAGCATTTTGACAGCAGTGCAGAAAACTTGTGATTATTTTTGTCATTAAAAGAAATGCAGATGGTATATAGCTGGAGTACTGCTATCAAGTTCTAGCCTATAGCCCTTATAATGTGCCAACCAGGAACCACCATATCCCCACAGTACTCAACAATAATTTATTCTTTTTATTATCAAAAGTCACATATGTCCCTTAAAAACTTTTTTTTCAAGGACTCCACAATTGATTCAGCTAAGAAAAATCTAATTTTACTGTAGCTAGTAAATAGAGGTCTGATTCAGCTCTCCTCAAAGCTGGATGCAAAATGGGATTTTGCCATGAGAAAGATAAGGGATAGGACAAGCATTGGGCTGGCCTGCAATGGGAAAAGGAGGGTAAGGAACATCTTGAGCATCTTGGAGACCATTGCTGGAAGTTTCTTGTGTAGAGGAGAAAAGTTTTCAGCCATGGTGGATTGACCCTGGCCAGAAGCAAGCAGCCACACACCCTCTAACTCACCCTACCCTTTTCATTGGGATGGGGGACAAAATAGGAGGAACAAAAGACAGGAAACTCATAAGTCAAGATAAAGACAGTTTAATAGCTGAAGGAAAGAAGATATGAAGCAGCAATGCAAAGGCAATCACTCACTGGCTCCCACCAGCAGACCGATGCCCAACCAGTCTCTGAGCAATGTCCACCTTGGAGGAAAAAGCCTTCACCTCCTTCTTGCTCTACCACAGCTTTTATTGCTGAACATGACGTTTTATGGGATAAGATACCCCTTTGGTCAATTCAGGTCAGCTGTCCTGCTGTGTCACTTACCAACCACCAACCTACTCTTTGACAGAGGAGTTAGAGTGGGAAAAAGCAAGCCATGACACTGTGCAAATACTGTTTAGCCAGAGGCAAAACACTAGCTGGTTATCAATACTGCTTTAGCCACAAATTCTGAACACAGCACTATATAGGCTGATATGAAGAAAGTTATATCCTGCTCAGCCAGGCCCAATACATCAACTTAGGCAAAACAAATTCCCCAGCGCTCCCCTTAACTTTTAGCTTGAATAAAAGAAAAGGAAGAAAATCAATGTCTTCCTTGGTAACACAGTGACTAAAGTTGTTTTCCAAGCAAATGGGCAATTTGGGAATGATATTACTACACAATTCATCAGATTGGCATAGCATATTGAAATGCTAATCCATCATTTCTTCGTTGCATTAAGAAATCATTCTTGAGTTTGGGCCCAGGCAGGAGTATGCTGCATATAACTAATGCAGAGAGTTTGAAACTGTACCCTCAAGAAAATATCCCTCATTCTAATTGGGACACAATTAAGGACTGTTGGTGTGTTCCTAACCAATGTCATTTTTATATATGGCTGTGTAAGATACCATATCTAGAATGCAGGAGATCTGGTTTGGCATCCAGACCTCTGGACTATCTCTCTTTTAGGGCAAAACGGTGTTGCTTGCCAGTCAGTGCAGTCACTTTAAAGCTGTTCTTATGATGAATTGCACAGCACTGTACAACAAAAATTGGTCTTCAGTGCTTTACACTGGCTGCCACTTCTTAATCAAATCATTTGAAACACCAATATAAAACCTGCTAAAATCCAGTAGTTACGGTTGTGGGATTACAGCTCTTCAGATCAGGAATCCACGACTCCTAAAGGGAAGGAAGGATGCCACATAAAATACTGGTGACTATAGTTAACTAAAGTGTGTATAGGGGGTAGGGGGATGGGCGTGGGGAGTAATTAAATAATGGAATCCTGTTTCATCAGGCAGGATAATTAAAAGCGAAGACAAGGAGTTCCTGTTCCATAGATTGCTCAATGGTGCAAGATCACAACAGCCATAGGTGGAACATGAAAAAATACAAAATTTCCACAAAGAGGGATACAATTTATGTGTGATACATATCTTAAAGTCATCGGAGGACTGAGAACCTGAGAACAGACACCATAAGACTGAACTTGACGGACAAACCACTGCTAGATGACAGACCAAGGAGTTTTTGGTAGTTTTGATCTGACAGTAAAAACAACCTTTCTTTTCTAGTGCAGCCAGCTCGGGGCAAGACAAAGGCAACATTACAGCTGCCCAGAGGGAAAATACTGAGGTCCCTCCTATATTGCCTGGGGAGAACTCAGGTACCCATGTTTCTAATCTCAGATCTGTTACAGTTTTACAGTGTAATCCTTGCCAAATCATCTCAGAGCAAAATTGAAGTCACATAGCCCTTCCCAGATCATCATAGGGAATTTTGCAATCTGCAAAACATTTGAAATGTACAAAAGCCATAAGTACTTGGTGGTATTTGTCTCCAGTATGAGTGAGCTTCTTCGTGGTGGCAATTTTTGCCTCTCTCCTGAGCTGGAGATAGAAGGAGAATATCAGCACAGCTACTCTTGATACAACATTTTATAATGCAGTTCATTGTTCTGCTTGACGCTGGGGTAAGATTTACTGAAGGTCTTGAGGACTGAGGTATGCCTAGAATCACTTGGAGGACATTTAAATCTTCTCTATGCTTGACATATAATAGGCACCTGAAAAAGGGAAGGGGTAGTCCATGGATCCTGGGTGGATCCAGCGAACACAATCTTTTACACTGGGAAAACTGCAAGACCAATTGTTTTTCTACAAGTGATGATGACATTGATTGGAGAAGGAGGAGGCTGCTTCAGTGCTCTGCCTGTGAGCTGGCAAGCATGTTCTTTTCATCTACCTCCACCCCAGCAATACAGGCTCCAAGCCTGCCTGGAGGAAACAGAGAAAAAAGTTTCACTCCCCATGTACACAATATTACAAATGGAGCATTAGTTTCCTCACAGGTATTATAAAGGTTAAGAAAAACATTTTTAGGTTGAAAGACAGTATCAAAGCATTCTTCAGTTCTTTATTCAAAGACAATGATGAAGGAAAAACCTTGGAAATGGAAGCAGGGGATCTCACTAGCTCAGCTGAATAAAAGATCAGAAGAGGAAAAGCTGTGTGAAATAATTCTCCACCTAGAACTGAATCTGCATTTAAACTCAGTTTATAGACAAATGAATGATGGAAACCAGCTTAAGGTAAGCAAGCTGCAATCACCATCATTATTATTATATGAGAAAATACAATCACAATAGTCAAAATACTCACTAAAAATACCACCTTCGGCCCAATTCTTCCCTTAAAGTAATTTTATGTTTATGCAATTTCAATTTGGGAAAGATGCACTGAATTTCATGTCCACCTACAAAGAAAACAATATTTTTTTTGAAGGGCATGCTTTCATTTGAAGATCCAGAAACACCAATGCTGATCCAGCAGAAGACAGAACTGATTTGCTCCAGTAAATGTATTTATACAAAGTGAACTATCCTGATATTAGATTAAAAAACACTATGCTTAGTCTCTAGCAAAAACATGATCATATACAAGTATATTTTAATTGTAACTAATCTATTTATTATTATGGATCTAAAAGGAACCTAGACATATGTATGGGGCTGTCTGAACCTGAAGAGATTATAAAACTTAACATGCAGGCGACTGATGCAAAACATTTAATGCAAGTGAAGCCTTGGTAATAACAAAGTGAAGTCTGCCATAACTAGTAACGAAGACATGTCAGAACAAAAGGGGTTCCAAATTTGAGGCAGCATTTCTCAGTGAAATATGAACTTCTGGTCTCTGAGACTTGAACACATGACAAGTCAACCACTGAAATGGCCAGAATAATCTAGTAATATTGTCATTGAGCACAGATCAAACCAATTTTTTTTCCTTGTAAATTAAAAACACGTACCACCTAGTTCTCAACAAAAATTACACACATAGTGTTTGCTATATTGCTGCATCAGACCTAGCTGACACCTGGCTAGGTATTCAGAATGGTTGCCTTTCCATTTACATGTCAATGGTGCAACTGATGTTATGAAACGGTCTAATTTACAAATGCAGAGATACTGAAAAAGTCATTTATATAAACATACTTCTCCTCCAGACTGCACAACATATTCAGTATTTATCATGAGTATTGCTCAGGAAGCATTCATGACTGGTCCCAGTAACTCGCATCGTGTGCTCATTGCAGCCACAAAGCCATCTGCTTCCTGACCGAATGATTCCCAGGCCACAGGCAGCCCTCCCCATGTTCTGATTCAAACATATAAATATTCACACCAGCATTCACAGATGGATATATGTTGGCAGGAGTATCTATAACACTTTCCTTCCTGGGAACTAAAGCTTTTTACAAAATAAATCTGTGGTGGTAAGAGAAAAGGGGTCAGGCATTTTGTAAGGCAGTTGTATGGGAATGTATATTTGGAAACCTGCCTTTTTCTAAGTGATACTCACCCACCTTTAATCACAGTCATTCCACTTAAAAGAGGAAAAAAATAGTCACAGCAAAACCTTCTTCTTATCACATACATCTCCATCACATCTGTCACTCCCAAGGCTTTTCCACCTAATAATTCTCAAACCATGCCAACAAGAACAATCCTCAAAGAAATCATAAACCCTAAACAAACAGAACAAGTTGATCTATTGAAATTTTAAAAGGCTGTAATGTCATAACAGGCCTGTACAGATCTAATAGAATACTGATGTTAAAAGTCGAGGTCACCCAAGGCCCCCAAGCCTGAAGCCTGTTTGTATGTAGCAGTTGTCCACTATATTTCACATCACTTTGGTTCTTCCTTCATTTGTGTGTCAAATGCCTTTGATGAAAGAGGTAATTAAATATTTCTGAGGCTATTTGCATTTAGTATTATGGTTTTAATTAAAATAAATAATGCAGTAACAAAACTCAGCTGTCTGACTACCAACACCCCCACTTTTCTTGCTCTTTTTTTTCCTTCTAAATGAAAAGCAACACAGGGCAAGGACCTAGTTTCAGCTTTGCCCTTGAAAATCAGGGCATGTTGCACGGTGTGTTTTGAATTCAGTTCGCACTCCCAGCACACATGCACACAGCTGTCAGCCCACTTCAATAGCAAAAGCAGACTAAGATTAGAGTAGCAAATGCCCATGACCTTGAGAATTATCACTACTGATATAACAAGTCTCTTCTTGGTGTGTAGGCACATTCAGGAAGTTAAACTATTAGAGTCTGCTCCTCACAGCTATTGTTGTATCTCCTGGAAAACTCGAGCAACGCTATTTTTAAACCTGTACGGCTTCAGGGTCAAAATGTACTTGCAAAAAATTCTTAACAACTAATAGTTCTCCTCTCCTGCAGATACTTAGTGACTTTGCTGGTTTTCTTTTACATAGAAAAGACTCAGAAATGACAATGATATTGCATAAAACCATAACCAGATGTACTATACTGAACATGGTGGTTCGCATGTGCTCTAAAACAAATTGAAGTTTCAGTTCCCAGGCAGATCTGTACTCAGTAATAAGTTCCTGAGAATAGGTACTACTAGCCAGTGTAGCAGAAATTCAAAGAAACCCTTTTCAAAGCTTCATGCTTCCCTTTCAGATCCATTTCTCTGTGCTTGGGGCCAAAGAATAGTTTAAAAATTAAATCTTAACAAGTAAAAACGACCTTGCATTCCAGGAGGAAGACAGTGAAGGGAAAGGAAGACACATATCCATAGGAAGCACAGGGGTATGTGCAGCCAAAGTTCATGATAGGTCTTGTTTTTTTCTAAACCTCAGCTTCTCCTCGATTTTGTTTGTTTATTAACAGCCTTATGTCTAGCTGTTAATAAGGCAGAGAATATCCTTAAAATATTAAATGAACTACATAACTGTAGCTCTTCCAGCTTTCTCACAGCATTGCATATTTAATGTTTCTCTTTAGGCTGCAGATCCTGAGAGGTTAGAGGAATGATAAGGCAAGATTTTCCATTTCCAGTAGAAACAGTTTCTTTTTATCTTCCATGGTTTCAGGGAAAAAGCACTCACAAATGTATTTCAAAAGCACTCTACAGGTTGAGAAACTGGGGAGGAAGGAAATCCCAAGGGTGTTATTGTACATAACCCCACAGTATGGGGCTGGGGGCAGGGAGGGGGAAATTAGAATACTCATGTTGTGAGAAGTACTGGAGCTGGCGGGGTGACCTGACTTTGAAGACCACCTGCAAACAACAACCTTAATTTCATGTACTGATGTTTCAGATGCAAAGGATGATACTTCAGGTGGCAACACTGTTTATGATGCCACTCAGGTGGAAAAGAGAGGACTGATCACATGAGCAAGATTTACATCAGGCACGGTTTGTATAATTCAAACTACCTGTACATCATTTGTGGTGGTTCAGACTACCAAAGATGAGCTCAAAAAGCTAAAATTTAAAACTCCAAACCTTTTATGCTGTACAGCAGGGTTACAGCAAGGTGTAAGTCCTTCTCTTTGAAGAGGAACTCGACTTTTATAAGCCTGGGACACCAATTGGACAGAGGTGTTCCAAATAAATGTTACAGAAAAATGCACAGAGATAGCACAGAAAAGAGACAAAGAAGGGACAGATGATTGTAAAGGGCGATCCTAGTCTCTCTATACAGAGGTGTTATTTGCTAGCAATAGCTTTATTAATGGCTCTATCAATCTCTCTTTCAACATAATAGAGTATTTTTGCCACAATTTCCCACTCTCTCTGCTGAGCTGTATCAGGGGAAGAAACAGTGACTGGCATGCTAAATTTGAGTGTCACACTGACATGCTTGGCACAGGATGAAATGTCTGTGCTAGAAGCTAGAAGCTGCAAGTGGAGCTGTGTTCACATCACCAGTTCCTAGCTGATGAAGCACACTAGGGCTGCGGGCAAGGTATCAAATCAAACTGAACATGCTCTGCTGGGCTTGCTCACTTAGTCCCAGCAGAAGCAGTGGCCAGGGCCAGCAGCAGAGTGGTAAAAAAAAGCACTGGTAGCATCATGGGGGTCACGGAGCAAGGCATGCGGGAGGGGAAGGACCAGGGAAGATAAGAAGGCAACAGTAGCTATTTCATGCAACAGAAGTGGGACACCGGCTTGAAGAGGACAAACGCCAGCAGAGCAGAAGGTTGAGGCAGTCACAACTGTGAGTGTCATTCTAAAAGCTTTGGGAACCAGCAGTCTATTCATTTGTCCCCTTTGTTGCTATCACCAGCAGAGCTGAACCAAAGGTAGCAACAGTGGGGAGTTTGGGCAGAAGTTTTCCAGTCTGGACACAGCCCACGGTTCTATTATGCCTCTCTATAATGAAGCATTTCACTGATGCCAAGACAGTTCAAAGAGCAGATACTCTGAAAACAATATTCTCAGCTGTGTTTTTCAGCAAACTGCCTCACGAGCAAGACTCACTCACAATTAGTTATGTTGGCAGCCAGCACTACACTGTACCTAGTGAGACACATACAGTAACTGAATGTGACATGCCACCACAATGACAGATCAAACTAGGACATTTGGGAAGACAAAGTGCTCCAATACGAGAGGCTTAAAGAGGCACTAAAGAATTTATGGAGAATGAAATGTAACTTCAGGGAGGGTGATGAAATTATAAGCCTCACCAAGAGCAAACACAGAGCCAAATGGCAGGATCATATAATCCCGTGCTACTGACAGACAGCCTTGCTGGGAGTCTCAATACATTCATCTTCTTAACTGAAGCTGAGCTGAACTGATTTGACCACATTATTACCATCAGACAAAAAAAATATTCAGAAAGAAAATTTTTAAACTTTTTAAAGTGTTTGGGTTTTTTTTTAAATTAAGAATGATGTTTATCATTGCTGTTAAATGCAATTAGTGAGTAGGAGTTGGTAGAAGTTTTTCATCAGAACTTTTTTTATTCTTTTCAGTATATATATATTTTTTAAAAGTTGTTTGCTTTCCTTTAAATGTTTTAAAATTTTCACTTCCAAAAAATAGAAAGGATTTTAAAGAGAAAAAAAAAGTGCTCTTCCCTCCAAAAATCCCCAGCTGTGTTTTCAGTGAAAGTCCACTCCCTTCCTTGTCATCACACAGTGCCTTACTTCAAATTGCCCTCCTTACTACAAAGACCAAGAGTCTGGTGCAGTGGTGGTTGACTTGACTTTAATGAGAGCTGAAAGCACTCAGTTCTCTGTGGAAATGACTCAATGCCTCACAGTGTAAGTCGTTAAGATGTGGAGTGGAGCGATGCCTTTATTCCAGCTTGCTACCTGCAGGCAGGAGGATGTATCACTAGCAGCACTGGGCAACTACTGTTCTTTTTCTGCATGAGGAGCAATAGCATTAAGGAGTCTCTGGCTGGAACTGGGATACGCGGTAGTTTTTGTTATGTAAGACTGATCTGGTAGGCTCAGCCACCAACCAAATCAAACCCCTGCCAGTGTCTTTGGCTCAGTGCTGGCAAAGGCACCCCATGCTTTTGGCGTAAGTAAATGCTCCCCTGCAAATCAGCAGGACCAGGTTCATTCCCTCCCTACAGAAGACTTCCTACGAGACTCTAAAGTCACATAAGGACAGAGTTCTAAGCATACTTAATTTTTTCAATTTTAATGATTTTTAAATAATACCAACTGTGCATGTAGGTATCAATGTGTTAAGAAGGATAGTGCTTACACCAGCAGTGCAAGGAAGGGCAAAATGTGTGACCAAGACAAATGCATACAAATTGTGAGATGTTCAAATACACAACATGGGCCATGGAAACCGCACGCAGGTTCTGCTCTGTAATTCAGATCCTCGCCATAGAACAACTGTAACATTTTCAGCAACAAAAATTATCTCTCTAGTGTGTAAACATCCGTACCTACTTCCTACAGGTTTGTACCTTCTATTGGGAGTTCCTTCTCCTCCACTGCAATAACCTGAGCCTCACATGTTGCCTACATCATACCTGCCAGGCAAGAAATGCCATATGCTGTAGGTTATCCATGGATACTGGAATGCACATTGGCAGGGCAGTGTGTATGTGCTAAATGATTATTTAGCTTATGAAGTTGCCAAATTTTCATTTCCCACAGTCTGGGCAGTATTTGGATAGATTTTCCCTACCCTGATACCAGTTTATAAGTACTTAATTATCCTTGAGACAATTTCAAATTTGCCTGAAATGGGGAGAGAAGGCTCTAAACTACAACACTGTGGGCCTAAATCATCTAACAAGGAGCACTAGATGGCACCCATTGGTACGTCTGATAAAAAAATGCACTGCATTGTATTTTGAAAGATATGCAGACCAGAAAAGAGGAAAGGAAAGCCACCAGCCTGTCCTAGTCCATATAAAC
The DNA here is from genome assembly GCF_003984885.1 of Neopelma chrysocephalum. Classification (NCBI taxonomy): domain Eukaryota; kingdom Metazoa; phylum Chordata; class Aves; order Passeriformes; family Pipridae; genus Neopelma; species Neopelma chrysocephalum. The sequence goes on from NW_020897715.1 coordinate 7,969,597, forward strand.
AGAAGCCCGTGGAGTATTGGCTTATGTATGCCAAAAAGTCTCAAGAAAATCTACCTCTTCAACATGCACAATGTCACAGCACAGCCAGCATACATACAAGAATAAAACACTGTATTTGCAGAGACACACAAGATATTGGAGATGAACTGAGCCTCCATTTTCAGTCTCAACGTCACAGGTGCTTCCAAACACCTTAAACATTAATTTAGGGAGGAGATGGGTATACACTGAGACTACTCTCGTCTCTCACGTGACATGGAGTGCACAGCAATAATATGGAAGAAGAGGGACAGGAGAAGAAAAAAGAAAACTGCTTAGTCTTTCCAGGGTCCACTCTGTGTCTTGGTGTTACTGAGAGCCTGAACCTAGCCCTGGCCATGACAGCAAATAGAAGGCACCAGGGCAGATTACATGCAAAAAGGAGAATTACCAGGTGGACCCCAGTAGTAGATACTCATAAAGCGTATGGAGCACAAGGCCTTATGTTCTTCTCTCATTAGGAAAGTCAGAGGCTTGAAAGAGGCCTAAGGAGGACACTGTGAATTTTGAGTTGGCATAGGCTACTTCTCACAAGGGGGATTTCTTCAGCTCTCATAGGAGAACAGAGCTAGGCAGCAAATTAATGCCTCCATTCTCCTCTACTGTCCTTGGGGCTGTGATGTCCTCTCTTAGAGGACAAACCACGGAACAGCTCCCCCTGAACCTTCCTAAGTGCTCCTAAGAACCTGAGCTTATACTGGCCTCCTGCGTAGTGCCACGTTCCATTGAATTCAGGGAAGCTGTAGCATGTAAGGTTCCCAGTGGGGCCAAGACCACTCAGCACATTGCAGGAGGCAGTCACGAGCTTCCATAGCCCAACCTCCATTCGAGGCTGACAACAAAAATCCAACTGCTCGGGCACAGCTGCAGCAGCAGGGCCCCTTTTACTGAGCTTGTCTCTGATATGCCAAGCCCTGCTGAGCCTGTGGAAATCAGGTTTACAATAGCAGCTGCAGCCATTAGCTCCCTCTTTTGTGCTTTTCAGCATTATTATGCTGTTTGCGAACTTTGCTTTAAATGACCAGACTATAAGCTGGGAAAGATGAGACTTAGCAAAAAAAGAACATATACACAGTGACACACAAAGTGTGACAAACCCCAGTGGCAAAGTTGTGCTAATAGCTTGTTATTTAGTGACATAAAATCACTGCTAAGATAATACAGGCAGCCTAAACCTTTGACTGAGACAACAGACACACTCAAAAAAAGCCCCTTTCATGTAATTCCACACAGCAGTTAAATGCACACAGGACACAAAATCAACTCAAAGAAAACAACTTTCTGCCAGGAAAAAATATGCCCATTTTGCTCACATATGATGCACAGGGAGGGGGTAAAGCACTCCTCTCACAGAGACAAAAGGCTGAAGTGGTCTTTGGAAAAGTTTTGCTTTAAATTGGAATTCTGAAAGTGGCTCTTGGAAGAAGCTGTTCTTTGTTCACTCCCCTCTCTCACAGAGGAGAGCCTACTACTTTCAGCCTAAGTCTTGACCAGGACATCAGGAAGCAGCAAAAATAAAACTGAATATATGTATCTAAAAGTCCTGTTCGACATTTGAAAGCTGAACGAACTGTGGTTACTTAGTCACACACTAGCTGATGTGATTGCACTTGTGTAGTTGTCTAACATGGACACAGATCCAGTTCTCCGAAGGCACGCAACAGACCCCTGTGCATATGAAAATATAGCCTGTGTGGAGGATGCAGAGCCCACTGAGGCAGTAAATGTCCAACATAGCTTATTATTTCAGGCACCAAATGGTGTTTATGTGGCCCTGACTGCATTGAAGAGCCAGTGCAGATGTGGAAACAGTATGGTTATGTCCATGTGAAAATACACTTATGAACACACGGAGCGCTGTGCAGTCCTGCTATGTTGCTCTGCCTAGAGCCAGCTCAGGCTCAGAGCTGGTCCTGAGCTGACTCCATGCAGCTGTTCCTACAAATCTCTCCAGCACTCCTCAGCACACACAGGGTAGATTACCACAAGTGCAGCCCCGTCTCTCCATAACTATTCTACCTATGGATGCAAGCTGCCTCCAGGCATTTGTGCCTGTAAACCTTTCCAGATGGGAACGCACTGAACAGTAAAAAGACACCAGAGCTGGTTTACATGAGTCCTTCTTCATTCAGAAACAAGAATATCAAAGGTTCCATAATCCAGGATGTCTTTGCTCCCCATTGCTATATACAATGACAACCATGCAGGAGACATGCAGATACCAGTAATCCATCCATATCCATGCTAACAACATAGCTGAAGAGGCACAAGCGATGCTGTTAGAGGAACTGTGTTAATTTACATCATCTAAGGATCATTATCCGAGGGAATACACTAGAACAGGGGTGGCAAGGATTATTGCAGTCACAACCAAATTGTTTCTACTGAGCCAAAAGTACAATTTCTGATTTGGCAAGGCCAATAAACAACTGACCCACTTACACCCCTGTTTAAAGAGCTTGGCTCTGTAACCAGACCACACTTCACTCTATGGCAGCTAATTGTCTTGGATGACTGTTTATTTATATAAATAATTTACTTGTACATCCCACCAAGAAGACACCTGAGCCCTACATCATCTGCTAATGCTGACTTTAATGATCCATGTCCAGCACATGGGTACCATCATTCCCATTCTGCTCCCCCAGCCCCCCAATAAGTCCCTTGCCCATCTGTGCAGAACGACAGATTAAATGATCAAGGACTAACAATGGCAAGGCCCAGGACGATGCAACTTATCAGTCTGAACACAGTTCCTGAGGGATCTGACAGGCTTCCTCAGGGCAAGCATTCTGCAGATGAGGCCTCGCTACAGAAACCTACTGTCCTTGGTCTCTAGCGCAGGCAGATGAACTATCTGTAGTAAAACAGCTGGTCCAGTCAACTTAGGCTCTTCTTCTGATACTTGAAATGTAAATGTCTGGGGCCACATTTGTGGATGAGTCTATCATTTGGCTGGTTTCAGCGGGCAACAAATCTATTTCGATTCATGAAGCTGTTCGGATGTTTTCCTGATGCTTTAAAGCTCAGCCATGAAAACAGAACCACAATTATGTACTTTTTGTAAGGGATGAACCTAAGGCTCAGTAAAACCCTCAACTTTGAAAGCTTTAAAAACTTTCAAATTAGGCTGAAATCTAACCTTGTAAAAGGTGTGTATTTAGACCAGGTGCTTTTTAATCCATCACAAGTAACAGATATTTTTGACTGATGTGTTTGTATCTTCTCATAGTACCCGGATAGCACTGTAAGCTTTGAATACAAATGTAGGGATTTTATTTCCATCAGGAATATGACAGCTGCTTCATATTCATTGCCTGATGTATAATTTTAAAGAAGACTATGACAATGGAAACACTTACAGTTTGTCAAAATGCAGCTTAGTTCCATCTGAAAAGCATATGTTTGTTGCCACTCTATGTCCCAACAACTCTGTATAACACAGCCCAGTGCTTCAAGAATGGTGCTTTAATTTTCATAACACATTACTATCTATTAGTGAGACATTTGTGCCACTTTATTATCTCAGACTTTAAATACAACAGCATTCTCTAAGGGCCCATTTCTTCAGCTATGCCTGTCAGTACCCTTTCCTCACACATTTTGTCCCACTGAGGCCTGTTAGTTTAATTTTATGGATAAAAGTTTGCAAGATGAAGCTAGATTACTAGAGCGATGACAACCCACACATGGAGCTCAGAATATTTACAAAATAGTCTAAGTTGAACATAATGGTAGTGAAATGTTTATCACTGCTGGAACAGAAGAGAGCACTGCTATTGCTAATTCTCTCTGCTCTATAGCTAAACAATTTTAGTCTCTAGGATAGAGAGTAAAAAAATATTTACCAGCACAACATGCGTGCACTATATATACAACAGAGCTGCAAGGACACCACATGCAGATACCAAATGTCAGCATTGCAGCCTGGAGCAGGTGCTTGCATTCAAAACCAAATGTATTGGTAACCTTTCTGCCAGATGTATTTGGCAGAAAGCTCAGTGTTCATATATAGGTTCCTCTGTAGCCTCAAGAAGGCTACTTTAAATATTAACTAACATCAGGGATGTAGAAATATGTAAAGAACTTCCTTAACCACTTCAGGCAGATACTACTTACCCTTTGAAAATAGTTAAATGTGGATATAAAAGAAAAAAACCTTTTTAATATTAAAAAAACTGGGAAGGCAGGGGAAAGAAGTGCTACCTTATGGTGAAAAATAAAAAAACCAATATCTTCGTTTTTATATGTCAATACCAGTGACCACCAAATACCTGCTTTTCAAGTATTTCTGGCTGTATTACCTAGCTTTGGTTTGCTCACAAACCCTTGGTCACTTGACAAAGGCAAACACCTTTCTCATTTGCTATTGTTCCCCTTCCCCGTATCCTGTATTTGCTAACTACCTCCCCATTTGTTGGCAAACACTAGCAACATCCAATCAAGTCAGACAGGTCTATGCCCAGCCTCTCAGAGAATGTCTTGTCCTGAATTTCTGCAATATTTTATTACTCCATGACATTTTATGCCACAGGCCATATCAGTTAGAAGATATGACTCAGTTCTCTCTAGTAGGTGACAGGATTTCTCCTCTTTTAAATTCTTTCACTTCATCCTACCTTGCTATTCTCATGAATGATGTCTTCACACAGTCCTTCAGTAAACTTTTCTAGATACGCTTCTGGACTTCTCATTAGCTTTAACAGCAGTAGAGACACGTTTTCATTCTCCTGACCAAAACTTTTTGTAGCACAAATAAAAAAGAAACCCAATTTAGATTCCTATCAGACATCAGTTCTATTGTGATCAGCAGGAAGGTTTGTTAGCATTCACAATCCTGGTATACAAGTAACACCACAGTTAATAATCAATACTACACGTGGCTCACCCTTGATGCTTTACAAGACAAAATTGAGACGACTTCATGCAACATATCTTCACTCACAATGCTCTCAGTGAGATTACATGACCTCTGATACCACACAAAAAGATTAATATTAGTCACAGTTTATTCACCCATATATCTGAAATGCATGGGAGGTGCCATTTCAGCCAAAAATCACACATAATCTTTCTTCCCTCTGCTTCACCAACAGGTGGTGGAAGACAGCTCCTTATTGCTGGGGTCCAGACTACAGCCTTTCACGTGGGCATGACTGGAAAACTCAGTTTAGCAGAAAGAATGTGAAATAGCAACGCAGCTTTCTCCTTAGAGTGTGTATGAATAAACACTGCTTCAGACTCTCCATGGGGGTATGTGACTTCACTGTGTGTGTGACACAAGGCATTCATAACCAATTTACAACTAGAAGGTAGAAGCTGCAAAATTTTCTGATGGAGCAATAAGTCCTCTACTTCACCAGTGTGTGACCTGCTGGTGCTAGCAATACCTGCAGAAGAAAATTTGGGAAATATGTTTGAAAAGCAGATCCCCAACCTAGAGACACACTCACAGAGTGAAGAGTTCAGATTTCAGTACTTAAACTGACTGCTCCAGAGACACTACACTCAGAGATCCCACTAGACCTGGAACAAAATGGGGCTTTTTCAGCTAACCTAATGACAGACAGGATTGTACAGCTGTGTGTGCTACATATGTGTTTCTGCCCTCAACCCTCTATGTGGTTTAGAATAAGGCCTTTTTCAATACTGATAATTATATCAACTCATTCTGTAAGCTAAAAGGTCCTGAGAGCCCTGGGCAGCTGAAGTAATAATAAATTATATTAACCATTAATATCCCAAGAATATAAAAAGGTTAAGAAATGTGGTTATCTTTTTGTTTCCAGTTTTCAACAAAGAACAATAGGCTGTTTTCTCACTTGGCAGTCATGAGTTACAACTCCTTAGTCATAGAGAAGAACCCAGTCCATTACATTTTCTTGATGATTCAGGCAGACCTCCATATATTTTTCTTCACTTAAACATTTTGACTGATGATCAGATTAGTTTCAATTTATAGCTTCTTCCTCCCCTCCCAGCAAGGCTCTAAAACTGGTGTTAAGGCTAAAAAGCATGACAATTCACATATCCCACTTCTTACTTTTCAGTAAATAGCTCTCATGTGACTGCTTTTGCTTTTCTAGAGTCATCATCTTTCACTGCTTTTGCATCCAACAAGTTCCCCCAACCGTACATCTACTGCTGTCCCTGCTATAGCCTGTATTAGTTTGTCATCCCTCCCATACATAATATGCTAGTCTTCACTTTTTCCTTCAAGTCCCTAGTGACCCAGCATGTGTTTTGTTTGTGGTTTCAATAAAAACATTTGCCTCAGAATAAGGGAGATTCAGAAGATGCTGTAGATGAGGAACCAAGGATATACAGCCAAAATAATGGGAAAGCATTTCACCGGGATCTTGAAACACATGAGACAAAAGCCTGTACTGCAGTGGAGCCTCCACTGCCACCAGTCGCTGTGGAATGCTGCCTTCTGGAGGCTACAGACCACTGTGCTGTAGGACAAAAGGAAAGAGAAGGTTGGTGTGCCAAGCACAGCATACCAGCAACTACCCAGGGTATCAGGAAAAGAGATTTTCTCTTTTCAGTCTGTCATTAACTTGCTTTCCAGCCCCAAAGCCACTCAGCTTGTATGTTTTAGCACACAGTTTTTTCGTAAAGCAAGTAAAGCAGTACCTTTGTGAAATGCTTTGGGTAGGAAACATTTGGTAGGTCTTGTCTAGAAGCCATACAACTAAACGGGAGCCCTCCCTTCTGACTCCTGACAATCAGGTGTTCAAACTCATTGGTCCAAATAAACACTGTAGACCTACATGTACTTTGAGGTAGGAGTCCATGGTGACTTGCAGGAAAGTGTGGTTTTGCTCTGTGTACTCTGCAGATACAGAAGTGATCAGATCTATATAGACAGTTTGAGAAAAGTTCGGGGCTCAGACTTCCTCTAAGAGCTTCTACTGCTTCCAGAGGTTCTCATAAGTTTATCCTCATCTGTTAGGTGAAATGTTACATGAATCAAAGGAATCTAAGGGTCATGCTTTTTGGCAAATTCGCAGAGCAAATATACTTTTATTTCCAGAACAGAGGATTCAGTTATCTGTCCCACTAATTATTCTCCTCCGAATTCACTAAGTATAAAGAGTTTTTCACTCCCAAAATCCACTTTCTTATCTATTCTTCCCTCAGCCACAACCCTCCACAGGAGAGGTATAATGGATTTCTGGTTAGCATGGGAGATGCAATCTCATTTTTGTCCAGGATGGTACTAATGAAGCTCACCAGAGTGATTAATTTATCTTTTTCTTGATATATTTGCTCATGTCAACTCCAGGAAAGACTCTGTCAGTCAGGTTAATGTTAACACTACAGTATCAACTCTTCAAAGCTTTAACTAGATCAGATATGATACAGACATGACATGGGGATGATTTTCATCTATCTGACTCGAGGAAAGTGAAAATCAGGTGTAGGAGGCTTACTTTCTTCCCTTCTCTTTGTATCTCAACTCTCTCTCTCACATACTTTCAGACAACTGGTGAATATGCTGTGACAACTGGGAATGCATGTGTTTCTCAGATCCTCTTTAATTTGCCAGTGTGAAAATTTTTTGTCCCAGCACAGCCCTTGATCTCAGAATACAATAACATTAGAATAGTTAAAGTATGAAGAGTGACATAAATCATTAACAGCCCTTTACAGGCATACCCAATGGTAGACTTGCTATTCTTTTTAAAAGTGAATATACTTCCTAATTTAAAGTGCAGGAGATGTACAACTAAGAGGAAAAACAATAAAAAAATTAAAAAAAGATATATCCCTGTTTTCCCCAGGCATAAACATCCTTCTGTCATCTTCTTATCTGTGTTTCAAACATCTGGCTTTAGCTCATTAGACTCCCAACACAGATATAGTTGAGGGTGATGTATAGTGAAGAGGGGAGGAACAGCAGAAGCAAAATTCTCCTAAACACCTTCTGGGCCTGATTTAAAGAAGGTAGCAATCATGGGGAGCATCAGCTAAGAAAAGCTGCATCTTCAGCTAGCTACAGATACAAGGCTCAGTAAGATGAAGAGGCAGGATGCATGCTTCTAGATGGAGGCGCATGGAAAATAGAACATTTATGTGGGTGCAAGATAGAGATCATGCAAAAAAACCCTCACAAATAAATCTAAATACATTGCCTTTCTACGCATCTGATCTCTGTCTGCCCCTAGCACATCTTACCTCCCTTCTCCCACAAATTAAATTGGGGCCTGTGGATTGCAGACGTGTGGTCACCCTGACCAAATAGTAGCAACACTGAAAACCTATCTCTTCTTCCCTGCTATTTCCTATTTGTTGTTACCCACTGCTGGAAATCACTCCCCCAAAATTACGGGATGTGTGTCACAAACACATGCTGTTCTGCTGGGAGAGCTGCTTCACAGGAGCTTTCCCTAATCCACCTCAGAAAAAAACAGCAAGTTAGCTTAAAATGTTAACTGGGTGGTGCACCAAACACATCTAATGTTCCCTGATGTGCAGTTTAGGGAGTGCTCACACTAATCCCTGGGCTAGAGGGAATAATTTTTCATTTTGTGGGTAGTGATGAGAAGCCTGAGGCAAAAACCCAGCTAGCTAGGATGGGACTGAAAGGTGTTGATTTTTACTTTTGTCTTAAAGCAGAGATAAGGTTTAACATCTTTGAGATATGTTTAACAGACTGTGGTCAGCTACTCAACATGTTCTAATGTGAAAACTTCAAACCACATCTGAGAAAAACACAAAAATGCCGTCTAAAAATCATTGACTATCATACCACTTTCTTTATCTTGACAAAGGTCAAGACTTTCTTCTGCACCAAATGCCAGGTCCCCACACACCCTCCTCAGCTGAATCTTGCATGAGCATCTGCCATCATTCCTCATACTACTTTGGCTAAGAGTGCAATGCATCGTTCACACTAAATGTACAGCTTAATTCAGTCTTCTTGTGGTACCTCCACTATCACAAGGTTTGTCCCTTTCTGAGAGAAGTTAGTAGAAACAAAATTTTGGAAGGGATTTGTTAGTTTGATTTAGAAAGAGAATAAAGATATCTCACATTCAGAAAGATGCTAAAAGAACCTTGCAAACCACATTTGAAACACTAGTTCTTTTATAGCCACATCTCATCCAGCATGAAGAAGACATGAATCTCTTTACCAAAGATAGCAATATTACAGAACAAGAAGAGAGGACTGTAAAGATCCTGTCTTGGATCACCTAGACACTAATCCTACCACAACAATGAGTGAAAATACATATGTATCTTTAACTACCAAGAAATTTAACAAGCATGAACCTGGAATTTTAACCACAGTAACACATTTTGTAACTGTCTCCCCCATCACCTCAGTTGACGCAAATGGTCAAACTCTGTGTATGCCTCAGTAGAAGTCAGTGGCACATCACCATCCTCTGGGTCACCAGCACCATGCCCAGAAGTGTGCAAAATCACCATTCTTTCTATATTAAGATGGGAACTAGAGCTGGTTTAGTGGTTGGTGAAGGCTGCTGAGACAAGACTCCTGATTATGCTGCCCCAGAGAGCACAGGAGGTTTTGTGGGAAGTACAGGCTGATTCTATTTCAGTGTCTTCCACAAGACACCACAGCTGCACTGTCATTATGCAGGGTAGGGTCCCAGCTCTAAATGACACTTTCCGTTAAATTACGATTTTATTTTTTTAATCTGTCTCATCTTGTATAGGCAATTTCAACAAAAGAAAAACCTGGTTTAAAAATGAATTTTCTATTTTGGAAATAGTGAGGTCAAAGTATTTTTCAAACATGCAAAAGAGGGGTTATGTCTTCCCCATTCAGGAACTGTGGCCACTGAAACATGCACCAGCAATATCAAAATACCTACAGCACTGAGAAATGGAACAGAATTTTCAGGTTTGACTTTCATCAAAGCTCTCAACTGAAAACCAAAATGTTTGTTGATAACAAAATAGAAAAGTGAGACTCCTAGGATAATTGTTTTCTAACTATTTATAAGGTGTGGGGGTTTTGTTTGTTTCCCAAAAGGGAAAAATATTTTTTCTATGCAATGCTTTCAAGTGCAGTCAGCACAGGATCAAAATCCACTCTGTGTCTGGGATTTTGGGGAGGGTTGGGATTATGAAGGTTTGTCTGTCTAACTGAAATTGTAGTTTAAGTCTCTTTCTCAGAGTAAACTATTTGCACGTAACTGTTTTCAGGCCTGAGATATCCCAAATGTCACACCAGAACTGTCAATTCTGATTAGAGCTATAATAATGGAGCTATAATGGCCCATCTTCGCGAACGAAGATTCGGGGAAAGGTCTTTTACCTTTCCAGCCTGCGCAATGGATTTTTTAGGTGAGACACAGCCTGCGATTCTGATTAGAAGATTATTTATAAAGGACCAAATGGCAAAAAATAGAACGTGAAATCAGCATAGGTTACTATATCAAATGACTCAGGGAACACTTGACTTTTGAGACTAATTTCTTCTCTGTGTCACAAGGATCCTTAATTTATCACCTTCTAAGCACAAGATAAATCTCTGTTTTGTTCCTGGCATTTAGGGAAATCGCGCCTGCCGTGTGACAAAGGCACACATGAGCCAGCACTCTGCTGACCAGCTCATGCGAACAGCCGGCAAGCGGAGGGAGCTATCGGTCTATCGCTTCTGGTGGGCGGCTCCCGAAAACCTCTGCTATTTACCTTACCTCGGAGCAGAAATTGCAGCGTGAACATACTTTTAGCATGTCTTGGCACGAGCAACCCTGGGCTACGCCCTCAGGTGTGTGCAGATGGATCCTGATAGTCTGAGTAGGCGGCAACACTCGAAGGTCTCCGCAGAGCACAAACGTGACGGGAGGCCAGGCTACCGTGGTTGCTGACAGCCAGCACACCTTAGCTCTGCCCTGTATAGGCAAAGCTCCAAATGCTGCATGGAGAGGCAATGGAGTTATGTCAGGATGTCCTTAGCTTTCTACTGACCTGTCTCTTCATCTGAAAGTTATTTTCTCGACTCTTCATGTAGCTAGGCCAACTTTAAAAAAATAAAAAATTCAAATGGACAGATGGTGAGACCTGAGCAAACCAGAAATGAGTTTCAAGCAATGTTAGTACCCACTGGTGCTTTCAATGGGAAATTCAGTGTTAATCACTATGCCTGGCATGAACACTGGTTGGCAAATCTTGGCTATTTTAATTACTTTATTGATTATTTCCCTAAGTTGTCATTCTGAAATCTCAAAATGAAACACGACAAATTGCGGAAAAAATGCAAAGTTTGTTCTTTGTAAACATAGCTGTATAAGAAAGGACTCCCTGAATATCACAGCTCTAATGAGCACAGCTAGGTGCACATCTGTTTCTATTCACATGTGTTTTTGGAAATCTGTGCTCTTCTGCAAACATGTATTGCATGAAAATACCAAGTACAATGAAGAACTGATACTGAGTTATAACTGAGTTATGAAACTTCTAGAACAACACGCATGCATACTTGGTATGCAGTTCAAGTAAAGCAGTCCCTGACCCAGCAAAGCACTCCAACACATGCTTTATGTTAAGTCTGTGAATATTGTCACTGAAAGCAAATGAGACCACTTGGTGCTGGAAGTGCTTTGCTGGATTAAAGCCTAAAGAAAGAGGGAAACTGTACAAAAGACTTTTTATGACAAGTAGGAGAGAGAATTCCCACCAGTACTGTCAGAAACAAAATATGACTGGACACCTTCTCCACTAGGATTTCTAACTTCCATTTACCCATGTCACATAAACTGCAAATTCCCAGGAGTGAAAAAAAAAAAAGTTAAGTATTAAAAATATAAAAGAGTTAAGAGAAAAGGGGGAAACTATTTTCCCTTAAATCATAGTGAGTACTCCGTGACTTCAAGACAAAAAACCTACTTTTGCAATATATCACTACACTTTTAGGTGCCTGGAAAACTATGATCATAAAGGACAAACCCTCACCAGTTATAGGAAGCATTAGAATAGTGAAGGGCTTACAAAAAACAAAATAAAGGATAAAGACCCGATTCTTTCTAAAGCAAATGATCTTTTATATTACCTTGGTAGTGTATGGGCATCTTGGGAAAAATAAAAACTAGTTCAAAGTCACACAGAGGTAAGTACATGCAAAAACCACAAGCCAGGATAAGCTAGCATTTAGAGCTATACCAGAATACTGAGCAGCCAAGCTGGGGAGAGCAGCTCACAGAGATGTAGCAAAATGGATGTGATTTTAGTGCACCTCAGACCAGTGAAATGGTTCTGGTCTCCTGAAATGCAATCCCTCATCTCTTTTCTTCAGAGATGAGCAGATCTGCACTGTCCCCCCCACTCCCACTCTGAGACATAGGTAGGTGTCAGCAGTCAAGAAAAACAACATATCAAAATGGCTTATTCAAAAATGAAGAGCAAGGAGTGGAAAAAGACCAATCTTCATATACTTCAGCTTCACTCTTACTCTGCCACCTCACTCACTATGTGTGAATTGAGAGAGTCAGCATGACTGCATCATTAATTATACCTAAGGAAATGATTCTGCAAACAGTGCCCTTGTGTCAATAGTTTATAGATTTTCTGCGCTGAATCACAAAAGCTTGGTGTGAAAACATGGTGAGGAAAACAGCAAAGGTATCTTGACCAATTTGATGATTAAGCCCTGGTGAAAAGATGCACATCCTAAATAGAATCTTGCCAAAAACACTCTCTCCTTGTCCTGTGAAAAAGTGCTCATCCATTGGACAGCTAAAAGTTTGCAGTTTTTGTGTAACGTTTCATAGGTGAATTCAACATTTTATTTCTCTGCTTTGGTTCCGTGAAATATAGTTATCACCTATCATTTCACTCCCATGTAAAAAAGCCCCAGGCTGTTGTCAGAGTACCTCAGAGACATAAGTCTTTGACACAGATGGAAGCAGTAGCTGGTATAGTGGCAGCTCACCTTAATATCATGCTATCTTGGAACAAAATTCAGCCTTATCAATAATAAACAAAACTTGCATTTGAATACAGAAAAATGAAAATTATATTTTCTTAACTGGCGCTTGTTTGGGAGGTTTTTTTCTCCTTGTCTCATTTCCATAGACTTCCGGTAAATGTACTTTCACTGAGAGGATTTATTCAATTTTGCATCAGAGTACACTATTTTTTCCAGGAGGTCATTTTCAGAATATAAGGAAATATGGCAGTGATTTCCAGTACTTTGAGATGTGCATTTGGTACAACCTGTACACCTCTGATGTACATGTCATTCAGCTGAGGGCGGTATCTTGCACACAGTGACACGAACCCCTCATGGGAAACCCAACCACAGGCACATCTCAGCTCATGCACTCAGGATTCTCTCAGCCTCAGATATTAATCTCAGCATAATCATACAGAAAATGACAACTTTCTCAGTGTCAAAGATTATTTCCCTTGAGGCTTCTTAGTTCCTTCCTCTCAGATTATTTTCCTTCCTTCATACTCACGTCTTCATTCTCACCTACCTCTCCCCTTCCTCTTTTTTCAACTCTGTTGTCTACTTTATTCTTTCCCATCTTTCTGTCCTTCTTCTCTCCCCTCTTATTTAACCTTTCAGCAAAGAGAAGAGAATCTATCTCCACTACTTGTGTATATGTCCCCAATTAGACACCTGTATGGGACTTGATTAATGGATATCTGTCTTAAAATTCATACTGACACATTAAAAGAGAAATAGCAGCAAACTTGCAAGGAAAGATTAAATAGTTTTTGAAGATCTTTCTCAGAGAATCACCATTCACTCTTTTGACAGTGAGTTAGGGCACCAATTAAATGGAAATATCTTTATTTCTGTGATTCTGGGGGAAAAAACCTAAACACCTTAATGTAATTATTCCCGAGATTGAACAGTGATCCATTTGAGTAAAGGTGAATAAAGATGATGGGTTGAGCTTTGGTTTTACATACGTAAAATTGGTTCTCTTATCTCAGGACTGTTCTCTTACCATTAATCTTTTCCATCTGTTGTGTGAACTACTCTTTATTTGAGAACTTTTTCACATCAGTTTTGCGTGAAGAAAGAAATCAGACATACTTTACTGCTTAGCTATCCTGTTGAGGCCAAACAAACAGTCCCATTAGGTGACATCACCCTTACTAACCTTTAAGTAATTCCACCTACACAATGCTCCTTCAGCAGCACTTACACACAGTGAAACGGAACATTAAAAAAACAAAATCAGAAAATGTTGCCAGTTGAATTGAGTCATCTGTACTTCTGAACATCTCATGAACTATAATGTAACTCTAAGTTGAAATGAGACATATGAACCTGCACAACCATAAACTATGCACAAGCACTTAAATCTTGTGCATAGTTTTTGTATATACTGTTGTATAGATGCACCCGTGCCCTCACAAAATCATCCTATGAGACTGCAGTAACATTACGACTACATCATACATAAACTGAACAAGTTAACAAAACAGCGGTGACCTCCTTATACTGACAAATTATGTGAAGAGGCAGATAATTTCCCATTTTTTACAAAGTGAATTACCTAGGTACTGCTCCACACATGCAGTACTTAAAATTAAGATAAATATTCCACATTGGTTTCTCACATCACAGTTGCTGGCTGTTGACACTTCCATCTTTGCTGCCTGGGAGCTATCTGCTGGTTATCATCAAACCATTCGTGTGCACGAGAAGTGGTGCATATGCTCACCAAAACTGAGGTAGAAAGAGTTTATCCCTCTTTTGTCATTGCCTTAGGGGAAGGTGTCTGTAGAAGACTCTTAAGATGCCTCTTCCACTGCTGCAGTCACTGCGTTTTGGGCAATCCCTACCTTTATAGAACTTAATGAAGCTATTCTTAGTTAAACAAAGTCTAAATGAGATTCCATTATTCTTTCACCTCTGAAATACAGTACAAGCATGAATGGATATGTTCCAACATAAAAATATGAGCATTTCTTTGCCTGGTCTTATGTTGGCTTCTTACACAAGGGAAAAAAATTAAAACCAAAATTCTCAAATGTGGTAACTTTACTTACTTTTAATAAATTAAAATACAGGCAGTTTTCTTGAATTCTCTAGTAGTCTGGGTTTTTTTACACAAGATGATGTATGCTAGCTGTAGCATACCATAACACTACAAAGAGAAATAACACATAGATAAGAAATCAGCAGTTTTTTCATTCGAGAGATGTTAGTGTGCTGAAAAAGTAACTTTCAAAATGGGGGGGGGAAGTGTTTTTAGGAGATTTTCTTTCATCTTCTGTATTTCGTTTTTTACTCCAGCAGAGTTGCTTTTTTTTTTTTTTTTCAGTACAGTTCTCATAGCACGGTGTCTTTTGTCATTGATAACCTGACAGGGCATCATAGAGGTGCTCTAGCTACATCACTGGCTTGCTAAGAAGAACACAGTAACGATAGAAATCCATGACCACAATTTACTACTGGGATATCTCAAGTTTTTCCCAACTCTCCAAACTTCACTTATCCAGCTACCTATGGGTTTGCAGAACATTTACACAACTCTCATTTCTGGAATATCTGAGGGTCCAGATTTACAGGGACAGTTAAACTAATATAGATGGAGTTAGAGTGTTAGGGGGTTGGATTTTTTTTTGCAATATCTTAAATATCTAAATAAATTTATATTTGCACCTTTAGGCATTTCAGTCTGTTTGTATACTGTCCTAAATATTTTATGGACTAATGATTCTTTGTGAGGAGAGGCAGACACTGATCTCTGTGGTGACAGTGACAGGACCCGAGGGAATGGCCTGAAGTTGGGTCAGGGGTGGTTGTTGGATATTAGAGAAAGGTTCATCACCCAGAGGGTGACTGGGCACTGGAGCAGACTCCCCAGGGAAGTGGTCACAGAACCAATCCTGCCAGAGTTCAAGAAGTGTCTGGGCAATACTCTCAGGCACGTGGTGTGACACTTGGGGATGGTCCTGTGCAGGGCTAAGGGTTGGACTCTATGATCCTTGTGGGTCCCTTGCAGCTTGGCATATTCTATGATTCTGCGTGATTCTGTGGCTTGAATACATAGCTGTTGCTCTTAAATCACTCTTAATTAGTCTAACCTTAACTGAAACACATCCCTCACATACCACACTCTTCCTGTCAATGACTCTGTAAGTGTTTAGGAAGTATTTGTTAAGATTTGTATCTAAGGGCGATACAAGTTTCTGCAGTTTCTCAAGCCATCCTAAGCACAAGTTGCTGTTTCTTCAAATGCCTTTAAAGGTATGTTTACACTCCAAGTCAAGCCCAAATCTGAAGTCGTTCTCCAGGTCAAACCTGCTTACTCTGTTGTTTATACGCACATATACACCCAAGTACAGACTGAGGACAAGCAGTCTCAGGAACTCCCTGAGGTGGAGCCTGAAAGCTGACAGCAAAGTATTACAGGTTGACCTTTCTGTTCCTGGTGATGTGGGCAAATCTTCCATACCCATGACCAAGAAGGCTCACCTTATGCTATCCTAAGCTCTTCCCGAGCACAGTCTGATCATTCTGAGTCCAAGTTATAGCCAGTCTGTATAGCCAGATAAGAGCCAGCAATGGGAAATCACACAGGCCAGAGAAGTCACCGTGATTAACCTCCTCTAAGTATGCTCTTAATCTCCTAATGCATTTAAATCTAAACAATTTAAAGGGAATAATAAATCAGAGCAAAGGTCCTTGAACATTCTCACCAGAGTTTTAAAATTATACAGAACTAAATTCAGACAAAAGAGGTCATAATTAGACAGACAAGAGGACTTCCACACAGAAAATTACTTTGCTAAAACCAAATCCATGGCATGTCCTGCTTTCAGGTAAGCTGGTTTAACTCTTCTGTGCACACACATCCATTGAAAGGAGAGCAGAACTTGCCCCTTTCTCTATTTTAAAACAGGCTCTTTAAATTCGATTTGTAAATTTGCATGTCCTCCTTGTTAGCTGTTGGGAACAAAGATAAAATGTAAGGAGAGAGTGGTCAGTGTTCTCCAAGTGTACCTGTTTCTACTTACCCTGTCAGATATTTGAATGAGCACCAGCAGCACTGGACATTCCAGCTACTGCCAGCTGTGCCAGATGTACCAAACAGCTCCAGGGTCAGGGAAGAGCACATGGAGAGAGAGAAACAACAAGCACGAGTTTATTAACCCCCTCTCACTCTTCCTAGCATGAAATTCAATAAACAGAGCTTGAGGCACAGTGCTGTAAGCTTAACATCTTTAAAGGCAAAGGAAAAAATCCAACAACGTTTATGGAGAACATGCAAAATCAGGCATATGCCCACTCTGTGGGGGTAACCAGATGCCTAATGGTGATTACTGCAGACTCTTTCATCTAAATAGACTGCAGAAAAGGAAAAGATTAAAAAAATTTTACTTCATCTCCCTTATTTCAAAAACACATGTGCAAGTGGATGAGGGGGAAAATATTAATAATAAAGTGCCCTGTCAGACTGCTCATAGGATGTTAAAAAAACCCCACAAAATACAACAAAACAACCCCAGTTTTTTCATCTGCCCCTCTGATGATTGGCTTTGGCACTCTTTTCCAGGCAAGGATCAGTTCTTTGACAATTCCTGGATCAATTCCTAAGACATTTATTTAGGGATGTTAGATTTGCAATTGAGCCCTGCTTGTAGCCTCCCCACCTCACCCAAGAATCATAGAATCATAGAATCAGCTGGGTTGGAAGGGACCTCCGAGATCATCAAGTCCAATCCTTGATCCACTACCACCGTGGTTACTAGACCATGGCACTAAGTGCCACATTCAGTCTCTTTTTAAAAATCTCCAGGAATGGAGAATCCACTACGTCCCTGGGCAGCCCATTCCAATGTCTGATTACCCTCTCTGTAAAGAAATTCTTTCTAATATCTAACCTAAACCTCCCCTGGCACAACTTGAGACCATGCCCTCTTGTCTTGCTGATAGTTGCCTGGGAAAAGAGACCAACCCCCACCTGGCTACAACCTCCTTTCAGGGAGTTGTAGAGAGCGATGAGGTCTCCCCTGAGCCTCCTCCAGGCTGAACAACCTCAGCTCCCTCAGGCTCTCCTCATAGGACTTGTGCTTGATTTCCTTCACCAGCCTCGTTGCTCTTCTCTGGACCTGCTCCAGCACCTCAATATCCCTCCTGAACTGAGGGGCCCAGAACTGGACACAGTACTCCAGGTGTGGCCTCACCAGCACTGAGAACAGAGGAAGAATCACTTCCCTGGTCCTGCTGGCCCCACTGTTCCTGATCCAGGCCAGGATGCCATTGGCCTTCTTGGCCACCTGGGCACACTGCTGGCTCATGTTCATCTTCTTGTCAATCCAAGAAAGGTAAGTACAGACAGAAAGACAGAGAGAAGAAATGAACTGCATTATTCTGATTTTAGGCTCCACTCACTCTCTCATCAATCTCATTGATCACTTTTTTTTTTTTAAATCTCATAGGTTTCCTCTTACAAATTATCTCCTTATTACAGTGGTTCAGTTCAGAGCTGTCTACCATAGCTGGGTTTTAAACACCATCATATCAGCAAGGTTAAGCACATTTTAGGAATACACTCATTTTAGACAAGATTAGTTAATTGTGAGGCTGTTTACACTGTTATTCATTCATTTCAAGAACATCCAGTACATGGAGTTTTCTCCTGGAGGGAGAAAGTCTGCAAAAGAATATCCAGATAATGCAGCACTTTTTGGCTGTTGAGAAAGGCTTAAGGCCAAGTACTACTCTATTACTTCCATACAGCTACTGTTTTCAATAGGAACAAACACACAAAGTTACAACAGAACTTAACTCTTTGCTCTTCTGTTGACAGATTCTCTCCAGACTCGTGTCACTGATGCTAGCCAGACAGTCCTAGAGGTAATGTTCCCGCTGCTAAATTTATTTGTTTAACTTTTCAACGACTGTGTTAACAGAATCCACAAAATTCCAGGAAAAGAAACAAGTGCTTTCCTGAACTCATCAAAAATTGCTAATCTGTTAGTCAGCATGAATCATTACTGCAGCAGGGTTTCCCAAAAAGCATCGTGGGGGGGGGGGGAAAGTATGCCTCTCCTAATCTCATTGGATTTTAATTAGGAAAATGAGGTAAGTAGTACCAGATTTTGTAAGTGTACAAAAGATAAAAACATGTCCAGGTCCTTGTTTCTTGAGCACATAATCACTTTATCACAACTTGACAAGCACAATACAAATTTTGTATTAAACTTCTACACAGCTGTTTATGCGGTATGTAAATTACCTGTACCTTTCAGAGAGGCTGACAAAAGTACAGACATTGCTAGACTTAATATCCCAAGGTACTAGACCAAAGATAAAAGATACTAGAAGATATGGTATATGGCAGTAGGACATATTGCTGTTAATAGTACTCTTACCTCTTTTCCTATAACCCAAATACAATGATAATTTGATTACCTTGGAAAGATGTATTGGCTGCACATATCCAAAAGAATTAAAAAATCAGAAAGGAAAGTTAGAAAACTTGCAAACTCTGTCATTGGAGCTGCTTATCAGAGAGAAATCCATATAGCACAAACAGCCCTAGAATTTGAGACTGGTACATTCAGTGACCCATGGATTAAGAGGGATAAAAACTGCCAACTTTATTGTCTAATCATTGGAACAAAATGGGAAGTAAATACAACTGGAAATCATTATGCCTTATGATTTTTTTTTAACTTCTTTTTCTTTGTTGAGTGTATTTGGCATAAGTTTCACAGTTTAGAAATGGAACAAGTCTTAATAAACCATCTAATACACTCTTCTACAGTTTCCTAATGGACCCCTGTGGAGCATTCCCTGCTACACTAGCCTGTCTTTATGTTCATGGAGTTTCCACCATTTTCTCTGAGAATTATCCTACATCTAATACATAAATTATACAACCTGGAACAAGTTGGGTTGCAACCTGTCTGCCCTTCTTATTTGGCCTGTTCTCTTTTTCCAGCCTGTTCTCCCCAGGAGAGAAGACTGAGATGCTAGGAATTTCTGGTATGAAAAAAGTTAGTACTTGCTGATCACCTAGATCTTTCTCTTCGTAACACTGGCTGCTATTCAGTCTGAATGCTTCCTACCTCCGTATGTGTCTCATTTCACATACCCACACATATTCCTCTCATTTGTCTTCATCTAGCACTTGAACCAGCTGCTGCTTAGCCAAATTAGGTGCATTACACGTTTTCATGTTTCCTTGTAAGCAATCATGTCAGCCCTTCTGTGTTGCTGAGTGCTGAATTTCCTCTGATTTTCCTGTATCTGAACATCAGGAGCTTCCAGAAACACTATCTGAAGCTGCATCGTAATCCTATGCAGGTTTTTGAACTGCACTTGGGCAAAGTATGGAACAGGAGAAGATGCAATTTAAATTTAAAATGGCCAATAACTTCAGCAACTGCATTGAAAGTCCTCACAGTTCCACCACCACAACATGAGCATCTGAACCCAAACTACCCTTTGAGAGCTGGGGATGGAAGTGATCAGTGCAACAGAGCACTATAGGCTCAGGGAATATCAGGGTGAAGAGGTCCTTTTAAAGACCAATAAATAAATATCTGTAAACTCTGACACACCAACAGATCTCAGCTACTGCAGGACCGTCAGCCTTTGAGCTGGACTTTTAAATGAACTGGAACTTAATCCAAATATGAGGCGCTCCAGCATCTTCACCCTGTAATAGACACAATGCTGCAAGTAGGCTATTTTCTGTCCTTTAAGTGATGCTTCTGGTAAGGCTTAGGTAGAAGGCAGGGGGAGGATGTCTCCAACTACATTTCAGCAAGGCAGAGTGGACATAGTAAAAGCATGGCTCATTCTTTAAAGTCCACAGCTCAGAAGAAAATGACTGAATCTCCTCCCACGAGCAAACCCGATCTCCAGCCTATTTTTTTGCTCTCATTTGAAGACAAATAATTACTTTGGTTAATGACTGTGAAATTATGTCACTGAATTACTGAGAATAGAAGAGCATCTTAGCTGGTGTATGACGAAAGGCATGTACGTACACTGAGAATACTTTCCCTCTCTCAAGACTAAAAATAATTTTTTAAACCTGCTTAAACTGAACACAAAAGGAAAGGAATCTTGTAGTTGTGAGCATTTACATGCTGTCCTCAGGAAATGCACTGCTCAAATAATGTCACTGCAGCTCAGACATGCCAATAAAAAAAAGAACTGCCATATAAATCTTTTTGTTTTATGGTAATAGCAGCTTTCTTGCCAAAAAGTGACTCTTAATTTTCTGTTCTATTCCACTTGTGAATTTGTTCACTTCTCCCAAGAAAACACTAAACCAACATGGGTGTCAGAGTGTTCCCTGTGAGGAACCACACCCCAAATCCTTGGTGATTTCCAGCTGGCTTATGCTAGTGTAAATATGGGATAACAGTGCCAAACCAGGTCTCACAGCCAGATCCTCAGTGAATATAAACTAACACTTAAACCAACTGCTGTGACTGAGAATAGGTATACGTCAGTAAACTACTTTCTATTATGCCTTACAGGGCTCTGCCACAGAGCCCCTCTAAAGCCCTGGTTAATATGGGACTCTATTTTCCCTACCTGTGGAAAAAGCTTACCCGCATGAAGCACAGTAAGCATACGAACACATGTCAGCCACTTAGTGCTTATTATTCAATGGCACAACAAGGAACACCAGGTTTATACAGCTCTGGCTGGAATTGCTTTACCACCAAAGAAAGGATCAAGATATAAGCTAGACTGAAACTAATCTGACAGTACTATTACCAATGTCATGTTCTGTTCATTGGCTGCATGAGCACATGAATTTGACAGTTTACACCAATTCTGGTCTATTTTGAGTTAGCCTTATCCCAGACCTACTCTGTTTCAAAATATTCCAACATTACCACATAGGACTGTAATGCCATTTTTATTGCATTTTTCTTGCAAAAGAGAAAAGGGCCGTGAACTTTGTGCAGGGCCTGCTAAACTGTCATAGTAATTCTGGGACACTGCCCAATGGAAACATTTCCTATCAGCTGAAAGACAGCCAAGATACAATGGAAAGCTGATCCACCTCACCATTTCCATCAGAGTACTGTGATGTCTCCAGCATACACATCCACAAGACCTTTAACACAGTCTTCTTAACATGATCTTTGTCAGCCTCTTACCTCCTCCTCTGTCTTGTCTCCAACTTTTCCCCCACAACTAGATTTACTGTTGTCTGTACACTCTATGCTCCTTTGAAGGCAAAATGATACTTGCAGGCCCAGGAAGAAGGTGTGGATATTGCAGACACCCCAAGCAGAGAAGGCACCTCTTCCAGCCTCTTTGCTCTCCAGAGGCTTTCGAGGGGAAGGTAACTGTCAAGGACTGTAACACTTTTGCCATGGATAGCCTTTTTCCTGCCTTGTTGTCCCTCTGTACTGGAGATAAGCTTCCCTAGGATTTGCAGTTGTGTTGAGGGACCCGGGCTACATGGCTCTGTGACAACCCCCAGGGACACCTTAGGCCTGGGAAGGTGGAAGGGGAATATCGCCCGAGCCCTTCTGTGGGTAAGGAGGCACAAAACACATATGATTTATACAGACACACCTCATTCAGGGAAACCACAGGCTGCCCCTCACTGCCTGGCTCTTCCCCTATGTCCTCCCCTCTCTTTCCACGTCAGCTGGCAACAAACTTTGATCAAGAATTTGAACATCTGAGATGATACAGTAGTGCTTTCTTAATTATTGCTTTCCATTCCTGTCTGTTTCCACAGCACTTTTTTTATCTTCTCAGTACTTACCTTTCACCCTCTCTTCTCTATATTCAGAAGGTAGCCTGATTAGGGCAAATTACCAATTTTCACAAATTTTATTATTTGGGTCACATAGACGATGGCAGAATGATTTTAAAAGGTGTTTTATGGCTTTCCTATGAATTTTCTAGGGTTCCTACTATTTTTTGGAGGGAGGGGATGGGATAGAGAACAAGCAATTTCTGATTAGTGGTGACTCTTACACTTAAAATCTGTCCTACATTATTCATTGGGGCCTGTCCAATATCTAATGAGGAGACTTGAAGAAGTGGAAAGAGTCTGAGGAATTTCAGCATCCTATTGTGGCCTCTGAGGGTAGGCCATATCCAGAGACCTGATGTTTGATGTGGATGCTCAATGTTCAGGGATCAGACACCTGGCAACTCTCTTCTGCCCTGTCAGCCATAGATTTTTATTTATGAATTTTCACTCCTGCTCCCAAGCTTCCCTCTATTTTTCTTCACTTCATCCTGCTGCTGAACAATAACTAAGACCCTCTCTTTAACCAGAAGTCCATGTGAACAGCTTTCTTCCAAAGATTTTTCCTCTCCTTTTCTCCTCAGTGTCTCCTCAGTCTAACATTGCTCTGAAGCCTCTTCACCCTTCAAAAAAAGCTAAATATTTTTGTTTGCCAAAGGCTCTGTGAGTCATAGAGAACATGACTCCTGCGGTATAAACAAAGTTCAAGGCTGAGGTTACTTAGTCTATAAGTGGAAAGCTCTCAGGCAGTGGAAACAATGGTAGGTCCAGCTGCCAGACCTCCCTCAGCAGACACTGTCCCAAAACTCCTGCATGCAAAAAAGGTCACATTTCAGCCTCCTAATCTGAAGACAGCATGGTTCAATTTATTGGCAATGTTTCTGGCTATACAGCTCTTCTCTCAGAATTAAATATAAACTAATGAGTTTACATGTTATTAGCTAAGAATTTAATCGTGACGGTAATTTTTGCTTTACTGGGTATTGCTGTTGGTTCACGGCACATCAGGGTTGCATGAGTTGTTCTCTGGAGGCAGTGGAAGTCAAAGGGAATATCAATATGAATATCAAGAGAGGTATTGTCTTTTTGTTACATAAATACATGTGATAAGATCACACCAGCTGTTTACTGTCAGGATCACTTACAGTATGGGGCCCTGGCTGCAGCAGTTATGAGATGTGGTTGTTCCTAACAGAAATTTCAAGACAAAAAAAAAATGCAGTAGTATATTTTGTCACCAGAAATACCAAAATACATTTTTTTTCTCCCCATTTTCCCAATAGGGTTTTCTCAACATGAACAGGAAAATATTAGCTCAAGTGTTGGGTAGGGCATTGGGTTGGTTATGATGCCTTGTACATATTTTAGTGAAGATAGTTTTCTATGGACATACTTTAATCTTGTAACCAACAGATTGTGCTTACTTAGGCATATACCAAAATTAAACAAAAGAGATCAGCTCTTTTCCAGTAAGCTTTAAACCAGTTTCCTCAAGGATATAATTTTAACATATTTTTGGGATAAATGCCAATGAGATTTGCAGAGAAAGCTTTAAAGGCAAATGAGCAAAATGTCACTGCTGTATATTCTCTATTTTAAAGCATGTATTTCAGGAAATTGCACAAAAAAACCCCAAAAAGATCAATGAGAATTTTTTAAAAGAGGTAGATCCCACTGACGCAAAAGGTCTCCAAAGAGCCTCCATCCCTATTGCAAAATATTACACCAGCAACGTGGATCAAGGATAAATGGCTTTATTCTGAACACTCCCTTGTATGTTCTATGGACATGGCTGTAGCAGTGACATGGCAATTACAGCTACATAAAACCCATTCTGTAATTTGTAGAAGTTATGATAATTTGGTCTCCAGGCCTGTCTGTGGGTCTGCCAGAGCAGATGGGATCTGAAAGGCACCGGTTAAACCTTTCTCTAGATTAACATGTGATTAAAAATTAAAGAGTCCTTGTGGCATCTCTTGTGGACACAGCAGATCTGTTTCCCTCAGGCCAGTTTGTGACAGGGCAAAGCTCTGTCATTCACTTTTGTTCTGTATCTACTATGGAGCAGAAGTGGGAGCTTGGTAGATTGTTTGGGTGTGTGGTGGTGGTGTTTTTCCCTCCTATAACTTAAGAGGAAAAGTAGACAAGATGCAACTTTTCTCTAAACTGGAACCACGGGCTAAGCACATTACAGGCTCTGTTCTCTTGCCTTCCAACATGCTTCTCTGCTCCACTACTCTCCTCTCCCTACTCCCACAAACATATCTGTGCTTGGTTTAGTTATTTATTAAACAGCATTAATTAGATTAAGATAGTATCTCTCACAGTGATTTTTTTTGGCCGGAAAATTGCTGTAATGGCCCTTTGATGTAACAAAAACCTTCATTTTAATCCTCTTTTTGCCATAGCAAGTAACAAGCCATTGAAAAAGTGCTGGAAGTGAACTTAAAGGCAACTAATCAGTCCCAAATGCAGCTTGACTTCACTTTTCTCTGATGGTTACCTGACCTGTTCTTAAAACTCTCTAACTATATAGAGACTCTATAACCTTTGCAGTTGATTTATTCCGATGATTTACTTGTTATAAGGAGTTTTTTCTTGACAGACAAATTAATTTCTCATACTGCAATTGAAGCACATTATTTCCTGCTCTACCTAGTCTACACTTTGTGAGAAAAATATTCCTTTTCACTTCACAGCAGCATATATGAAAAGTTACTTTGTCCCCATCCTTCCTGACACAGTACTTTTTTCTCTAGACTAAGTTATTCCATTATTTCAAACTCTTCACATGGGTCATTTCTTCAAGAAGAAAAGATGTTGGAATTCCCACATGGAAATATAAAGTCTCCATTGGCAAGAACATGGTTGAATTAGTTACTCTCTATCTTTTTTTCAGGAAAAACAGCTTCAGAACACACTCTTTATCCACAGATTTCTTGCACTTATCAGTAATTCAGTTTTCAAAATAAAATCAAAACAAAGACACAGCTTTTAGACTTGCTCAGCCTGTTACATTTGGCATCTTTCTTTGCCAGTGACTAAGCATGGCTATGTTACTGCTTGACTTTGATTACGTCTCAGCAGTAGCTCTAAACATGAAAAAAGCAAGAGTTTTTAGAGTATAAATATACCAATACTAGATCAATCTCTAGCTTAGAAATAATCCTGGATTTTTCAGAAAACAATAAGTTTGATCTTGGCAGCATCCATGAATAATGTTTTCTACAATCTCCAGTTGGCTGGAGACTCAACCCCATCTGAACAAATGCTGATCTGGCTTTGTCTCTTTTTATCAACACTCCAGCACAGTGACCTGGCATGAAGCCACAGTCCTTGAGAAACTCCAGCTAAGAGAAGAACACCCCATGTCTCTCCAGCGATGCGGCTGCATCAAACCTTCAATGCACTGCCCCGGGGAGCTGCACCAAGTTCAGCATTTCCTTCATTATCTCCAAAGTGATCCACTGGCACTGGCAATTGCCTTGGCAATTTTAGATGAAAGACAGAGAAAAACAATAGGTACAGGAAAACCGGGCATTCTTATATGTTTGTGCGCACATGGACACTGTGCCTTCAGTAGGCTGTAGTGACCCTGAGGAGAAAAATAACCCACCACTCTTCCCAGCTTATATCAGTCAGTGACTTTTGGAGTGAATAATTTTCTCTGCGTGTATTTCCATCAGCCTCCTAGCAAGCACATTTCTGATCTCCCCTGTTTCAGGATGTCTCTACATATAATTGCAATCCTTTAGAGCAGCAGTGGGGGTAATTTTGCA
This sequence comes from Neopelma chrysocephalum, assembly GCF_003984885.1. Taxonomy (NCBI): domain Eukaryota; kingdom Metazoa; phylum Chordata; class Aves; order Passeriformes; family Pipridae; genus Neopelma; species Neopelma chrysocephalum. The sequence goes on from NW_020897715.1 coordinate 7,996,103, forward strand.
CCCTCATCTTCCCATGGCAGTCATCATAAACTGCTCTTCACTCCTCCTCTTCAATAGTCACATAGGGTGAGTACTGTATGGTTTCTTCTTTTGGAAATTAACATATCACAATATTTTGATCCACAAATTGCACAAGTGAGTTCCTAGCTATGAAGTTTTAAAACAGTATGTCTTTTAATAAGGTGCAATTATTGGTTATTTCCATTTTAAGTTATGTCTTAAACGTGGACTTCTGAATTGCTCCTTTTGCTACAGAATAAAAGACAGGGGCAAAATAAGAAAAAAACATTTATTTTACCTATTTTCTTCCTGCAGGAACCTCCAACTTTGCTGCTGAAATCCTCCTGGAGCAAGAGTTTATGACAAAGCAACCTCCCTAATGAACCAATCTGAGTGAAGAATACTGGAAACTAATCTAAAGGAAACTAAAGGAAAAAAATACTCTGGTTTATCTTAATTTTTGGACAAAGACTTTAATAAAACTGCAATCTGTCAATGAAGCACATTCCAAAGGGTTCTGCTAAGCTTGAGCATGCCTCAAAAAACACTATGCCTCTTGGAAAATATTCAGGGTTAGAACAATTACAGTTCTACTATATTTTTCCTGAATTTTTCTTATTTCCTTCTCTGCCATAAAAAACCCCAAGTTTTTTCTGAACTGCAATCATCTGCTCCTGTGGCTTAAAGAATACCTGAAGTTATAATGCTTGGATTATGAAAAAGCTATCAGTCTTATAGCTGATAGTTGCACTTCAAAACACAATTTGGGCTCTTTAACAGTCATCAAGATCAAGAAGTGGAAGATGTTCAGGGTCCATAAAGTGACTTTCAGCCTTGTATAAGCATTTATACTTCCCAGGCACCACAAGGAATTTGTAGTTGGCAGGGCTGGCTTGACAGGCAAAAGCCCAGCAAAAACAAACAGTTAATACACCTAATATTGCATTTCCTATAGGTCCATTTGGAACAGAAAAGGAAATGCTCCTAGTACCTCTTCTTCTTCCCTGGCAAGTCTCTTGTGGATCACAGTGTTACTGGCAAAGTTTAGTAAGACAATTTCCCATTTTACCCTTTGGGGTCATTATTCCAATACAAACTTAACCAGCCTCTGGCTCTGTGTTCTCTCAAGGCCCATGTTAAAAAAAAAAAAAGAGCTTATCATCTCCTGTTATAGAAGGCTACAAAAGAAAGGTTTCATTTATTAAAAGGTTGCTTTTTTCATGAAGAGAAATAAAATTAGAGTATGGCAATCAATTATAACAGTCCATCAGCACGTAAAACACTTCACAATAGACCAAGACTCCTGTTCCTAGGATTACCAGCATAGCTATGGTAATGGAAAAACATAGCTGCATAAGTAAGACTAGCACAAATAAACATATAATGCACAGGAAGACTTTTAGTTATATATTTTGTTACATCTTTTCTATTAATAAAACTTATTGAAATGCTTATAAATTATATTTTATATGATTTAAAATTTCCCTTTTCTTTGTGAGCTTGAGAGTTTAATAAGGAGCAAAACAGGGCACAACAGATGATCATGTTTCTGCCTTCACAGGACTATGTTGTCTTGGAACCGTAAGACCCCAGATCTCCAGCTTACTTGTATCCTAAATGAAATCAGCTTGTAGTGAATCTTATTTCTCCGCATCACAGCTATTAGAATTTGTAACCAGATGGACCAAAAGTTGCTTAATAAATTCTTTATTACATATCTATCTTCTGGTCAAGCTTTTCTCAAGGTGAGCCTGCACTTCAGTGATTGCAATAACATGATATTCCTAACTTTACAATAATTAGCTTGGGATCCTACCACTGTAGCCATGGCAGAGTGAGCCACAGGTCTGACACCCAAGTTCAATTAACCTCTGCAGTGTTCCATGCTGCTGCATTAAACACATGGTGTGGTAACAGAAAGCTGTTTTTTGAGTAGGTCTACACTACTTTCAAACTTATTAGGATAGTTTTGACATATTCTGGACTAGTCTTAATTGTTTCCGAACATATAGTCCTTTAAGAAGACTGGAGAGCATAAAATTTATAATTTAATTACATATCCATGGAGGTCATACAGAACCCAAGCACTTCTTTTCAGTAGCACCAATGGGAAATCTCAGTTAATAATTTAATGGTGGGGGTTTTCAGGCTTTTCTACATATATAAAGACCTTTCTTGATCTTGTGTAGGAGAGTGGAACTACAAGATGTGACTCGTATATCTCTCCACATGTCTCTTCTAACAGATTCCTAGTGCTGGCAAGGGGATGTAAGCTCATCTTCTCACTCCCTCAGACAATGTTATGTTGTCACAGCAGGAAGCAGATGGAATCTCTAGTGAATTTTTTAGGGGTCAGTGCATAGAAATGCAGCTCCTGAGCAAACTCTTTAGCATAACAACATGTAGCATTCATGCCTGATTCTGCTGCTAGCAAGGTTGGGATTTAACTGTAAAGTTAAGCTAGGCTTTGATTGTTTCTGTAAGTTCTTAAAATTACATGCTTTAGCAGCTAACACTCAACTCAACCTGGGAAAGCTCAGAAGGAAAGGGTCTCCCCCTTGTTTGCTCTTGTGTTCTCTGGGCAAGTTCTTACAAATTTGTGGTTCTAAATGAAAGCAATTTGCAAGGCTGGGGCACTCAACAGACTCATTTGAAACAATTCACAATGAAAAAGCGGTTCGGACAAACATTAATTGAAACACTCAGAAACAAGATTAAGGCAGGGGGAACCAATTGGCGGAATCCCGAGTTCTTGCAGCCACTAGTAAATAGTCCAATTCAAAAGACCTTGGATAAAGACACTTTATGCAAAGACAAAGGTCCATGCCAGCCAGCAAGCAAGATCTCAAAGCATATCTGTTATCTGGTTCAATCATCATTCTATTTATTGAAAAAATAAATCTATAAAATTCAAATAATAAAATTAAGAACATATTAAATTTTAGGAAGAGGGATGAGACAAAAGTGTCTATTTACATAAAACTGTCTTGATTTCAATGCACCACATAAAGGTTGAGACACCTACTCAGAGAACTACAACTTATAACAATACCTGAAGGATCAGACCCTAATCTCACACTCTTTCTCCTCTGTGCTACTGCTGTGTCCTAGCACAAGGGCAGAGATTTCCTGCCACAAAAGGGTCCCCAAGCAGTATGAAACCAACAAAGTTCCTACCTAAGAGCAGGGCCTTGGCTGTGGTAGGACATGGAGAATAGTTTGAACACAGAGTATTTGAAAGCAGAGCACAGGGCACTGTTGCAGCTGATGTGAGATAAACATTACCTTTTGGATGCTCCAAAACATGCCAAGAACAGATGCAATTTCCAAGCTATCCCAGGAAGAGGAGAACAGAAGGATAACCCCTCTCTGTACCACACTGACTCCTGTACTGTGCTTCATGAACCATGGGATTTGGCTTTAAGTCTATGTGGGAAATTCCAGACAGAAAATGCAGGTGTGTCCTGATGTGTCTGACTTCACTAAAATTGGGAAATCATCAATTTAACAGGTAGTGTCACTTTAGTTGGACAGGTGATTTGCGGCCATGGGGATCAGAAAGCTTTTGTAAGGTACGTAGCCTTGAACAATGCTTCCTGTGGTGATGCTTTGTTCAACAAGGGCCAAAGTCTCAAAAGCTCAATTGATCCTTAAAATAGAAATTAGAATTACTCTCATAAAATGAAGAGCCTTTTCCCATAACTGAGACAGTTCAAATGAAATGACAGTATCTTAAAACATTTCTTCTACACTTTTAACTTTTTTTGTATCATAAGGCCTAAAGAATCTCTGCGTGAGAAAAAGAGACTTGTGCTTTTGTCTATGATCCCTTTGATGGTGGCATTCAAAGCCACGTTCTAAAGATCAATAGCAAGGATGATTAAGACTGCAGCCTGTGTTTGATTTTATTTTTTTTCTGAGGGGAGGGAAATCTTCTAGACTTGAATGGGCATTTCTGTCGCTATTTAACAGAAAAACCTTGCCAACATTGGCGTCCGCATATCCCCAGCACAGATGGCAGTCCTAACTTAAGGCTGAGGACAAAATACAAACCCTCAGATGTAACCACTCTGGTAACATTATGCACTCTCCAGGTTTTGCTCCTCCCAGTGCAGGTGCGTGTGGCAGGTTCCTCAAAACACAGTGCTTTTAAAAAACACTGATGTTGTCTTGTTTCCAAGTTTAGCCTGACTGAAGGCTCTTGTCCACAGTGAGCACTAGTGCCTTCTGGTACAGGGACAGCCACAAAAGAGAACATTTTCCTTCTGTCCACACACAGACACATGCAAGAAACACAAGCACAAAACTCTTGAGGAAAGAAAAGGCAAACTCTACTGTGGAACCCACTTCCCACAAAGGGTGGAAGGCCAGTAAGCCTTCCTTACAGCTTGTCAAGCTGTCCATAGAGGGAACAAAAGAGATTCTGGGAAAGATTGTTGTGGAGAAGGCAGATGTCACTCACATTTCAATAACAAACTTGGGTAGGTAGTGGTGTTGTTTGCTCTACATTTGCTTCTAGAATTTCACCATGGGAAAAAGCAAAACATCAATATACTGGTAAGTCACTGCTCACTGCAACACATCTAGAAGGGAAGAATTTTATATTAGTTGAACACACCTGCAATCAGAAAACTGAGATATTGCTAGCAGCTGGTGATGGAAATGTATGTCTTTGAAACCAAAGCTTCTATATGCAATAATGACAGGTTAGATAGTTCCACTGTGCCCTTGTGAAGCCTGAGCACAGGCTGAAGGACAGCAAAATACAACTTCCCAGATCCCTAAAACCCTAGCTGACACCAGTAGTTCTTCAAACCATACAGGCACACACTCACCCACACAACAGTTAACCTGTGAGAATCACCCACTTGTTTGATTTTTTTTTTTTCCTCTTCTGTTTCTTTGCATTCTCTGGGCGAGCTGACCTTGCTGGGGCTGCTGTCCCACAAAAGTACTTGCTTTTGTAGGTTTGTAAGCTCACCAAGAGGCTTGTTTTCCATTTAAGACTCCTCTCCCTGTGTTCATGTAGCCATACTACAATCTATAAGGCCCACCACTACCTGAGACAAAGCTGTACATGGTTCATAAAAGAGGGTAGAAAGTGAAACAGAAAATCACCAAAGGAGCAGAGAACAAAGCTGCAGAAAGCACAGAGGACTGCATAGTTTACATGAGGAAATAAGAAAGATGCAGCTCCGGTCTCCATTTCTCGGCCCTCACCATTACTTCTACTGCTGCTCCCTGCAGCAGCAGCCTGGTCCAACCCATGACTCTCTCTAGTCCTTGGGAAGATAGTTAGCACACTCTCAGGAAACATGGCCCTAAAAAAAGCCTATGAGTAGAAAAAAACAAAACAGACTCTGATAAGGGCTGGCTAGAAAAAGTATTGAATTATGAATAAAGCCACCATGAATATTCGTTGCAAGCAACCAGGATTATATGCAAGGAAATGCTTGACTTCTAACATAAATTTTTTTGTCTTGCCCCAGATTGTTGTGGATTTTGACAAACACCTACTCGAAATGGGTTAGATCATTTCTGTTTTTATTACAGGATTTCCCTATGCTTCTTGAACTGTATATCCACATAGATCTACATTTTCACACGTTCAAACTTCCCAGAAAACAACCCGCTTCAACTAATTTATATGCAATTTCTGCCTCACCAATATGCCACCCTGCACTCTTGCTTCACTCCACAGCACACTCTTGGTGACACTGATCCTTTTCCAAAAGCAGGCAGGAGCAGCTATTTATGGTACATGAGCTCTTACACAGACCCATCTGTACCATTCTACCAACCAATGGGATGGTGACAAAAGGTAAACGTTAGAAAGGAATGAGAGAGCTGGCAAAAAAGCCATAGGCAATAGTTTGAGAAAGATCTTTTTCATTTGCATGCATCTGACCTCACTGGGATTCACAAGTAATTAACATCAACTGCCATGGTCAACACTTAATTCACACCGAAAGCCGCTGCTGGTTTCACTTCATTAATATTGACATCTGAACTCTGTAGCTACAGTGGATTACTATTAATAATTATTTATGAGGAGAGATTTGCACAGAGCATGCCTGTCTAATGGTGGGGTGATGAATCTTCAATAAGAATTCACAAGCTGTCCACCTCTGCAGCCAGGCAATAAGCCGCTTTACCTCACCTCCCTCACGCTACCACCACTCACACTTGTCCTACCACTGGTGTTATGTGTTTTCACATGTAAAACTCGCACTTCTTTCACACTTCTAGGGTGAAGTAGGAAGTTGCAACAGACTAATATTTCGTCTTAGATTAAAAATGCCAGGACAGGGATGTGAGAAAAGCTAGAAGGTAAGTAAAGGTCAAGACTAAATACGCAGGTGCAACGCATTTTATTACTCTAGGCTTCTGGTTCAGAAACACATGTAGAACTCCAGCTCCTCTCAGATGTATAACAATAAAAATTCAAGTTTTTCTCTGTATTTACAAGGGGAGCTACTGAAGTTTTTATGTAGTGTACAAAGTCCTTAACTCCTCCTCCAGCAGTGAGCAGAGCTGAAAATTTAACTTCCCACACATGCTGATGTGTTAAGCTGAATTAAGGCCACAGCACTTGGCACCTTTCAGGGTCAAATCAACATGCACCACAAAGTACCTCCAGCCTACCATCACACAAGGCTCCCATGAGCAATCCAGCCCTGGGTGACTAATAAAGAAATGAAGTGACAGTGGAGGCGAGTGCGGGTTTTGTACCAAATCAGATCTCACAGTTTCCAGCCATTGTTACTCAGTTCAGGCCAGACCTGGCAGTGTCCCACGCAGGTCTACACAACTCACAGGTGGAAAAAATGAACCAGCTCCCTTAATACCCACACCTCAAACTGGCTCTCCAGTGCCAGTGACTGCTGCTGCACTGCCAGGTACATGGCAAACTGCTGGAGCAGCTTTGCCAGAACTAATTCTCATGCAACTGACTCGATAATTCCTAAATAACTATAGTTTAGTGTGCCAAATTACTGCCTTGTCTCAGCATCTTCTAGCTTTATTTTAGCTTGATTTCTCCTCCAAAATTGGGTAACCCAGACATGTTGACAGGAATAGCCTAGTGAAACAGAAAGGAGAAAAGTGGAGCCTCTGTCACTTATGTGATGCCTGTGAGAATGAAATCCCTTGGACACTTTACAGTTCTACAGGTTATTACTTTTCCCTTTCCATCCTCACACTATCTCCCAAGTGGAGAAAATTCACAACCACAGGCTTATAAAATAATAAGCTTCCACTTGGTTTTAATATATTTTCTCTTTAGCCAAAATTAGGATTATATCCCCTTAACAGCATATTTTATTCCTTCAATGCTAAATATATTGAACTGAGCTTAACCATTTTCCAGTGCTTCCTTCTCTAGTAGAGAACAGCACATCTTTGTTATTTCAGTTTTCAAGCAACACTACAAAAATTGAGCAAGTTGATATCATTGCACTTTTTTCTAAAGCTTCAAGAAAGAAAACCACTGGTTTGAAAGTGCTTGATTTTTAGGAGATTGCAGTGACTTGCAGTGTCACCATTTCTGCTTTGTGATGTGCACACAGGCCCAAATCAAAGAAAACTTCACCCTCTTCAAGATTTTGCAGCTTTAAAATTGTTTTTAACATGGACTTAGTAACTGTTGTTTCTGCCATCAAAATCTCCAAATTGCAACAGACCTTTGAAATTTAAAAAAAAAGAAAGAAAAATAATTAAAAATTGCCATGTCAATGTTTTTGCTCTCTTACTCTATACATAAGAGTTCATCGCTGGTACAACTCTGCCAGGAGAATCTAAAGGTAGAAAACAAGAATGTATTTGTACAGAAAAAGTCTTTGAACTATGTTGAGAAACAAAATTCTGGTAACAGTTACATTTTTATCAAAGCATATGTTTCAATCAGAAGGAAAAAAAAAGAAATTAGAAAAAATTGGCTAGTCATACAATATGTGAGTCTATGGCTGCATTCCCAGAATTTAGCAATAACACCCCTATACACGTCTTTTCCCCCTTTAGCATATATGTTTTAGATATGGAAATAGCCTTTTCAACTCATGTCCACTGGTATGAGAAAGCACACAAATATACATACAGAGAGATAAAAGTAATCAAGTTAGCATTTTTTAGTCTAGATAGTTTGCTAGACCTCCATCATTAAATTAGTTAAATATAAGGTATAAATTATTTAAAAGGAATTTTCTAGATAGAGTGCTGAGGAAGATAGAGTGCTGAGGAAGAAGGCTCCTTACAGTCACAGTGGTTGATAGTGGTAGCAAATCAGAAAGCCATGTGTTCCAGTTAAATAGCATGTTCCAACAAGAAAATATCTTTTTAGTTATTTTTCCAGTCTCAGTTCTTTTCATGATACACATTTTGGATGACAAGGAAAGTAATTTACTGCATGCTTGAAAAAGCAGAGGCTGAGTTCTGTCTTCTTGCCTCTCCCCTTTCTGCTTGTTCACTGGAGGGGAGCTGCCTCAGAATCACTGTGCTTTTAAGAGCCAGGATTAACTCTTCCTACAGCATATCACAAGCAATGAAATCTGGTTTCCTATCACTCTTTGTCTTCTGATTGGATGCTTTCACATGTAAGGAGGTAAAAACTGCCTGAAGATTTTCCTGATGTCTCCCTGCCTGTATCATGTAAAGTCTCTGTCATCCCATGGAAAATGGGAAAAATTACAGGCTTTCCCTCAGTGGAAATCATAATTGAGTCTCTTTCCTGAATTTAGTCTTTATTTTCATAAAATTTTGGGGAAATTTGAATCTTTTGGACCTCTAGTGCCTCATATTTTGCTGAAAGCACTCTGACATTAGGCAGGCACACAAATAGAGATGTATGGTGTGGTCACAAAAGCATCATCTCTTAAGGACGCAAGATAAAAAGAAAATTGCAATAGCTGCCTGTATGTGTGATTATTGGAAAGAGCCTTGCAACCTTTTGCAGCCACATTCAGGGAAGGAGCTGTCTATATTATGAGACAATTAGCAATCTGATGAGCAATTCACACATGAAAAATGCTACATATATCCTAACATCATTTTAGCTAAGAACAGAGTAATAATTACAGCTAAGATTGCCTGAAGAGTTTCAGTCCCAGTTTGGGGGATTATTATTTTTTTCCTTAAACACTCCTAACTCTACTTAGTCCAATCCTACTCTCTTTCCTCTGGTGAAGTCCACTTCAGCGAGACCAGTGATGCAATGTATTTCCCCCCCGCTGTCTGCCTGGAGCTGATCTTGTAAAAGACTCAATTAAAGAATTCAGCTGCTGTTAGGGGGAGTTTGCTGTGGCCAGTGCAGCAGAGAGCTACACATTGGGATTTAAGAAGAGCTTTTGCTTTCACCAATAATAAAAAATGAGAACAGAAAAAACAAAGCTATTGTAAAATGTTACCTGCAACCTACCCTTCCGAAAGAATAGCTTCTAGCATTTTTTCAGAGGACAGAGTATTCCTCTATATACAAAGGCAATTTGCATTACAAGTGTAACAGGAAATGAAATAACTTTAAAATACAAATCAGGAATATAGCCAGTATGCAAATCAACATCCTTATGAGCTGCAATGAGGAACAAACAAATTAGTACCATTCCAAAATACCTTTTAATACTTTTTGTATTCTCTTAGCATCAACAGATAAACAGGGCTAAAGATCTCACTAATTGCCACATACAGCAGCACAATCAGTATATACATGTGACTTAAGATAGCACAGTTACTATATACCCCATTTAACCTCAGGAAGGCTACGTGATTCTGACCTCACTCTTGTGCAAATTAGGCATTAACCTAGCCATGTAGACATAATTGGCCTCACAGCAACGTAAAGCTGGTGGAAACAACACACTCACCAAACCCACACCACTAGTTAATGCTGTTCACAATGTAACAATGAAGCAATCAAAAGTCAGTAATTTCGTAAAACCAAATCCAGTGTTCATGAGCCACCTTTTAAGTCTTTCATCAAGCAGTTTCATAGATGCACTTTTGCATTGCCACACACGGAATTCAGGCTACAGATCATTAGACCTCTGCCATGTGCACAAGGTCCCGTGCACCACCAGCTGGTTAGCAAGTGACCACATGGAAGTTTTTGGTTTATCACGTCAAGAGTCCCCTGACTTCTGTCCAGGTAGAGCCAGACTGCCCCAGCTTTCTTTCACTTACTGATGGTTGTTGAGAATCAGGGCATGCACAGAGTCTTTTTCTGTGGAGCAAATGATGACAAGGTCTTACCCTGTGCCCACCGAGTCATGTGTCACATTGCTTCATTAATGTCAACGTCAACTGTTGGTATGAAAGGTGTCCTTGCTGGGAAAACTTAGGAAAAGCTGGTATTTTGCTGCTCGCCTATATTATGCAAAGATTTACACAGAAAAAGTGGGCTTTGGAGAAGCAGCTGTGCCAGCTGCTTGAGAATTACTCTCTAAATTCACAGTTTAGAGTCAGGTCTTGAACCAGACTTGCTTCCTATGAACAATTTGGAGCTCATGTTTCTGAGAAAGTGCTTGCATTTTTTTTGTGACCACCTCATTTTCAGGATCACTTTCTTAGTGTACATACAAAAAATACATTACTATCACTCAGACTCTCTCTTACTGATTGTATCCATCAGTAGGAAGCCAACTCAAAGTTCTGGCACTGCTTAGCTAAGAGGCAGGCCTGCAGACAAAGTGGCACAAGGAGGGACAACAGCGTCACATTTGGGACACATCAGTATAATGGGTCTTCTAAGAGGGACACTGGGCATCCCTCAGACAGAAGTCCCCAGCTAGTAGCTGAGATTCATCTGCAAAATCATGCTGAGGTGTTAAGGCTGGCCAATGGATGAGTTTTTCATCAGCACAGGAAGAAAATCATACTTTGTAAGGACCTATCTACAAAGCCCAGTGCAAGTTTAGAGGTTAACAAAATAATTATAGCACATTTGTATTTGCAAATAGACAAAATAACACACAATGAGTTTGGGAATGGTGGTGGTTTGGTACTTGATTTTAAAGATAGTTTTAGAGACATTAAGGAAACCATGTGTTTGATTAACTCATTCTTACAATCTAAATAGAGGTAGAATGAGAAGGACTGACAGCTGCATTTCTTTTTTTATGAAAAGGCGAAGCATGCATAGAGCTGGTATTCCATCCTTTCACCTACTAAAATCATGGTAATACATGAAAAAAACAAAACAAAAGAAAAGAAGCTTACTCAACCCTGATTCTGCAAACATCTGACCAGGAGCAGAATGTGTCAGCTGTCTTCCCCAAAGGAAAACATTCTAGTTTTGTTAATACTGCTAAAAAGGCAGAGGTCCTTGTGTGCTTTGCAAACCTGTAAAATACCAATAGAAAAACTTGCTCAAGTCAACTACTCTCAAAAATAAGGTATTAAAAATATTTCAGTACCATCATACCGTGTGTGTTGTCTGCACGTGGGTATTTAAGGTTTACAACATACTATTTGGCCAAAGGCCCAAGAGGACAAACTAGTTACCTCTTGCCTGAAAAGCCATCCTTTCCCTATCATGGGAAAAGCAAAGGAGGAGGTAATTTTCAGAGAATGGTCAACTTTCATTATGACTTTTCAAGGTTATAATTATTACTATTCTAGTGTTAATTTTAAAAATTGATATGCTTACTCAAAATAATTAATCTTTTTATATCAGAACTTTTTAGTACAAAGTATTATGTCAACCTGAAGCTTAACCTCCCACACCAAGGACAGATAAATTGACATTGGCACTGTTCATTTTAAGTGTCTTAAGTGGTTTACAAAGTTTAATATAGAGAAGATTGTGAAAATACTAGGGTTAAACACCCAAGGGACCTTGGGGAAGAACCAAGAACTGTGACCTTTTGGATGTCTGACTTTGCAGACAACAATTGTTTCAGTGGTTTTCTTTCTTTTTCACGCCTTTGGTTTTTGGTTGTTCAGGGTTTTGGGGTTTTTTTTGTCTGCTTATGTCTGAAATTTAATTAAGACAAGCTTCCCAAATGCTACTACTTGGAGCTCATAGCAGAGATTCCCGAGAACTCCTCCGGTATCTCACAGCAATAGTTTTATGTGTAGCTTGAAAACAGGCTTCTACAACGTCCTGCAGTGAACTGCAGCTATTCAAGACTCTTTATAGATAAGATGACCATCAGTAACCTTATATTGTATTGCTTGGTAAAAATGCTTTTCTCAGAGCTGACAGGAAGTATTGTTCAACAGTTCTGGGCAAAGTCAGTTTTACTTCTCTATTTTAATGTTTTATTATGAGTTTTTTGTCTATGTATTTAACTCAGCCCCTGAGTCTTGCTGCCCGACTCCCCCATGAACAGACTTTTGCTGCCTCCTTCCACAGTTCACATGCTTTTAAAAAGGTTCAAAAGTTCTCATTTTACCTCTTTAACTAGAAAATATCAGAAAGCATCATAGCTTAGAAGAGCTAAAGAAAAGAGAGTGGTGAAGTTATGGATTAAATATTGAAATTAATTGTCTTCTTGCCCTGTTTCCCTGGGTGCCTTTAACTTCTTTTTAATAAACAAAGAATGTTCTTTCAGAGCAATATCTGCACTGAAAACACCCCAGCCACCTGGGAAGTGCAGGTACCTACTTCAACAGTGGCTGAGCAAGTAAATCTCCTCAGGTTGCCCTCTCCACTTCATGGTCAACATGCTAACCAGGAACCCTGTCCTAAATGTTCTCCTACTCAGGTCAAACGTTTGGAAGTCAGGTTTGCAGACATGATTTAACTACCTCCAGAGATGACACCATCAATGGACTAAGTCTGAAATATTCTTGTAAAAGCAAGAACAAACTTCCAAGCAAGTTTGGGGGATACAAATACACAAACACAGAGCATTTGGAGAAAATCCCATAGGTATCACCTTAGAGATTTAAGCTTTTGCTAGCTGCCAGAGGAAATTAAAATGCCAGTGAGGATATGGGACAGCACAGAGCAGAAGCCATCACAACGCTCAATACATTTATTTCTCATTGACAATTTTGATAGACATGATCTAATTGCCATTTTGGTGCATTTTATTGAAAAGCAGATTCCATAGGGTGCTATAAGCAACTATGCCTAGTGCTTTTCTCTAGCTAAGCTTCGCTGAAATCCACTGAGCTTGAGCACAATTTTAAGTGCACTGCTCCCCAGGACAACAATGCTTAACACTCCTTTCTTTTAAAGATGCAGGTTATACTTGTCTGCTATTTATGGATCATCTCTCTCAGCTTGGCAATGACCGACAAGGAAGTGATAAAATGAGGAAATGTAACTTGTCATTCATTCTGTGTAGTTTGTAAAGCTACAGCTTCACAATTTCCTTTCTCCAGATAAATAATTTGAAATAATATGAAATAGTGTAAGTAATGATGGTGGATGGAAACAGAATCCCTCAAAGTCCAGTAAGACTGAAAGATACCACAAGTAATGACATATTTTCTTTTAAATCCCCTTCATCTATTTTCAGACAGTTCTGTTTGTGCTGGCTTAACGGCAGCTTACTAAAAAGCAAGGAAGTATATACAACATCTGGGCGGGTAATAAAACTTCCACACAGACTAAAATACTGGTACTGTTGTATACCTACACATAAACCAAAAATAGTCATGTACACATTAACCTAAGCCAAGTTTTTAATGCAGATGTGCCTCTGATCTATGGTCGTTTGTGAGGTTTTAATTTAAATCACACATGCTTACTCACATTTAAGACCTGAAGAGCAAGAGAGTTGAAATTTCTAGCACAGTGGGTTACAATGCAACAAGAACTGCTTTTCTCAAAGTGTGGTTCTCCATAGAAATGTTTGGATTCGTGAGGCAAGAATTGCGTCTTAATAGTTCCTGGATTTACTTCCAAATGCTGGATATTGAGGAAGGTCAGACCATACTCAGAGAGCGTTGATTTCTGTTCTATTTTGCATTTTTATAAAATGAAGTATCCCTTTTGCTGAACTCCTGTAGGTGGTAGTGTTGGTATAAAACGTTACAAAAAATTACTGAGGCGGGTTGGGACACTGCCCAACCCTCCAGAAGACTTCAATCTAAGGCATGTTGACTTACTGCCAGGTTATACTTCCTTTAAGGATGGCATTCCTTATTCTTAGGATCTATAACAAGTAATTAAATTACATTAATATCCATATTTGTTCAAGAAACGGTAACACCTGTGATGTCAGAATAGTTAAGGAGGGGAATACAAACAGAGTCTATAAGCAGAACAGCCTCCACTGATCCTGTTATTCTTGAAGTTTAGCTTGCATTTCTTAAAACAAATGTAAACAAATAATGATGCTTCTTTTTCTACCTTGGTCCTCTACCTTTGGCTAAACGAACAAAAATTCATAAGGAGTTGTGTCATCTAGATTTGCTATGGCTTTTTGAAAAAAAGTTAAAAAAATCCCAACACTTTTCACTTAAGAAAAATGTTTTTTCTTGAAAAACAGAAAACCAAAAGTTAGGGCTTTTCTAAAAAATAGATAGAATTGGTTTGATGGAAAAAGTAATTAGCAAATTGATAGTTTTGTTCCTTGCTGAGATAACCCCAATTACTGGATGTGGAGTCAAACACACAGAAAATGTCTTTCTGTAGAAATGCAAAGTTTCCATTTCTTCTTCTACCATAAAAGTGTTTGGTTATAATTATAAGTATGCCAAACAGAACTAAGCTTCAAGTCCAGGTCACGGAAATAATAAGAGAGGTTTTTCCAGAGGGTAGATAACTAGGTAACAATTGGTGATTCAAACAACTACCACACAGATGGAAAAGGGCTTTAAGAATTCCTTATCCTCTCAGAAAGAGAAGGCTAACAAGAAGACCTCTCTGGCAATAAACCAAACTCAAAAAGCCAACATGAAACTTTAACAGGGTCAGCTTGAGACACTTGCAACATGAAAAAGCAAAAACATGGCTGAGGAAGTGTTTGGAAAGCCACAATCCAGCAGAGCATATACCAGCACCTCTGGCTGAGAAGTGGCTCCACAGTGAGGATCTGAATTCAGCTCAACACAGGTCCCTTTGTTGCTTTTGTCATACTTAATGACTCTTCAAGGCAGCATCACTAAAACAAATGCCATTTCAGGCCTGCTCTGGATTTGTCTTTGGTGAGCGCAGTAAGGGCTGCAGGCCATGTCACCCCTCTTTCTTTACCTGAATGATATCAGTGGTCTCTGCTACTTGCTCTCCTTAGCAGTGCAAATAGTAGCGGCTGTTGCATCTTGGCAGTGACTTGTTCCAGCTAAAGTTGTCTTTTAATCTACCAAGAAAGTCAATTTTAGTTGCCTTTTTTTTTCCCTCCCACTCTTTTGGGCAAATTCAACTGAACTGTTAAATGTCAAACACAGTAAAGATAAGGCAGTTCCACTGAATGGCAGAATGAATCAAATGTCTTAGTTTCACAAGATTAGGCTGGCAAGTCTCTGTTGAAAAGCCCATACAGTATATTTAGAGCTTATCTTTTCCCCTACTAATGAAATCAGCTGTTTGACAGCATAATGTCTGCGCCAGAATAGTCCATGAGATCTGAAGTTTCACAGGAAAAAAATGAATACAGAGATGAAAATGTACAGGAAGCTGTAAATAATTATTTTAAAAAGTATTAAGCAGCTGCTAGATTTCCAAAACTCAGCTTCACACAGGAAAGGGCTGCAGAAGCTATTCCTTGAACCTTACCTACGATTTTGAAAAATCTAGTCCTTGCACAGTACCTGACCGAGTAAAGCATAAAGAATGTCAACCTGAAAGGAAGGTAAGCTTAAATATTAGGAATAGGCACATATCTCTGCACACCTGCCTCTCCAAATAAAATCTAGTATTGAGGGGAGGGGTTTTTTTCAACTTTTGCATGCATATCAGAAGCAAGCCTGGCACTCCATCTGCTTAGAAGTGCCACATTCCTCATTTCAAATATGAGGTTACGGCATACAAAACCATATCCTCTTTAATCAGTAGTTCAGCTCTGATTGGTGGTAATTCAAAATAATATTTTTCTGACAGAGGGTTTCATAGTGAGTATAAAATAACTCTGTTCAGTGCTCAGAGACCTGACACAGACATCACAAATGGTACTGGTTAGCTGAGCCATCTGAGCCATAGGGTCCTAACTACCCTTCTGCATTACTGGCAGAGCTCCCCCAGAAGCAGAGAATAGCAATAAGAGAAATGTTATTCTGTGTTTATCCTGAAGGTTATTGATACAGCAAGTCCTAAGTTTGAAAATACAAAATGGAGTCTCCTAAGGTGAATTGCTATTAAGGAAATACTACCAAGCCTCTGCTGGAAAAGCAAGATTTGGATGGCCATTCCTTGAGATACACAAAATGAATTCCTTTCACCCTAGATTGACATAATGCCTCTGAAAGCTTATAAAACACATGGTTATTGCTATTAGTACTGAACTTTTGTGCTTTCAAGACTTTCTGGGAAACTTTAGCCTATTCATTACAAGTAAAACATTCAACAACTCCTCTTTCATAACCTTAGTCTTCTAAAGAAACAAATTAAATGATAGTTCAAATACAAGCCCAACAAATCACTTGAAATCTGAATTAAAGATCATGCTTCTATCGCTAAAGCAGTTAAGCATTTTCCATTGCCCTTCTGTCTGAGTTTTTTTCTATCTTAAAAAGCATAAGACCGTGTGAAACTCAAAGAATGGCAGAATAGCAGGAGAATAATATCCAAAGATATAGTCATGCATTCCCAGTTGTAATTTATTCTGGCCTCCTTTATTTCCCTCTTGTTATTTTTCCAGGAACTTGAAGATGAGTGGTTACTACACATGGAAACACTGAACTTCCACTATTTGCAGGAATACTCATAGACTGTGTGTGGAAAGTTGTGCCTAAGGAAGGCAATATATGCTAATAATTTCAAGAAACATTAAACATACATCCAGATAAGGAAGAGGCTCAGCCTAGTGTTTCTTGGGCAAGTAAACTACAGGGTGGATGACCAGAAGATTTATTGAACAAGCAATCCATCCTTATCAATTTGGAGGTACAATAAACAGATTGCTTCCTACAAATTGAGTGGATACCTATTAGCAAGATCACTTACTCAGAATTAAATTCTGGGGGTGCAAGTTAAAAACAAAAAAACCACAGCATAAGCAGAGATGCCTAAGTAGAAAATGCTTCCAGCAGGCAATTTTCATAACCAATTGCTCAGTTGCTAAACAAGTGTGCACACTTCATACATATTCATTCAGCCACAAATGCATTGTGTGACAAATATATAATCAAGTCCAGGAAAGAGAGAATGCAAGAGTTGAGAGAATTAAGGTAACTAGTAAAGGAAAGCAAATCACTTCATCTCTGGTCTGCTGGTTTGAAACAAATCCATATTAGCAGACATGAAGTTGCAACCTTCCAGCATCTGGCTGTGAACGGGCCCATGTGAAATGAGTTGGCAGACTTCTCCTGTCCTACTAAATACCAAAACCTGTTAATGCCAGTACATAACTGACTTCTGAGTTCTTAGACATCACAAACACAAGAATAAGAATCAGCACAGCAAAAATACACAACCACTGTGTATTTTCCTCAAGGATGCAATCTGTTCCTTACTACAGAGTTTACTTGCCTGGTCTGACCATCATTTTCCCGTTATTACAGAATTACTGTCATGCTTTGAATGCTAATGTCTGGCCAGTTTCTGATTAAGGATCCAAAATAATATTAATCTCTCCATTTCAGAAGCATTAAGGGTAAAAAGCTGGACTAGAGAAAGATGCCATGTCCTTCCACACATAAAAATGAATAAGAAGTTGTAATATCTAACATTAGAAATATTTAGAACTTGTCCAACAAAAGAAAGCTATAAATTTTGAGCTAAAATGTTGAAAGGAGCTTTTTTTTTTTCCCCTTATGTAGGTAAAGTGTTAACTAGCTACAGTTACCATAAGCTTTGTGAACATATTTATGGGATTTGGATCCAGTTTTAAAATAGCTATAAATTACTTTGGCACCAACCTTTCATAAAGACAGAAGACATGTACAAATTTTGGTTACTGCAGTAATAATACAAGATTATTTTATTTAAATGGCAACTATAATCTAAAGCCTGCAGGTTCAATGTTAAAGGCTCCTGCCAAGTAGAGTCTGAATTTGACTTCATGAGCCAGGAAAGTTCTACACGAGCACCAGTTATGACCCAGTTTTGATGACCTTCGAATACTAAAGAGCAGAGCACACTTAGTACTACCAGTTTTCATCATTTCTGCCTTAACTAGTACTTTGTCAGAGGCAGTAAACCACAGTTTCAATATAACTCAATATTTCATGACACTTTGGAACAAATTTCAAAGATCTGCTTTGAAAGAGAAAAGACAGGGATCTAGAATTAGCAAAAGCCACTTGCTAAACCAAGTTTCCTGGTTTCCTGATACAATAAAACAACAGGAATGATAAATTGCACTTAAATTCTGCCTAATCCTACCTTATTGCAAAGGCCTTCTTGGTATGCCAGGAGGAAAAACAGAAAAGCCTCACTCTTCCAGCAGCAGCTGAACTGAATTCATTGAGCTGAACACGAAGTTATTTTTTCTTGCTCTGTCTTCTGGCAGTACCCTCTTTTCTGCGGAGGAAAAGACTCAAACAAATCAGTGGTGTATCTACAGAATATACACGCGTGAACAGCTGCCAAAAAGCAGCAATACAAAGTCTTGGTAATTTGGAAAGCAAATCAGCCCCAAAGCGTTTGGATTAGGTTCCACCAAACTTTTTTGATAGCAAGATTCACCTGGCTGAACAGCAATGTAGCAGAGGTACAGGTACTCTGGGGTGTTTGGGGAGTTTGTGGGTTTATTTTATTTTGGGGGGTTTTTTCCATGCAAATCATTACACTCCATTTTGAGATTCACCCCGCTCCTTCAGAGGCATAAGCCTTCTGTGAGGTTCAGGGCTGCCAGAAAGGCAACAGCTCAGAGTCCATCAGACCTCCCAGTCCTGCTGTTGAGGCTGAGCACAGGTCCCAGCTTCCTTCCCTTCCACCTTTTTTCACACAGACTGCAAACTAAAGACTTGATTGCAAAATTATTTAGTCTACAACAGCAATATTTGACCAACTCACGGAAATCAAGTCAGTTCAGGCCACTTCTGTGTAGCTCTCATAATCCCTTTTTAAAGTGTTGCATAGCTGATGAGGCTGAAGCTAAGATGCCAACAGAACTTACAGTATTGCAAGTGCTCTCATGCACCAGTAGTCTCTAAACTAATTTAGCCACATCAGTAGCACTTTCATATTGGTAGTGGCTGGCCTTGTTTACAGAGTTATCATTTCTAAGGCAACAGCTGAATTCAACAGCTTGTAGACCTCCCTCCCACAAGCTTCTCATCATGTATGTGTGGAGGACTTCGAGGTGCAGAAGTAGGAAGGAGCTTCCTTCTGCCTTTAATTCTCCCACAGCTTGATGGCTGTTTGGAGAATTAAAGTTTTACACACAAACTACACACGACAGCCCCTTGGAACTCCCTTGCTCCTATCAGCGTGTTTCTGCTCAGAGAGGGCTGTAAGAGAAGCATATAGCATCAAGACATAAATACATTAACATCATTGCTCCATCACCCAAAATCACAGGAAGTATTCAGCCTAATTGTATAGATTCAAGTGCTTTGAAATGAGTCACCAGGGGCTGTGAACCTAAAGAGAATCCGTGTGAGAAGCCATTTGAGTTTGTGTTTGGTTTATTTTTTTCCTTTCCTTCTATCTTCTTTAAAGTACACACATTTAGCTCCCTGAGTCTGTGCCTTGCAGAAAGTGTCTAAAGCGGGGTGAAGCCTCGCCAACTGGGTAAGACTGAAAGCCTGTGTGTGGAAAGGGGAGATGAGCTACAAAGGCATCAAATTTGTGCCTGGAGCTGGAAACATGCTAGTCTGAAGATAGCAGGCTTGGTGGGGAACACCAAAAAGCCTGTCACATTGCCATCACAGTGAATGAGGGGACATTTTTGTATTAACTGAAATGCAGAAGATCTTTAAAATAGTCTCGGTGTTTGAAATATACGGGACAATGCTGACATGCCCTGGTTTTAGTGATGGACTAAAAATTATTTTAGCTCGTCTTCCAAAAAATGCACTTAGTGCAGTTTGAGGATTGGCAGGCTTCTGCCAGGACAGCTCCACTGGAAGAGCTGAGAAACTTCCTGAGTACTTTTGTCTAAAACAAACAAGAGGCTTTCCAGGAAGTTCTGAGTAATCATCTGACCTTGTGTGCAACTTAATAGCTACAGAGGGAAAAAACTGTCCTGAGATGGAGAGACAAAGATTTAAGTAAACAAGAAAATGCACCAGCCTGCTTGAGGAAATTAAGAAAGAACAGACTGAAACGTGACACAGGAATTTTAGCAAAGAGCAACTAATCTAGTCAGACTCATGAGAGAACTCCAAAGAATGAAATGTCGTAAAGACAGCCTACTGACTCCACACCAGGGATTTCCTCTGGTGCGTAACACCAGAAGAGCCTTCCCTCCCCTCCAGAGTTTAAAGTTCTCCCTGTCTTCATGTAGGCCTCTTACTGCTTTGCCCAGCTGAACCAGCTGCTGTCTTCAGAGACAATGGGGACAACTCTATTCTCTACAAGAGACTACTGTATCTTCATAAAATAGGGGAATTAAGAGACCCTGCAACCTGCATGCTTTGGACAGGGATCCCCTCCCCACTCACAGAAGTCAACTCAACTCCTGATAGCAATACTACTCTGTAGCAGCTTTTCTACCCAAAACCAAATTAACCAGAGATAACAATACTATGACTTTTCCAGATAGGCAATCCTGCTTTTTATGCTTTGATTCTCCTGTACAAAGAAGCTTCAAAAGGCCTAAAATAAAGAGCAAAACAAGAGAAAAAAGGAGATGAGCAGTTGCAGAGAAAAATGAGCTTTTTCATGCCTACAAATTGACACTGTGGGAATCTTAACACTGAATATGTCTCCGATTTAATGATGAGTACAATGTTGATTTTTGTTTGTTTTACATATATGCATGCAGATAAATACATGCCAACAAGTGTCTATTTGTGTTCTACAGCTCTCTTATCAGCTCTTAATATTGGCCTTCATTATTTTAGGAAGTACTAGTATTAGGAAGTATTGTATCTTTATAGCTGTGCAAATATATCTACACACCATAGGAAATAGAAATAAATCCCTGGAAGTTTAAGGGGGGGGCCACAGACACAGACATACACAGACACACACTCACACACATAAACACCCCATTACAGGTCTCTGCTGTTGCTCTATCACTAGATAATTCATAATAGCAACATCCTAGATTAGCAATACTTTTAGGGCCACAGACAGCACAGCATCTACTCTGTCCTGAAGACACCTCTACCATTGCCCCTTAGCCATTAATATTTCCATGTAGACACTGCAGTAGAAACCTTAACTGATACAATATGCAGACCACACTCATTGGGTTGAGCTGCAAAAGATTTGTCATGCTTTAAGCTAGTTTTACCTTGTATGCAAAAAAAATGAGCATACACCCTGTCTCTGAGATAACCTTCTTTAACCTTTCATATCAGCGCAGCAGTATTTCAGTAGCTCCTCATGTCCAACACAATCCAAGAGATGAAAGAAAGAGTGGATTACAAAGAGAACTTTAAATAGCAGTGTTCTGGCCTTGTTAGAAGTAAGTATTTGTGTTTGTGCAGATGTCTGAAAATACATTTTTTAACTTTAAAGTAGTAAACACCACCATTGGATTTTTTTTCCCAATCTGTACAATTTTTTAAGATAAACTGATTGCAAAGTATATGTTGCCCCTTGTTCAAGACTGCCAGTGAACTCAGCTTTCAGGTGGGGCCTGTTTTTTTTAGACTTTTAAAGCTAAGATTGCCAACAGATGCATGGACAACTACCCCATCCCCCCTCCTTTCCTGCAGAAGAAAAAAATAAACAACCAAGTTTGATGATTTCTTTAGAGCAAACATCAAAATGCTTGAGACAATAGAAGTTTTATTTCAGACTCCTCACCAGGGCCAAGCTTACAATCTGCAAAACATTCAGTCTTGAAGTGCTGAGGAAGAGGAAAGGACAGCTGTGTGTCAGCATCAATCTTCTCTGTGAAAACACAAACCTAATTTGTGCCCTTTGATCTGGATGGTGATAAAAAGTAGAATGACTCAAGACACCACTTTTTTCCACTACAGTTTTACAAGAAAAAAAAAGAAAAAAAGGCAGCAAAAAATAGTTGCAACTTGCATGAATACTAACACCTTAGCAGACACAAGCATCTGCTAAATGTAACAGTAGTCTTTCTGTCCCTTCCATTTCCACAGTTGCATTTGGGTTTATATTCATACAAATATCTGTCTTTTGTACAAGTCAGATTCTAGTCACAGGTGTTATCCTTGGGAAAACAAACTTCAGACTGGAAGGTAGGGTTGATTTTGTATGTCATGAATGCTAAGAGGATAATCAAACACCGTGATGTTGCTCCAGTGCAAAACAAGAGAAAGATGTCCAGTCAGACACTGTCCTCTGGCTTGTGCCACTAATTTGACAAACTGAGAGCTAGCTAGTTACTCAAGACTATGCTTAAAGTTACAAGTAAAGAACAGGACAATTTTTTTTTTCTTTTTCAGAGTCTAAACAAATATAATGCATTTTTATCATTAGTACATTTTTGTATAATGCATTCACTGTTGATACTGCAAATTGGAGAAATTCCATTGAAACAGACTGAAAAACAATGTCAAGATACTTTTCTCTTTCCAACTCTGTAGTTGGAATACCAACACCTGTGATATCATAATTGGAAAGGATTATGATCCACCAACAGCAAATAGTTTCATCTACCAAAAGCAAATAGCTTCTGTGAAGCACACAGGGAACAGGAGCTCATGGCATTGACCCAGCATTAGAGGGTCTTCAAGCTACACTCAGTGCCAGGGCAGAGCAAGGAACTACTGTTCACAATGGGACTCTCTGATCCCCCAACTTCCAGTGCCTTCCCACATGACAGTGAGTATGAGCCAGGGGTACTGTCCTGGCAAAAGCACCACCTAACATATGCACCTTCCTTGAAAAAAAGCAGTTGCACGATTATTCTTGAGAATGGAGATTGAAGCAATCTCTGAAGAGCAAATTCATCAAAGTTATTGATAGAGTAAAAAACACCTTGAATTTTATCTGGAAAATTCATCATTCAAGGTTCATGAAGCATTCCATACACTAATCATGCATTGTAATATCTATGTAAACTGTAAGGCATGACTATGTCTATTGTACAGGATAAAATCAGATCCGTAGAAGATAAAGTCGGCCTTCTCAAAAAGGAAACTGTGGAGCTTACTAACTGCAAATCTCTCCATATGTAAAGTACAAGCTGCTTTGATAACTTTGCTCCAATAGTGGTTTTAAAAGTTCTTTAAAAGTTTTTTGAGAGAAAAAAAAGACCAAGATTTTTCAGGTGTTGAGACCTTCAAAACGAATGGACATTCTTTGAAGTGTTAACCTTATGACTGCACTAAGAACATATGCTGAGTCAATGACAGTGTTGGAAATGAAATTTCTGGGTCCTTGCTGCTTAGGAAACTAAAGAGTTGTGCTTTCCCCTCTCACCCGCTTTGGTAGGCATATGGATTTGATCGGTCATCTAAGCTGACCAACCCTGTACCCCAGCAGCTGACCTCCAGCCAGCAGGCAAACTTTGAGGCCAAATTAGAAATTGGGTGCATAGTTTTGTCAGTCTGATTTAGTGTGCTACTATAGAATGTAGATAATAGTCACTACAGTATTTTTCTTCTCAAATGTATTTCTTCTCAAAAGGTAATGCCTCTCAAATATATTTTTTAAAATTCCAAGCACAGACTGGTGCATGTCGGCAACATACACCATTCCCAATGTCTGCCTTGGCCTTTTCACTTCTATTGCTTTAGACATCCATTTCTACCATAGCCTATGAACAAGGCTATGAATAGGGTAGAAAGGAACAGGTTGGCAGACAATCCCCTATAGCCCAAGGAAAAATCTGCCGTTAAGTAAAATGCTGCTACAGACGGTACAAGACAAAGTTTACTATTAATTCCTAAAAAATGAGCTTGCAGGTCTTACATTTAATGGACACTTTCACTGGAGCATGAATGGCAAACGCAACCTACAGCAATAATGAATATGTTCACAGTCCATTAGGAAGGAATTTTTTTCAGCTTATGTTCAGATCCTTTTAAACTATGTTTACTATTAGGAAGAAATTTATTAGGACAGTTTGAGAATTTTTTATAATGAATAAGTGCTCCACAGATTATTCCTTCATAAATGAATTCAACCCTGATGAAAATGAGCCCTGACAACTGAGCTCTGTCCTCTGAAAAAAGGGTCTGAGACAAAACTGGATGAAGAAAAATAGGACACCCGAAAACACAAGTGCAAGAAAGTACTTACTTCCCCCTGACAAAATCTGAGTACACACTGGAAGAGCAGAAGCATGCAAACTGATACTACCTAGAGGAGTACCATCATATGCTGGCCATTTATGCAGGGTCAGCTCCTGAAAAATGTTTTCCATTTGATATTTATCCTGAAAATCAGAATAGCACATAGCTGCACACAAAGTATTTCAATGGAAAGGAGTTAGTTACAGGCCTCCTTGTCTACCTTAATTATTTGAAAAGCAGAAAATGCTGCTTCCATCCATGGTCCTTTGCCTCTCCTTCATTTCCACTTGAGCCTCAGGCCTCAACACTTCAAAGCCACAGAGAGGTTTCTCAAAGGGCAGTCAGCACCACTCTATTAGGGTGAAGCTTTTAGGCAGTGGTAAGGGAGATTTACCTAATGGGAAATGCCATGTGCAAAACTCGTTTCATTGCCTGAGGTTCTGCTGGAGTCGAATGTTTAACAGGAGAGTGTCTGGACTCCTGGCACGAGCGGCAGACGGAAAATTCCTTTACAGGGGGTGGGAGGAAAGCCGACACTAAAGTTGGGTGAAAATTGCCCCTGGAGCAGACAGCCCTGCCTCTGCCACAATGGTCCTGGGCATAATGGAAGGCACATGGTGGAAGTAGGGATTTGACTTCCTGCAGGATTCCCTGCAGGCCATTGGGAATACAGGCAGCAGAGCTGAGAGAGTCCAGTCTGCTCTCTTCATCCACACAGGTGCCCACCTCTGCAGCCACAGCACTGCAAGTCACACACAGCTCACTGCCATGCCAGATCCCACAACTTGTGTTAAATGGCCTTTGTTACCAGTGTCACCAAGTCGGGTCAGTCCTGAAGGAGAAGAACATTTCTTACCAGAGACTCACTACTATCTTTGCTCTGTGTTTCTTTGCATGATCCACCACCCAAAACAGATGAAGTTAAACTCAGTTTAACAGCTGACAAAACTCACAGCCTGCAGTAGTAAGGCTGCAGTGCCACTGGGTAACTAAATAGCAGGATAACATGGTATGATTGCATCCTCACATTTCTTGTCTCCTGTGCTGTAAGCATGCTGCAAAAATAAAATCTCACCCTACACTTCAGATATGAAACATTGCTCCCTTACTCCCGCTGCCCTTCTTATTTCCAAGAAGCTGGGGAAAAATCTCACTAAAAGATCAGAATTTGCTAATTAATTGAAAGCTGTTGGCATTTTCTGTCTATCCACTCTGTGCAAATGTCAACAGATACACAAGGCTGCAGAAAATAAAGATCTTCCTACCATAGTTATTTAGATCACAAGCTCTTTCAGAGATAGCACAGCTTTTGTGCCAAGTGAAGCACCCAGCCCAACAAGGTTCATCCAGAGGTAAGCCTCCTGCAAGTGCAAATAAGACTACACAGAATTTGACAAAAGCTGCAAAGAAGAAAAATATATATAAGGCAATATTTAATCTTTACAATAAGCAATATCCTAATATAAAAGTGCTGCAGTATAGCTAAACATACCCTGCTCCATTAAGACAGGCACTTAAAAAGCCACTGATTTTCAAAGATTTCAAGACAACTAGACTTCCATATTCCTGAGGTTTATTTCATACATTTCTCTTCCATGATCCTGCCTGTTTAGCTGCTGGTTTCCTGAATCCACCATCTGCTTCTGAAGCGGTAAATGGAATTTGAAAATCAAAACAAATCAGATGCTGGAGTTTGGAGTCTGTACCTGTACTGTATTGCTGACCAATCCTTTTGCCTTTCCTGTAGCACTCTCCACCTTTATTACATGCTTCATTTGACTAAACGCAACGCTGTTAATTTAACAAAAACATACTTGAGGGAGGCAGCTGAGGGGTGAGAAAGATTTAATCATCCTTGGTCTCATCATTTTGAATCTTACACTATGCTGAAGAAGAAGCTGAGATGTATGTTATATATATTTTCTGCTTTTGATAGTGTGAATGAGCTCACTGTAATTCTTTATACACAAAACTGTAAAACTCAGTTTTGCTATTTAAAGTATGAAGTTACAAACAAGTGTTCAATCAGTTCTAAGAGTAGGGGATTTAAATGTTTTATCAGTTTTGAATGGAGTTTCTTACTTTGCATCAGATTGGGGCTACCATTTTACTAAGCATGCTTTGACTTCCTTTCCCAGGAGTAGGTGCATAGTGTAAATCTGAGACTGTCTCAGAAAGTCAGAAACATTTAGAGTTATCATCTACATTTAAATAATGGGTCATACCCAGAAACTTAAACAGCAGTTTTAGACGTGTGTAGCAATCTTCATTTCATATTACTGGAAATGGAGATGTGATGACATTAAGTCACTGAGTGAAGGTCACCCAGCACATTAGCTGCATCCCCTCCTACTCATCTTTTTGATCCCCCTGAAGCACAGCTAAACAACAGTCCAGGTCACAGTGGCTGGCCTGTTTGAAAGCTCGTCTACTACAAGATGCACTTCAACCAAGGCATTTGGGATCCGAACCCTTGGTAAAAGCAAACCCCCAAAACAGGAAGCACCAGGGAGGGGGAGTGAAGTGACCTAGGCTCTAGTCCAAACTTCTCAGCCTGTTGCTCATCCACTCACTTAACATCCTGTCACCAGCAGCATCCTTCAGAACTCATCCTCCCAGAGGTCAGGCCTGCGCCCTTCATCCGTCACACACATGCATGGATATTTTCTGGTCATCACATAACACTTTCAAACTGGAACATGGAGTCCAAATTACTAATAGCTCGGCACAAAAATGTGCAATTACCTTAGCAAGGTAGACAAGAAAATAATCCATTCTGATATGGATGGCCTAAGTCTATTTCCATGATACAACTCCTACCTAAAACCTTTAGCAATAGCTAAGTTAGTCTTTTTTCACTGCTGTGTTTTATTCACTTTGACTTTCTGTGAAATAATACTATAAATTTCCAGACAAGTAGACTATAATACAGCAGTAACTTGCTGAAATAATTTACTTTTGCACTGTTACCTAGTTATAGTAATAACACCTCTCATTGCTTCCTCAGTGATGCTTACATAGGTATGTTTCTAAGACAGCAACAATCCTTTTTGTATGTACATGGTGCTCCCAGATTGGGCCATACTCAGCTGTTATCTAGTCAAGTATGGTTAGAAATTGTCATGTATCAGTTGTCCAAAGTGGCAGAGTGAAAGCAGAGGAGTGCGCAAGTCAGTAATTTATATCGAGGAATACACACATGGCTGCATCCAACTAGCTTTGATTTCCTTTTCTCACTTAAAAAATTTATAACAAGGGGCAGATGCTCTGCCAAGGATACAATTATTTTCAACATCTGAGGGTCTGACTCAGGAGAAGAAACTTAATAAAGCAGGTTTAAAGCCAATACATCACAGGCACCACTACTTCACAGAAACACGGTCATGTGTTGACCCTGCTATTGTCTGTACCCTGAGAACTATCACCATGAAAGTCCGCCAGAAGAACATAATATGAATAATGTACCCATCTGCTGGATCTTGTCAATACTAAAATCATTGTCTGGATATTTTCTTGTCCTCCTTACATGCAAAAAGCATGGAAATATGAATGTTCTGCCTCTTAAATTTTCTGAGTGTGTTTGTTGAAACTGAAAAAATAAATTCTCGGGGCATTATGACTCTAGGTCCTTGTAAAGCCAGTATTTTTTTTACAGATTGAGCGTCAGAGCGATGCTGAGAAAATACAGATGTGAACATTAAACACTTATTGCACAAAGTCTGTTACATATCCTTCCTGTCATAACTGCCCGACTGAATGAGTTTTGCTACAGATGAGGGAGACAAAACCTTCAAAATAAAACTCAAATGAGTCTACTTCAAGATATTTGCTAATGGCCTTTAATGCAATTAAAATCATGCACAAGCCACTTCCCTCATCGTGTTCTCCTTTCCAAGGAAAGCCATCAGGAAGTCCTTGCATTCATTAGGAATCTCCTAGCACCCCACAGTATTTGTTTGTTAATGTCTCAGGATGTTCCAGGAAGAGATTATCATTACTTATGGTCTGGTTATGTTCTTTCATAATCCAGCTAACGAAAAAAAATGAGAAAAGGTAGTTGGCTGCCTGCTGTCGTTGAGGATGTTTTTGCTTTGGTCAAAGGGTACAAAATAGATGAACCAGCAAAAGATGAAAGGGTAAGAGTGTTTCTGGTAAATTCAACGACTGTACCTGCAATTAGGGTAGCTCAGTTTCACATCTATTCCCATTTCTACAAACAAATTCATTTCTGATGCAAAATTAGATACGAGTTCTCTGTTGCCCCCAACTCACCCAAAGTCTTCTCACTGTAGTATTGTCTTTGATTAACACAGGCTTCCTTGGTCACTAAGGCTTTCCTGATCCAACAGGATCTTCATACCTGCTGTGATCACCTCCACCTGTGTTTGCCTTCTGCAAATTCATAATTCCCAAGATAATTTTTTCTGCTTAAACACCCAAGAGACATTTTTAAGAATGTTTCCTCTTGTTTTGGTAAGGGTGAGGGGTTTTGTTTTGCTTAGATTTTGATTCTTTTTAAAGCCTAAAGCTGAAATAAATGAGGGGAGGTCACTCCAGGACAGCACCTGCCAGCAACACTTGGTGCTCTGGGATCACTAAAGTATCCCACAAGTGAGACACAAGTCATTGAATCTTGAGCCTTGTTCTGTGCTGTGGTGCTTTCTGGCTTCCTTCAGGCAGAGCTCCACCCTGGGTGTTCAACCTCATTGGTTTTGTCATTCTTACCCCCTGTTTAAAGATAATACCTGTGACCACAGGCTAAGACCCCTAGGGTTCAGGAAAATTGCCAGCACTCTTGTAAGGCAAGTTTTACTGCCTGACATTTCAGGAGATGGCTTTGAAGGGAAAATCTCTACAAATTACTTGAAGAGAATCCTCAGTTCTTCTGTGTCCCTGTAGTTCATCACTCAGCACAGGAAGCCTGAGAGACACACTGTCTTATGAAGGGTCTCCCTTTTTATTACCGATGATCACAACATCACAATGCATCTGCCCCAAGTTTGTGTGTGGAAATTGCACAGACATGACATAAATTACCTCAGATTTCCTCGCAATAATGTGACCCCAAGGCGACATATTCAGTAAATTAAAAATAAATTACGTGATGGCCTGATGTGACTTCAGCAGACCTCATGTCAGACCCAGCCTGAGGGAGGAATGTGCCTTCTAGCTTTTCCATAACAACTGTCTTTTTACAACGAGTTAATTATCTACAGATACTATGTGTTTAGAAGACATAAAACAAGACCAGCTGATTTCAAAAACTTTAAAGCAGACTTGAAAATGCATCTCCAGGGCCTCACTTACATCGGTGCACAGTACATGAGTCTGGGTGACATCACTGCTTACAGCAGCCATGACGGTACATGAAGGATGGAACTGTAAAGTCTCTCAGGCGTTTGGGAATGATCACATTACCTAAGTGAGAGCTCAAAAATGAACAGTGACACTCCAAAACACTTCCAATCATGCTCACAGCTGTGTGTACACCCCATCTGCCTTCATTTCCAAGAGTGTAGTGAGGCTTTCCAAGACTCTGCTCTCCACCAGACAGGGCTCCCACCTTCCAAACCACTGTGCAGGGGTTTGCATCTTTACACTAAAGAGAGGGATGATGAACTTAATCAACCAGTCACTAAAGATGACTTTCTAATAAACTTGCTGCTACTCAATTATCCCATTAGAATGGAGATTATGAACCTGGGTTTAAAATTATAGTCAGTGTCTGTGTTTCTATGACATCCAAAATCACTCCTATAACTTTAGCTAATTTAAGTCAGAATGATAGTTTTGATCCTGAACTTTACAAAACAAGTTCTGCTTTTTATGAATGCATATCCAGCAACCCTTTAAGACCACAAGCTTCTTGTGGAGTGAAAAAAAAGGAAAAGAAATTTTGGACTTTCAAGCTCTCAGATGTAGGTGTTCAGTTCATTTCCATATCTGGCTTCTCAAACTAAGTGAGAGCTTCCTAAAAAGTAGAGGACAGCTGTAATACAGATGTGTGGACTGAGTTAAGGAACTGAGATTTGCATGCAAAGTCTGCCCACAGCATTGTTCCTCTTCTCATGCTTGCATCTTGGCAGAAAAAAAAATCCACAAATCTGCATTATACACCTACTCATCTTTAGTATGCACATATAAACATACAGCAGTATTTTGATTTCACAGAGAACCCAGAAAACAAAGGATCATAAATTCATATGCTTAGCTTCTTTTCTTTCAAGATAGCTGACAGAGCCCCAAAGGAATAAGTTTGCATCTTCTAATGATTTTTGGGTGGTGTGGTAGCTTACACAACGTGAAAATAAATAAAGTTCAGCTTCCTCAGAATAAAGATAGATGTCAGTTCCAATTCTTGTTTATTTACCAAACCTCTCTTAAAATTATTATAGAAACGTTTTCAAATGTGCTGCTTCTCTCTGTTGCTAAGCTTTTATAGAAGCAGCTAAGTTTAAAGGGATGAGATTCAAAGTACATATTTTACTTTTTGAAAGTGTCTAACTGATGCATCCAAGAAAGAGTGTTTTCATTATCCCCATACCAGGTATACATCTTCACACATATGGCAAACCAAGCACTCTTACCTTAAAAATGTACCTCATCTATACTCTGAAAATGCTCTGATATGGTCTCTTCAATACAGTATAAAGTAGCAAAAATAACCTCTTTACCCTGGAAGAAATTGCTTTGTATTGTACCCTATAATACAATCAGACACCTTCTGCAGTATCATTCAGTTCAAAAAGCAGTTGTCCCTTTTGTTTTTTTCTTTCAGGCTGGTTCCCAGACGAGTCTCTGATCTGCTTGTATTTTGTATTCCTACCCTTCATCACAGCATCTAATTTAATTCTGCCCTATGTTCTCTATACCCTGTCTCCTCGACCTCTCTAGTGCTTCCACGGGGCTCTCTTCACAGGCAAACATCTCACACTAAACCCACTGTCCCAAATGGATCAAATATTCTCATTTTATCCTATGTCCTGTGATTGCATTGTCAAAGCACCAGTGAAATTCAGCCCCCCTTCTGGTAAAGTAGTAGGTATTTAACCCCTCAAAGAAACATTATAACACAGTAGAGGAAATGATGAGAAATGCCACCTTGAAATGAGATGCCAAAAGAAGTCTATACAGTCAGCAAAATGTATGCATAGATGAGGTAAGTCATTGGGTTTGACCAGTACCCCATGATGAAAAAAATATTACAATTGGTTAAGACCTGAGATTTAAATTCCCTGTGAAAACCATAGAGAAAACTGGCACTGTTTCAGCTTAGATTTGAAAAACCCCTCTTGCCTCTGCCCATGTTTTAAGCACAGTGGTAGGAAGACTAACTGAAAATAGGCCTTGCACAAATCACATGCAGGAAGACCACAAAAGATTCCTATAAGGGGACATGGAAAATTCCTATCCACAGGACACACACACAAAACTTACATTATCAATCGAGTTTATGAGTCGATTCAATTCATGTGCTTCTGAGGGGAGTGACTCCTACAAATAAAATTACAACAACCAAATAGCTAACAGCTGTATGGTCCTTCCAATAAGCATGAACTCATATTATTTTTATTTTTTCAAAAAAGTGTAGTTCTGAGTCTTTGATAGAAGCAAAAAGCAATTTTCCACCAGTTGGCCAAAGCAGGAGAAAAATCAAGATGGATAAACTTGACTTTCTACATCAATGGGCTCAAATCAATTCTTACCTTCCCCATCAAGAGTTTTTACAGGTGTTTGAAGGAGGTGAGGGAATGGAGGCCATGAAACCAATAAGAGGGAGGAACAGGTTACCAGAATTTGCAGACTTTAAGGAGAACTTAAAATATTCAGCAAGTTCTCCTTATTTTCAGGTTGATAAATTTAGCTTACTGTTAATAAATTAAAAAAAAAAAGGCTTCTCTTGTTGAAGGGAAGATGGGGTTTTGCCACCTAAACTCTTTGAAAGTAGATTAGAACAAACAGGTGTCAAACCCATCAGAACAATACCCAGCCCTGACCTTGCTCTCACGAATGGGCTAGTGAAGCAACAACACTCCAAAGTGACTTCTGCTTATGTCTGAATGCAACACTGCCTGACACTAGATTTCAGCAGAAAGCGGTTCTGCAATGAACATTTTTAAGTGATTCTGATTTTGATCAATACTTTCTTTCTTTTTTTTTTTTTTTGTATGTTTCAGAATCCCTTGCTCACAAGCCATTACCCTTTTTTTCTGCCTGGCTACATGTCCCAGCATCTACCTGTCTCTTATTCCCTCTCTCCATACTCCCCCCAGTAAGGGAAAGAATTTTTTCCTCTGTATTGCTAAGGCAACATCTTGGTACTGGAATTTAGAATCTATTCCTTTAAGTGCTGGGCAAACAAGTGTTTTCCCCGAGTTTCTCAGGAGAGCCAGTCCACAGAAAGTTGACACAGCTTGAAAGTTCCTCCAGCAACTGGACTTCAAGCTGTAACATTGTCTGACTTATTGCTTTATCAGGTTCCTCTCAAAGTAAGAAAAAAGATACAAGGGTCCCATTTAAAAAGTTCTCTCCCTGAAAACCTAGATACATGGATTGCACTGAGGCAGAATAAAGCATAGCGGAGGAATGGAAGAAAAGAGTGAAATGTCTGGAGAAGTGGAAAGTTCTCAGCCACACCAAAGTCACTCTGAAATCTGGGCAAGCTGAGAAGACATAAGGAGCTGGTTAGCTTGCCTGCTCTTTCTGCAATTTAGTGAACTTAAAGGGCAAGGATAATTTAGATCATCAGACTAAGTGTCCTTATAGAGTCTGATGCCACTGTGAAGCTGCCTGTGCGGAGTGTTGTTCTGCCTGAAGAGACAGGTAGCAAAGGCTAAAAGTGAGCCAGCTGGCCTTGACCCCTCCCTCAGCCACACACCAACGGGAATTTTCCATTTGTAAGAGGACCAATTCTCTGCCTCAATCCATTCTGTCCAATTGGACAAAAGTGGCAGCAGACTGCATCTGCGGGAGAAAGCAAAGAGAAAGAGAAGAAAGAGGGGAGGAAGGGAGGAGAAAAAGGAGTTTGAGACAGCAGCAACTGCTATTCTTCTTCCTGAGGTTCTACACTGGCAGAGGAGAATATATGTCTGCACCCTACCATAGCTGAACCAGAGTCACAGCTGCTTTGATGCTGACAGATTATTGCTGGTTGGCACTGGTTAGATCAGTGCCTCCCTTGTGTCAATTAAGATCATTATGATTATTAATTTATGCAAAGACAAACTCAGCTTTCCTGTACTTATAGCTCTGTACTAACACTTGCTGTGTCTTGCAGTCTTTATGAACGGGGGCTCTGCAGGGCAGAGATAAACTTAACACTGCCTAGCACAGCAAAGCCCTTATCCCTGGACATTATCATCACTAAATATCAGAAAAGCAGATTATACTTGCTTTCCAGCACAGACTTATTATCTTTTGCCTGAGGCAAAAGAGAGGCTGGTCTCTCTGTTCAGCTGTAACAGGAGACCTCACTGATTTTCATTTTGACAGCCTGCAGCCTAAAGAAACCTCTTGCAGGTAACCTTGATCCCACTGAACTCAGAGGGCTTTCAGAGGATTATCATCTCATGTAAAGGACAGTGGAGTCAGTTGTAAGTCACGATATTAAGGAGACAGCAAGTGCATTCTTTCCCTTCCCCTCAAGCAAACTACTGCCTGTTCTCAGAGAAGTCAGCCTTTGGAAATGGCTTATTTTCTAAAAACTGTCAAAGTCCTGGGCTGATCTGAGAGCAGATGTTTTCTCCAGGAAAACTAAAAAATAATACATGGCCAAAATATGCAAACTGTGCAAGACTAACAGCTCTTTCCACTCCCTGAGATTTCTCTCAGAGATCCTTCAGTCAATCAAGATTAAAATCAGCTTGTCTGTTCATTGTGCAAGAAATCAAAGAGGACACACCATCTAACTGCCATCTGCATTCAAGTATACTGTTCATTTCACCTGATTCCTTCCAAACAAAGCACAGCCCATCCTTGTAGCACATAAAATCTATGGATGCTCTTTAACACAACCCTCAAGAAGAAGTCCTCTTACAGAAAGCAGAAGGAGGAACTTCCTGTATTCAGATGTAATCTGCTTCAGTCATCTTGCTGTAAAGCTGTTTCAGTATTGCCAAACCCCAAACACTCAAGTTAAGCTGTTGGATTTCTAAGTCATGACTTTGGCATTCTTATTTTCCTTTTAGCTTTTGAATGCTGGAGAATGACAGAAACCTTCGTCTCTACTTCACCTGTGGACTGGAATATCAGTTTCTCAAAAGATGAAAGAGATTCTCAGATTATAACAACAGTTTTGAGACCTGAGAATTCATTCAAACCACCACAAAAATCTGAAGACCTGACAATATTGCTGCTTCATATGCCTAATGGTGCTTAAAAATGTCTGTGTTCACCTTCAGCAGAGGCACTGGTAACTTCCACAAGGACACATTCACGAAGAGTGAAAAGAGCTTACTCTTCTATGCCCAAGACAGACTTCACTTTGTTTGTTTGTTTGTTTTTAAGTTATTTCAGAAGCAGGAGAGATAAATAAATGGAAACTGTAGATGTCTCAAGTGTTGCTGCTGTAGGAATTGAAGTCAGCGCATCACATTTCTCCCTCTGGTTGAGGAGAGAACAGAGTTTGGTGTTTTCCCAAATTCCCTCCCTTCTCTCTAACACTTTATGTTTCATCTATTAGATAAAGTCTGTTTCTCCATGTATATCCCCTTAGTATATCAGTGAGATACACGTTAGTCTTAGCTGGGCTTGCGGAGTGCTGGTCAGCAGAAGTTGCTACATACATTCATAAGACTGGAAGGGCTTCCATTCCAACCCAGTTTCTCTTAGTGCAGGCTGTTGGCTGATATAGCACACACACATTGCTCATGCCCCTTTTTCAGACATTATTTGCCTACAGCCTGCCATATGACATTGGATAACCTCTCTTTTCTGGAGTAATCTCTTCAGAGACATACAAGGCTCAAGGCCACGTTGCACAACCAATATAGGATGGAGAATCTGTGTTTGACATCATAAACTATAGGACCTGCAGTAAAACTTGTTGCTGTTAATCACTTAACTTTTTTGGTGGGATTATAGAATTCTGAATACACAAATACCTATGATAATAAAGGTTAATTAGAGATACATAAATAATTGGAACTGTTTGAAAATAGGTTGTCTGCATCTCTACTTCCAGTATTAATGTAAAGATTAAAAAGAAAGGAAACTTTAAAGACTTTCTGTAGCTGTTTGTACTGTTTTAACTCACAGTTCTTCATATCAGAGGACTCCACAGTGTCCTTGAAGTGGCTTTTAAATCCTATTGCAAATAAAAGCGTACTACACTTCCAATTCCTATAAAAACTTCTCAAATCTCCAAGTCCTAAAACTAGTTACATCCATTACCTGAGTCTCTTCACAGAGTTTAGTCTGTGTTTAAATTCTTCATGGCAAGAATTCTTTCTCACCTGGGTCATTTATAGAAGGGCAAAAACTAGGGAAGCAGCTGACTATTCTGTTGGCAAAGCAACAGATGAGTTTAATAGTTTCACCAGTGGGATATACTGCAGGGCAAGTACCAGCTGGGAAATCAAAACACTTGGTCTCAGTTCTCTGCTCTGCAATTGAATCCCTAAGATGCGGCACGCAGTTCTTCATCTATGTGTTCCTGCTTTCTTCCATCTCTAAGACTTCTCTATTTATTCCTATTCACCTTTTTACAGTGCTTTCAAAGCTGTAGAAGTAGAAAATACTATTATTCTAGAAACCACAGGTAAAAAAAAAAATCAAGGTCTCCTGTAATTTTAGTGAAAGTCAAAGCTCCTTTGAATCCCAAGAAAAGAGATTTTATTCTTTTTGACTAAAATTTACTTTTGCAGTCTTCATGACAATAAATGTAAGTATTCAGTGTGTTCAGCCTCGGCTTTTTGGCAGACTCAGGCCTTTGTTTATAAAGATTGGCCAGTAAAAAGTACAGATAAATGTATGTATAAAATCAAGTTAGCATTTTTATGTGCCAGAAGGGTAACTAGATGTGGTTACCTTCTCTCTAACCACTTATTTCACTTATTTCCTCAAATTACAGCATATCTTATTTCTTTCTCTGCCGAACTTGTTTGTTACGAAAGTGCATGTAATGGGTAAGAAAGTCTCAGCTCAGTCTGGGCAACCAAGGAAGGGAAGAAAGCTGAAGGAAAGCAATAACTTGCCTTTGGTAATGATAAACTCTCCCCATTGTTCCTCTCCCTAGGCATGATCAGAGAGAAACTTCCTGCTTCATTCAAGATATTAAATACAGGATCTGCACTTATTTGACTGAATACAATATGGATATAAGATGACTTGGCTTCCCCCAGAAATGCTATTTTTTTCATTGTATTTACTTTAAACACAAAAAACCTTAAAAGAGGATATTATGATAAATCACATAGACTGTTCAGAAATCCTTTGAGTAGCTGTGCTGTGCATTCACTAAGTAAGTCTTGGGATCCAGTCCAATTACTCTGTAGTGCTCTGAATTACTTGGCAATTGCTTCTCAGTCGCTGCCTTGCTGCTCTACAGCAGAGAATATCAGGTGAGACCGGAAGGCACACAGCATTATCAGCGTGCTTTGTCCCCAAGGGGAGCGTGTGGCAAATCACACAGCTCATACGGGCCTGCAGTACACAGGGAACAGCTGGTAAAGGTGATCTCTGTATGTTACTGAGCATCCTGATACATCCCTTCAGTCCCACTCTGAACACATCACAGATGATGTAGGCCCAAAACCATGAAAGTCAGCAAAGATGTGTCACTGTCCATAAAGTCAAATTAAACTTAAATGATGACGGTATCTTCTGGAAAACTAAGGGGGAAAAAAACAACCAAACAAAACAAACAAATGAAAAACAAACCTAAAATAAAACAAAAATCCCCACCAAAACCAACACATATGAACAAAGAAAAAGGCTCTCATTTTTAGTTATTACCTTAGTCCCAACATTTCTAGTCATAGAGGTATTAATTTAATTTACAAGCAAGATCAGCCCTAAAATTGATGAAATATGCTGCAGTCTAGGTCCATAAACTGTTGTGGACTGAGACACGGTCATGCTTCCAGGGGCTTTACTTGTATAAAACACCAAACTTATGGGCATCGTCCCTCCAAGAACACACTGTATGTGAGGCAGTGAAAACTGCTGGAGTAATGAGCTTTTCTCCCTCCAGCACCACTTCATAACTTCACCATACCACCCTAAAGGTTAGAGCAGCAAGTCTTCCTCTCTGTTTCCCTTCTTCTATTTCTTGCTTGCTGTGTCTTCTATTGCAAGAGGAGCTTTATCTTTGTGGCAGTAAAATTAAATGTTGCCTATGTGGCTGAAAGGTTTAATCTGTTAATACCTCTTTGAATTACAGAAAATGATGGTATTCTGCTTTGAATGTTGTTGAAAGAAGAACATGTCACAAAGATAGAACAAGGTCACATACAAATTTCATGAACCAGGGAAAAATTCTAACCTTCGGAGACCAAAATATGTAACATTATAAAGGGAATCAAGCAAATGGAGAATCTGCTGTTAGGTTCTCCCTTTCACATGAAAAACAGTACAAGCCTACAAATGTTCTGTTGCTGTAGAACAATATAGAATATATTGTCATTTTGCTTCTATGGTGAAAAGACCATAAAAAAGCTAAAGACTTGTCTTCCTGAAACTAGCCAAAGAATTTATGGCGAACAAGATGAAGAACATTTGATCCATCTAGAGTTCATAGAGCAATAGTAAGAAAAGATCTCAAAGTAGGGAGCTGAGACATGCTAGTTTCTGACACAAAAGACAGTGTGTCTGAATCTCCTGATTCCATCACAGATTCATCAATGCAAATTCTAAAGCCTGCAAAAGCCTACAATATTTTTCACCAACTCTAAGGTGAACTGGTCAGCTAACATTCATCAAGAAACTAGCAATATGCAGACACATCACAGGTCTGTATTATCCTTCACGTGCAAGGGCATCACTAAGATGATCTGATGGAAAAAGAACATGTTAGAGGAGGACTCAAAATACAGCAGGGTGTGCTCTTATTTTCTGCTACCTTTTATCTTATACTTCACTTTTCTTCTGGTCACCTGGACACAATGAAGAAAACTGAGCAGAAATCTGAGCATGAATGACATAATAAAAGTTGGGGATGCTGATTTGTCTAAGTCAATTAAAAGGTTTCTCTAGGTCTGTACAAGCTAATAAAATGCTGTATTTTGCAAGCAGGAGCAAGTCAAAGCAGTAAACTACTTTACCAGTACTTAGCACATACATCATTCATCAGAAATATAACAGCAAAAGCTGCCACTTTTTCATAGAAAAGAACACTGCATTAAGAAACCTTCTTAAAAAAGCAAGAGCCCTTTCCACTTCTGTCAATGACCACATTTTAGGCAATTCAGTACACATATTTATCCAAGACCAAATCTCAGGAACACATGCCATTCCCTTTCCCAAAAAGTGCATATGGATATCTATGACGGAAATAAGCCAGTGCACTAGACAGCCTTCTCCTGTCACCTTTCAAAATGAACTATTTTCACTCTGTTGATAATAAATCTCTACCCATACAGAATAGTATGCTTGTTTCTATTTTGCTTTGGAAAAGACAGTTAACTCCAATATTGGTTTCATTCCAAATTCAGAACCTCTCTTCAAACAGAACCTCAACCCTTCACACATTTCTAAGAGCAAGCGCTACAGAACAACATTTGCACGCCGCAGTTTCATGTTTCCTGTGATTGCTTTCTTTATGCTTCTTAGTGCCTGTAGTCCTTTTCTTCTCTGACTACTGAAGGTTTCAAACCATGTGTTTAAATGACTTGCTGAAATAAGGCCAGGGAGAATGAGTAATTATGATTCTCTTCTTCCCTCCCATTTTGCCACTGTACTATTAACATGTAATTAGGAGTCTAATTTTTAGTTAGGTGTTTAAAAAACCCTGAAGCAAAGGGTTTTAAATTATTAATGAGCCGTTTTTTAGAAGGCAAACTGAAATAAGTGTACCCTCCTCTTCACATATTTAATGATCATAATGGTTTAACACATTATTCTTCAATTACTAAGGACAGGTTTGCAGTGAAAGGCAGTATTTTCTCTAATTAGAGGTACTAAATTTCCCTTATAGCCATGGTGGTCTCCAGCTATGAAAACTATCTTCACTAAATGTCAGTCTTAAACCGCACAGGGAAGGACATTTTTCAAATGCAGGAATGTATCATTATGCCTGTACTGGTGCTTTTTCACTGTTGGTGCCAGAGATGCTTCTTGATTATCAAATATTTATTTATTAAGGCACTTATTAAACACAAATGTGATAGCAACAAAGATCGCTAAAAAACACACAAAAAAATTCATGCAGCCATAAGAGATTGTTGCTTGTCTGATATCCTGTAACCAGTTTGGAAGCTAAGTCCTCATTCTAGTGGCAACAGGAAATTTCAACATCAAGAGAAGGCCTACAAAGGCCCTGATGCATGCTCAGCAGGACTTAGGGTCCACTAAGGACAGTGATCCAAGAAGTGTAAAATATTTCAGCCTGTGAGCACAACACATGGTTGTTGGCCATTGGTACTTCATATGCTCAGGACGTTTGCTATTTGCTTAAAGCACATGACATTTCTTTCTCTCAATCCTTCCAAACCTATGCAAGTCTTCTTGCAAAGACCTACCAGCGTGGGTGAGGTTAATGGACTCCCTTCTTCATCACACCACCACTTGCAGACAGCAGCAGATACCAGTTTTCATTAACAGGGGTTTCAGGCCATTTAATAAAATGCAGAAAAGCATCCCTTTAAGTTATTTTCTGTATGTTTTGAGGTTGAGACTGGTATATGGCTGAATCCACACATAAAGCTTGTTCTGCGCCCTGACACCACACTCAAAAATGCCTAGAAGATAAAACAAATCTCTGCTTTCCAACATTTCTTCTGATTTGTACTTAGAAACTATCTAGGGTACCAAAACTGTGATTGTACCAAAATATCAGCTTTCAGTTAAGAAGTGACATGTTAACAGCAAACAAAGGTAAACTTTGAAGTCTGTCTTGGGCTGAACTGATGCGACAGTGTCAGCACGTATCGGGTACGGGCAAGTGTGTGCTGCTGACTACAGACAAACCAGAGTAGTGTGGACTGCTGTGGAAACCTTGGAAACAGTAGCATGAATAAAGCACAGTGTACACATCCAAACTGGTTGGAAACAACCAGCCTGGGCCCAGATATTGACAGTCATATGGCACCATGCCCAGGTAAATAGATAAAATTTGCAGCACTGCTTTCAGACCCTTACTGGTAACTCTATATTGCACAATACTGGATGGACTTACTACATCAAATTTCCTCTATCTTGAAGAATATGCTATGTCACCTTTTACAGTATCTGTATGACTTCTGGTAGTCAATAACTTGGCCCCTTGCACGAGTTCTGCAAGGTGATTATTTCCCCATCTGCTTCTCTGTGGCCCCTGAAAACACATTCCCTTGAGCTTCTCTGAGCACAGCAGTAAAAAAATGGAAAATATAACATCCTTCCTATCCATAACAACTACTGGAACTTACTGAAGAAATTTTATTAGCATACGGACTCCTGCTAAGGTAAGAGGAAGATCCCTCTGTAAAACAGCTATTCCAAGTTCAGAACAGTTCCAAGCCATCAAAGAAGGGTCATGAACACTTCTATCATGAGCAGCCTATGGGACCAGATGACCATAAATCAGCCTAATCTTCTTACCATCTGGGATGCAGCATGTATAATTGCAGATATTAGGGACTTTTCTAATTTCGTTGTCACTCTTACAGATAGCAGCATGCTTCTTCAAGTGTTACCTTCACTTAGAGTGCTCTATGACCAAAAGGGCCTTGCTATCAATCTTACAGCTGGTTGTGCTCTTAGAAGGAAAAAAAAAAACAGAACAAGTCAAACTTCTTCGCTCAAGCAAACTCAAGAACTAATTGTTAAGGTAGTATATTATGCTACAAAATTTATGAGAAAACCACACATTAGAGCTCCCAAAGCAATATAAAAAGTAATTTCTAAAGGTTTATTAGCCAATATGTATAGTTCATTATGGGAACTGATTTTGAAACCATCTTTGGAATACATGCCACAAGGTTCCACAGGGACCTATCCTAAGTACAGGCCTATTTGATGCTTTCCTTAATCAACTGGCTGATGAAAAAGACAGTAAGATTATTAATTTTGCAGGTACATAAAGCTGGGAGTAATTGCCAGAATGCTGAGGATACAAATAGAATTTAAAATTATCCTAAAAAAAAGCAAAAGAGAAGTCTGAAAAAAAGGAGGATGCAAATTCAGCTGGTAAAATGCAGGTTAGCACGCTGAGGCTAAGAAAAACAACTAAAAAAATACCCAGTGAGAATAAATGGGGTGAAAGGGCACTGATGTATGTTTCTGAGTAAAAGGATCTCGAGCTCCAGATGTCTCAGAACACCTAACATCCTCCCCCATAATGCCATAAACTGGCAGAAACGAACTAAACCTCAAGTAATGCAAGGTAGATCAGTAGTCATCACTACTTGCTCAATTATACCTTAAAGCATTAGGTTATGAACCAGACCAGGCATGTGAAACTCTTAAGTTACAGTCTTTAGTTGTGAAACATTCAGAGGTTAAAATATGGTTTTTGGTTTCCTTAGAAATACACTGCAAAGCCTGCCATTTTCAAAAACATTCACCTAGTGACCAAGACGTCAAATAGCAATTAAAAGCTAATCCCCACAGACCTGCCATAACAAAAAATTCTAAGTTATGTAGCAGGAATAAGGAAATGATGGCCAGCAAAGACAAATCCTCTTCTAGATCTGAATCTACTAAGACTGCTGAGCATGTGATAAAAAGATGAGGTGCTGCTTAAGGATGATGAGTTTAAATTCTTTTTTCTTCCAACTTAGTTTAAAGTAAGTTAAAAATACCAGCATTTTTGTTTCTTCACTTTCTGCATTAAAGAAATGTACCATAAGTACCATAACCTGACTTGCATACTGATTTATTCTGTATGGTGACACAATTCCAGCAAAGAACTGGAATTCCTAGTAAACACAAATTAAGGATGGAGTGATGATCTATTCATCTCATTGTGTGGGTGTTTGAGATCAGTGCCAGATGTCATCTCTCTTCCCTTCTCCCATACCTCAGCACCACATAACACATGAAGGACTAATTTAACCCCTCCTTCTCTCCCCCCTTGCTCCAGGAAAAGCAGCTCATACCACTTGCATGTCCTAAATCTTGTTCTTGGAAAGATGGGCTGGTAAAATGTTAAGCATTAAGCAGTAGACATTTAATTCTCTCTCTCCTGTTATTTACAGATACCACGGATTTTACAAGGAGATTCTACGGCACACCCCTGCATCAGAGCACAATCTGGCTCATGTAATAAAGAATGTAATAAAGGATATCCCCCACTCAGGTCCCCAGACCCATCCTCCTCCCCCATTATTACTGTAGTGATATCCTGTTGTCTTTAAACTCACTCTACTGTAAAATATTTTCAGCAACACTATTTTTGCCTCTTTTTCTCTTTAAGCAAACAGCAGGAAAGAAAGTCACTAATTTTTCAGAAGTCTAGATTTCAAAACCACAGTTGTCACCTTCTCACAAAGGATTATTTTTCCTGTAATCAGTGCCAAGTAATTCCTAGGCACATTAGTACAGAAGCTCATTGGGATTCATATGTGAAAGTAATATGATGTTTAATAATTTAGTTAGAGAACACTGTCATCTCTGTAAATGTTTCCTGAAGTCCTTGATTATCAACATTTATGTTGTTGCAATTAACGATAAACATTCTTGAGGGTTTTGCTGACATAAATATGAGCTGTTTAAGCAAATTACTCCCCAAAAGCACAGATTTCAGTGGTGAGTTTTTGTCCTACAGATGTTTTATCTTGGCACTAGTCAACCACTCACCATTTTCTGCCAGCTTCAGTAATCCAGAGCATCTGCTCTCAGTTTTTGGCACAGGAAAAAATGTATAACACTAAAATACACTGGAAATCACAAAACTGTGTTACCAGCTCTGAAAGGTTACTGTTGTATTAACAATTGAAGGTATTCCACTATTTTGGGATGTTGCTTTGGCCTTACACCTCCTTAGCTGAATAAAATTTTTAACAGAAACAACAGCTGCTGCTTCATATCCTTGAATGAAGAGCACGTCTATCTAAATAAATTCAGCAAAATCATCAAAATCATATAAGTAAAGGTGAGCAAACACATAAATCTTTTCAGGACTACAGCAGCTATACAATGTTCATCCAAGCTCATGTTCCTGGCTATCAAGGGACAAGAAATCAAACCTACATATGTACACCCGTGGGCAAAAAAAGCATGAGGATTATTACAGTGGTTACTAAAGTTCATCATTCTTCTATAAACTATGACTCATGTTTTAAGCTGAATTTTATTACAGATAGTAGTCTAATCAAATAGTAAAGGTATGATGCAAGCCAGGTATTTGACTTTTACCAATTTTAATATTCCAAAGTAGGGAGGGAAAAGCTGATTTCCCCAGAACACTGCTGCTTAACGATCACAGACATCACTAGAAATTCTTTGAGTAATGGTCCCAGCCCTTCCCCGTTTTCAATTCCCTCACACAATTTTAACAAAGGAAGCATCAGGCACAACATTTGGTCCCAAACAGATCTGCTGGACACGCTCCTTATACCACTGACTGGCACATGCAAATAAACATGAACATCAGTCGGACCTTCAGCTCTCAAAAAATTATAACATTTACCTCTAATTAGATACGTTCTGGTAGTTTACAACAGTAAAGAAACATGCATCTATAGTAAATTCATAGCAGCGCAACTCTTAGTCACCCAAACGTGGAACTGAGGTCATTAGAAGGCCCACAATGCCTTCTAAATACTATGCTAACAAGTCAACAGCCCTTTTTATACTTGATAACAAACAAATTTATATCAAACAAACAAAATATGCAGCTTTGTTTGTAGAAACAACAAAAGTGCAGCTACAAATATAACCTTAATATATATATACTTAATAAAATATATATATAATATATATATAAAATATATATATATAAAATATATACTTAAACAAATGATCTTATTCAAGCTCTTCCCTGGTTTGCCATCTTACAGACTTGGCATCCAACCTGCTCTCAGTTCAGACTGCGTTCTGAATTAAGTTGTAACTAAAATGAAATGGATGGATTTA
The DNA here is from genome assembly GCF_003984885.1 of Neopelma chrysocephalum. Lineage (NCBI taxonomy): Eukaryota > Metazoa > Chordata > Aves > Passeriformes > Pipridae > Neopelma > Neopelma chrysocephalum. Next base: position 8,040,689 of record NW_020897715.1, read on the forward strand.
ACAGATGAGCTCTAGCAAATCATGCTCTTGCAGTTTACAACATCACTTTACTGAGCAGTCTACCTATACTTAGAGAACAACAGGAAGAAACACATGCATCTCAATGGTTTCACTTCATGCTTTGGCATCTTAAGTTGAACTCATCATTTTTAAGCTGCCAGAGTTGTGCATGAGGATATTGTGCTAAACATACTCTGGGGTTGATAGTCTGTTGCAGAGGACTAGTGTAAGCACCTGAAGCTAAAGCCTCCCAGTGACCTCCTCCAGAACCCTACATGAAAGCTCTAAGGCAACCTCAGCTGCAGTAACAGTTCACAATTTTGAGGTCTACTCAGTGACCCATTCCAGTGTTTCCTGAAATCCGTATGAAATCTCACTGGCTTTAAGGACAGTAGCAAGCCACCAGCCCCTGATATCATCACAGGAGTGGTTCAAAGCCACAGAAAGCAAATGTGATTTTGCCTCACTGTTGATCTTTCATCTTCTTGCTTGCGCTGCTGTCCACCCTGCATTCTTAGCATGAGTAAATCATTATCAGGAACTCCCACATAAACTTAACTAATTAAATAAGAAACTTGTCACCCCAAACTTCAGCTGTCTCAGGTATCACTACACTGTCCAACAGAAACAATTGGGTATTATTGATCAGACAATAACAAATTAGTACCATTACTGTACATCATATTCCTTCAAATGCTAAGTATTGCTTTAAGATTTTTATCTCTCACAGCTAAAGCCAGCTATTTAACTGCTATAGTCATGGAATTTTCCAAGAAAGCTCTTAAAGATAATGTTTATCTGAATATTTAAATACATGACTTCCATTGCAGCTCAACACATTGCACTGTAAGATTTCAGTATCTCAACATTGTTTGGGGTTCGGCTTTGTTGGAAATGAATTTGGAATTGCATACACCACAGTAACACTGTAGTCCAGCAGCCGTGTAATTTAAACTCCATCAGTCATTATGCTCATTCAGCAACGTGCACTTCCTAGGTGGCCACTGCAGAGCTTGGTGCTTGAATCCAAGTAACTGTGGTCCAGTTTAACAATGCAATGCATCCTGCTGCTTATGTGCTCAGCTTGATGTTCAAAATACAAGCAAATATGTAGAGGAAAAATGGGCAAACAGCTTCGGTAAAATACAGAAATAAATTTGGTTTCTGTGTTTGGCCTTAGATAGGAGCTGAACCTTGGAGGTTCAAGCACAATTTTGTTGATCGTTCCTGTCACAGCATTCATGGTTTACCTTTATGCATCTCTATACCTGCTGATTCAAAAGGGGAAAGGAAGTGAAGCCTTTAAATGAGAGAATGCACACATAGGGGGTTATGTCCCGGTTGCCAGTCTGCCTGCTTTGTTTCTTTCCAGTGGCTCTGCGCTCTTTACCGAAGCCGGTATGTTACCACAGAAGCTGCAATAAGCTTTTACTTTAAAAAGAGAGCCTAAACACAGGAGCCTAGCTACACAAAGATTTAGTCAGAAGAAGAAGAGTTAATAATACAGTCACTACGTTTCTATGACAGAGGAAGCAAGTTCACATGACGTGAGTGTATATCTCTTGATGACGCACTATACAAACATTACGCTCACTTGTTAGTCACATTTGTGGGATTCCTTGTGTTAGTGGGAAATTAATGGCTTGCCAATAACAGATATTTCCAAAAGATCTCTCCTCCCAAGTCCTAAGACGCACACAGACACACACACACGCAGAACTGAGTAATTCATCCACGGATGTTTTTCATTAAATTTCATCTTAAAAATGGCTCATGACAGACAAAAAGTACTGGAGCAGAATGTAGGAGTTACAGTTGTGAGGAACATCCTGGAACTCATGATAAATTCATAGGTCATATTCATAACCTGATGATGGGAAGGAAACAAACCCTTTTAAGGAAAAGGATAGAAAAGAAGGCAGTCACGTACTGTGTGCATTTATTTCTAGAAACGTTAAAGTAGGAAATAAACAAAAATGCTTAGGCTATTACATAACACCATTAAAAGTGTTCATGTATGTAAAGGGTGAATGAGAAGGCAAAAACAGTGAGACTAACAAAGAACTGATGTAGGTGATGGGAGACTCCAGTCAGCAATAGTTTACACCAGCTGCGAATACAATCTGCTGTCCTTTCAGTTTTGGAATCGAAGAAACCTACTACAAGTACTGATTAAGACCCTCAAGACCCTCAACTGAATGTATGAATTCAAAGCCTTATGCCTATTCAAATATTAGTGAAACAGTTAGAGGTGAAACTCACTGTTAATTATTGCTTTTGTCCTATAAGAAATTCTAAGATTTTTTAATGAATTGGAATGTACACTTGAAATACAGGTAAGAGAAAAGGTGAAAATACAGAATATCTCCAGAAATACATAAATAAAAATTATTCTAGCATTTAAAATTAACTAAAAGAATTTTTTTCAAATTAAACAGAAAAGAGATGTTTTGAACTAACTGGACACAAAATTTTCTCCACCACATCAACTGCACTAGGTCTGATAATCGTATTTTGATGTTATTTGCCCATTCCTTCTGACTGACTCAGAGTCAATAGATAGGGCTTCGGTGTATATGTGAAAGGGCAGATAGGACCAAGGCCAAGGTAGGAAACAAAGGATCATGAATATTGTAGATCAGAGAGAAAGCCCCAAGCATGGGCTTAGCAGGACTTTCAAGACAACAAAATTCTGTCTATGTGCTGCAGACAGCTCTAACACTGTCTTATGCTGGAGACCAGTTTGGTACCAAACTCCACTTTTCTGTGACTTGTGAAGCCAAGTGTTCAGACTTCACTCAGATCAAAATATTTCTTTTCAGTTTTCCTAGCACAGAATGAGTTTCTTAAAGTGTTTGAGAAAATTATTGCTAAAATATTTTCTCCAGTCACAAATTTTCATTATACAAAAACTCTCAGAAATTTTCCAGGCAGCTATAAATTGAAGTTACAGTATTTAATCCCACAATAACTTAAAAATATGGTAGTGTAAATGAAGTATAATCCATAAAAACCTAACATTTCTGTCATTTTCAACTGTCCTTTTATTCTAAAAGTAGCAGTTGTAAGCATATTAAAGTTTAAATTATAATTAATGTTGCAAGAAATATAGTCAGTTTTGTAGCTCATCGAAACCTTATCAGATCTTTTAGTGAGTTAATGTGCTGTTAGGGAATATATTCAACATGAATTTGATCATAAAAATGATGCTACTCACAAGATCTGAAGTTACTCAAGCTTGTTCCAATTAATACAAGATCTGGCTAAAGTTTATGCCATGCAAAACCCTTTACAGTTTATTCCAGTTTGTGCTGTTTGAAATGAAATGACAGAAGACTAGAAAAGGAGAATATGAACAAAGTGTCATTCATGAATCTGTAACCATCCACTTATCACAGGACTGGGATATTTGTGTTTCATTCTCACTGTCTCTGGCCTTTACTGCTGTGGACTTCCAGAATTCCTCTCCATCCCCATCAATTTATCTTATCCACCTTAAGCTCTACAGATCAGGGATACGACAAGTGAGGATGTGATTGTGTGACATTTGACTGCTCCTCCAAGGTTGTGTATTTCTGACCCTTTCTGTTTGGTTTTACTCCATGGCAATCTCGCTTGATCATGTCCTACCTCCACTGTGATATCAATTCTCAGTAAGCTGCTGTACTTACTGGGATGTCTGTTGAAACAGTCAAGGATTTAACCATTGACTAAAGGGGTCATGGCTCCCATTTTCTCTCTCATGGCATGTTGCAATTCTATTTATAGCATAATGGGATATATCCCTAACTTTAGTGTGAAATAAACTGTTCTTCCTTCTCCTTGACAGTTGCCTTGAAAAATGAGGGACACACTAAGTCAGAGCCTTAGAAACTGCTGCAATGCCACATATATAACCAGGCTGAAAATTCTCACCCCCCACCTTCCTGACCCATCTACAGAATTTCTCCAAAAATCAGTAAGCTTGAGTTGTTGTTACTGCATATGTTTGTAGTAACTGTAATCACAATTCATTTAGCTGCAATTTATTGAGACTGTGATGATTAAACCACTAATCATCAAACAAAAACAGATGACCAATAGCAAGCATTTCAATAATGACCTAAATTCCCACTATGAATAGCTCAATCAGAGAATGTTTGTGTAAAGTACTAGTTGTAAGCTTCCAAATTACTAATATTTTTAAGTTATACCAAAAATGGACTCAAATATGCTGTATCATTTCCAGTTAAAAGCTTGATTTAATTTTATTTTCTTTTAATAAAAATCTAAAGATTTTTGCTTTTATTCAAGAATTCCACTGGTGACAAGAATATGTTGGGGGTACAGACTTCATTAAAAACTGAGTAAGGGTCTTCAACAGAGAAACATTATGGAGAGAAAAAATAAGATTAAATAGTGCAATATAAGTTTTAGATGTAATCCAATGCTGATTGAAAACCGCAGAAAGATCTACCTTACAGGTATCTTTTCCTTTTGATCTCAGATGGAACAAATCTATTTGATTTAATTGTGCAACTGAAAGCTTACTACTTCAAAGTACTTGGTTTATAGCCTTAATTCCCAAGCCTCTAACAGATTTGTGAAGTTTTATCGACACTTGGCTACAGTTTCTACCCATTCATTAGTTTGTTTGCTGTGGTAATTTGTATGCAGCTACTAAGAAAAAGCACTAGATGCTCTTGAAGTGGCACCAGACAAAAAGAGAGGTGAGAAATTATTGGTAAATATGAAGGCTGTGCAGAAAGCATCAGTATGAGAGAAGGTGTGAAGTGATAGAAAATCACCCATATACAACATTCATCAAGGCTGTACCTAGAAAGGACAAAGAAAGTAATTCATCTTGGTAAGAACATAAAACAAGAAGAATGTAAAGTAAATACCAATAAACTAAACTGTGATAACAATATCTGGACCTTGGAAAATAGCCTGTTTGAGAAATAAAGCATATCAGAGCATGACTTCTGCTAAAATCTAGAATCAAGATTTACAAATCAGTCAAATAAATCAGTCTATTTTTATTAATAAAATAGATATTTACATCCAAAGTATAAAGTATTGAGTTCCAAGCCATCTGTATGACAGTAACACTACTTATAAATCAGGTACATGAACTATCCATTATTTTCTACACTTACAAATCAGTCATATTCACAAAGCACTTGCCTGACTGGAAAATCATTCACTTGATTAATAAATCATATGCCACCAGACACATATATTACTGATATGAATCATATATCTTTTGACCACTCGGCCCATTTAATAAATCAGAAACTCTGTATATACCAAGTGCTCATAAATGCTCAATTATGAACAGTTTAGCAATCCAATACCAACACAGAATCCTCTAACATAGACACACACGCAAAACTGTAAAGCCACAGAGATAAGATTTGTTTGGTTGGGTCTGGTATTAACGTTAAAGCTTCACTGTACCCCCGTTCTACTTGCCACTGCGTAATAAATCAGGACTTTGTTTACATAAAACTAGAAAGCAATTTAATGCTTTTAGGGTTGTCAAAGCAGGGGGGCTGGGGAAGGAGGCAGAGAAGTGAGGGAGACAGAAAAGGTATTGTTGTTGCTTTCTTATACTTGAGAAAAAATTGGAAGTTAAAATCTCTGCCACTTCATTCTAGAACCTCTTGTGGATTTATTTTGCCTCTGCCCCCCATCTTTCTCTGAACTGTTGTAGGAAATATATTTAGAGGTTTTTTTAAATTACCACTGTGAACATGTTATGTCATTAGAAGAATTCATTTAGCATTATAAAACATTTATTTTAATAAGAATAAAATATAAGGTAAGTTTCTCTAAGGTTAAGCGATGATGTGATATGATAAACTATACCTCTTTGAGGTTCTCAACAGAAAGGTGAAAAGCAGTTCTTAAATTGAGAAGGGCCTCTGTTACACTGAATCCATTTAATAAACCTCTGTCAAGTCCAAGTGATTTCTAAATAGTTCATAAATATGGCTGTGATGATCAAAATAAACACTTGCAACAAGACAGAATAATAAAACCAAGTAAATTCTTTACTTGATATATTACGGAAATTAGTAAAAGTGTCATTTGAAGTTGTGAGCTAGAAGTTTACCATAGCAATTCCCACAGAGAATTACAACAGAAAAAAATATTCTACAACTCTAAATGCTGTGTTCTAAAAACAGAAGTAAAATTCCTAACTAAGAAGAAAGAGATCTTATGTAATCTAGGGAAAAAGAAAAAAAACCCAAACCTAAAAAACCCAAAAACATTTTAGATTGAGGTAAATAGTAGATTTTGGTAGATCTGAAATTATTTTATTCCAACGCAACTTGGCCACTGAACTGGATAATTTATTACTCATACAGGTTCATTATCATACTGATATCCTTCAGATGAAAGGCATGGATGTTGTTATAGTTACTGAAATAAGTAAACCAGAGCTCCTATGTCATAGGGGTATAGCTAATAATCAGGTTTTGCATTTTTAGCATTTACTCCTGAAAGGATGAATAACTGTGTGTGGGATCACTAAATGGAGATATTCCTAGAGATGTCACCTCTGCAAAAGTATGAAACAACTTCTGCTGCCTGTGTTATGCTGTCTATAGGTAGTAGAATGAAGGCATAGAATATAGCAGTAAGTTCACAGACACTGTGAGAATGGGTAGGTTACAGAATAGATGGGAAACATAGCTGAGAAATAAGGGTTCACAAAAGAATTTCCCATTAAAAACAACCGGTGTGTTTACTTCCACCTAGAGTTGCTCAGAATTAAGAAAAACATCTGCATATTATGGAACAGAAGAATTATTTTACAGCAGGCTGCAGTAAAATAAACTGCAGACTTAAACAGGTACCAGCTGACAGTAATAATAGTTAGTAATTAACCAATGCATTTCTCTGAAGTGCTTAGGAGTAACAGTTGAGGTTATGCATTGAGTTTTGGCTGTTATTGCAATGGCCTGGGAAGAAGTCTTTTCCATGCTAATGGTTGAGATTAGGACTAGTGCAAGCTTTTGGCATTATAGACAAAATCGTATTTTACTTCTCAAAGATAAGAAAAGCCATGGCCCCACTCTGCATTTGGTTCTGCCAGCCAGGAGGGAGGGGATCATAACCAGTGGATGTAAAACAGCCATACTTTCCCTCAGATTTCTTTCCCCACCAACATCACTAAACAGTTTCAGTAGAGTTGTGAAGAGGGTATAGTGTGGAGGCACAGCAAGACAGAGCCACAGAAAATATGGCAGTGAAAAAAAATACATTTTTAACCTGTTGCCCTGAATTGCTGGAGGGCCAAGTTTGAGCTTCAGTGTCATGAGCCATACAGTGAAAGGGTGCTTGCCTTGAAGAGTGACTTTGCTGTGACTGCAGAATTGAATCATCTCACCCTAAAGGGGAAGAACAAACTTTGTAACACCCTCATTCTTGAGGACACAAACACACAAATACTCTTACGGTATTCTTTCTTAAAGTTATGATTTTACTGGATCCACCAGTTTTTTCATCTACGTGAAAAAACTCAGAATCGTGTGAATAAAGCTCTTCCTGTTTCAGAAGTCTTTCATCTCCCCTTCACCACACCACAAACTCTATTATAACTACGGTACAATCACAACAGAAGCAAATTAAATTATTCTTGTCTACTTAGAAAAAGATCTTTTTTGCACCTGTTGATGCCCCTCCTGCCCTTCTTTTTTAATGTCTTCAATTATATGGAATCTGTTTTCCCTGAGGAAACTAGGGTGTTACAAAGTGAACATTTTCAAAATCAAAACTTGGAAAATAACTGTTTTGATAACTTTTACAGATACAAACTCTAATAGCTATCAGAGAAAGTACAGCAAAACTAAGAGGCAAATGACACAAATTGAAATTAAAAAAACCCCAAATGTATGAATGAAAGAAGAAATTCTTTTTTTACTGTGAGGGTGATCAAGCCTGGCAGAGGTTGCCCAGAGAGGCTCCAGAGTCTCTTTCCTCTCCAGCCATGGAGATATTCATGTCCAGCTGGATAACATGGCCTGGCTAACCCTACTCTAGCAGTGGTTGGAAGATTCTTTTAAAAATTCATCTTTTATTAAAAACAAACTAACAAACACCTTTGCCAAATTTGAGGGAAATCCTCATTGGCAAGTGAATAGTTTTGAATCTGATTCAACATTGAATAAATTTTACTCTTTCCTACAATACCTATTTACTCAAAGTCCAGCATAAGTAATATTCTCTTAATGATTTTGAATGAATTTGTCCGGGTATCGTACTTAAGCGTATGTATTAAATTATTAACATTTTTGGAAGAATACACAAGACATCATAAAAGTGTGGGCTGCTTGTGTTTTATAACACGTTCAACTTGTTCTAGACAAAGATGCAAGTTTTTGCCAAAAGTATAATTAGAGCTACATTTGCTTACAGACATGTTGCAGCCTAATACATTATTGCACAGCATTCTGCAGTACCCTGAATACAAAAGGCAAGGGAAAGAAACAATTTTCTCCCAATTAAGTACATCACAGAAATACCACCTCGGAGCAAATGACCTTTTTCCCCCGGCAGCCACATTTCCATTGCCTCTTGTAAGATAGTCTAGTCCTATCCAGGCATAAATCTAGATTTATTTCTTTCTTCAGTACTTTGAGGTTTTGTTCATACTCTGCTGATAAGAGGGGACAGGATTCTGAGACTTAAGGAAGATTGATCTATAATGATTTTCTGTATAGACATTTGAATCATAATAAGGACTAAAGTACTGGGGATGGTGTCTGACCCTCACAACCTCCCCTGGGGAAGCAAGTTGAACTTTCTGATTCTTCAGCATTGCAGATCTAAGGACAAAGCAGCTCTCACTGTTGCTCTCCAACAGGAAAGAAACTGCACCCTACCTCAGGTCACCTGAAAAGCTGCCCACAAATTCAACAGTTACAGCCAAGCAGCAGGAGACCTTGACCTAAAGGCCGCAGGTCAACAGCCCTCAAATGGGACAAACATGTCAGCCTATTGCCATGGTGTTTCTTGCAAATGCCATTGGAAACTGGTCCACGGTGTGTCCGTAGGCCAAGCTTTACTCAGCACCACCCCAGATTGGAGTCTCATTCAGAGCTGTAAGTGTAGAAAGCTCAAGAGGAACATTTACTTAAAAAAAATACTAAAATTCTTCATTTCCCCTAAGAACCATCACACAGCTACTGCCTTTCTTAAACTCTGCCCCCCCCCCCCCCCCAAGTTAATGAAACACAATGGTTCACCACAGAGCTGCATGGTTTGCCTGAGTAGAAATGACTTTCACTTTTATGAAAAGGTCTAAAAATATTGACAGACGAAAGTATTAAATAAAGTGATATTTTACTATTATCAGTCTGAAATTTGATCATACATGCCAGTTATTGTTGCAAGAACCACACCAAAAGATAGTCTCTGTCAAAATAATGGGGGGAGAGGGGGGGAATTTTAAAAATGTGAAGGTTTTGAAAGCTTGGAAGTTTACTTGGGAAAGTACGGAAAAAAAGTAAAACAGAGAGAATACATAATGTGGAAATTCAGACGGGGATTTCAACCTTGATTCTCCATAAAAGTTAAGAAGTATTTCCACGTGGTCCCTTTATAGAGACAGAATTTCCATGTGCATCTCTAGTTGCAGAGTAAGCAAGAGTAGGGTCTCAGGTTGTTCAAGTGCTGCATTTCTACTCTGTCCTGAACAAGTTTTGTATTAAAGAAAACCTCATAATTGAGTGCATTTATGAAATTTTTCACTAGAATGACACCATGAAACCAAACAGAAAAAATAATTAGAAATTGTCCCTGATTTCCCAGACAATAAGAGTGAGACATTAGCTTATATCTGTATGATCACAGATTTTTCCTTACACTTGAAAGATGACAGGGGCAGCAACCACTGTCAGCTTTCTCTGTCAGAGTTGTGAAAGAGCCAATTAGCCCACCTGTTCTTAGAATGCAACTTCTAAAGACCCACCATCATGTTTACGGTGCTTTAAGACCAGACATCAATCTTCTCCTCAATTGTGAAAAGCACCTACTTCCACAAACATTTAATTCCTTTGTCAGAACCATGAATTACAGAGCTTTGCTAACAAAACAAGAAACAGATTCTATCCAAATGTTTGTGCATAAATTTAGCATTGTACCATGTCATGAACAGAAAAGAAGGCGAGTTAATTCCTCCAGAGATCTTAGTTGAGCATTTCATCATATGTAGCAGAGTTTGCAGCTAGGAAGATATCATTCTGCTCTCAACTAACAAAAGATAATAGTGATTAATAAGGAGAACAAAATTCAATGAGAGACATTATTCCAAGATCCAACCATTCTGTACCATTTCTGTGGCCATGCTATTCTCTATCAGTACAGTGGCAAACCAGGCTACTAATATTGCACCTAATATTACTTCTTCCACAAGTGAAAAAGTAGAGAGTGGAAAGCACAGGTTAGTCCTGGAACGTGTAAATTCCAGGGCGATTTAAAGAGAAAATGTTACAAGTTTGCTAAGCAGGTGTATTTTAAAGAGACTGAGAAATGTCTGAAAGAAGATGCAAGTTCTATTTTGTACTGGTCTTCCCTCTTGTGTTTTGGGCCAGACCAAACACTACTTATTCTCCAAAAACAACAGTTCCCTAACAGAAAACAGTACAGGTATCCATCCCTAAAAAGACACAATCAATCAACTCTAGGAACATGAATAATAGTAGCCTGTCAGGCATCAGCCCATCACTTGGTCACTTTCTGACCAAGATAACAGAGGATCTTGAATGATTAAATCTTGATTTTGCTCCAACAAAATCATCAGGAGATTTGCTGTTGAATTCAAGAGGAGAAGAACCAAGGCCTTAGATTTCCAAAGGCACAAATGTCAACAAGTTATCTGTGGCTTTTGGGAGCATCATCACTTGTTTCTTTTGATCTGTATCTCTTCCAACTGGACTGTGCCCAAATACACTTTATCTTCCTTTATCCTACATCCTTTGTTTCCTAAAGCTGCTGTACAATTCTGTTGCCTTTCACCACTTTTACTTGAGTCTGTAAATTTTCCTCACTGAACATGTGTCAGTTAAAGCAAATTAAGGCCATTAAGCCAAAGGAGGTTCAAACCAATGAGGTGTTGTTAAAGCTCAGGCTGATACTTTTGAATTTTAAAATCAATGCAGGATGACCAACCATATTGAATACTTCACACAAATCTATAGCAGCTGTATAAAATATTTAAAAGCCTGAATTAATGGTCTGATAAAACTCACTTGTTAATTTAGGTAAGATTGGAGTTTCAGGGTGATTTACTGAACGTGCAGATTTTTAAAGAACATAAAACATTGTGAAAAATGCGTCAGCAATTTCACTAAGAATCATTCATGGCCAGAGTTGGAAATCCTGCCAAACAATCTGTGCTTCCTTTCTATGATTTAGAAGTGCTGGATGTTTCTTGGAACTATAAATGCGATATATATTTTCACCTCTTATTCATTAGCTCAAACCTAGCTTAGGTCATTAATAAAAGGGGAAAAAATTAAGAATTTGAACTATCTTTTGATGAGCTAGAGGGTTCTAAAATTATTAGTCAAATAATTCTCACAATAAACGTAAGAGATTTGGTAACTATTATCATCCTTTACTGAAAATGGAGAAAACAGAAGTGGAAGGACTTGTTGAAGGTCACACACTAATGGAGTGAGAGAACAAGAGATTTCCCTAACCACATCTTTGACAGACCAAAGATCCACCAGTCATTTCTAGATATTCCTTTCTAGCCATTCCCTTCTGAATTCAATGGGAATCTTGACATTAAATCCAAATCAAAGTGTTCATTCTCAACTGCAGGGATAGAAAAAGACTCAGATCTATCTATTCCAATTACCTAAAGTCAAGAAACACTTGAGGCTCTACAACATAAAGTGATGTGAACATTAAGTGATAGCTATGAAGACTTGCAGTGAAACTACACTTTGAATCTGAGTTTTCTGAATCTGTGTGCTTTACTTAAAAAAAAAAAAAACCAAGGCTTTAGACAAGGTAAAAGGAATTATATTAGACTCCATTAAAAATTCCATTGAGAAAAGGGGGGAAGTAGGAGAGTAGGTTCATTAGGCAAAGCATATTTAATGTTAATAGAATTTTGGACTGACTAGTCTGGCAAACACTGTTATTGCAAAAATAGTGTGGGAACTCTGCTAACCACAACTGGTCAGAGGGAGTCTGGTTCACACTTCATACAATTTGTCATCAGCAGGAATTTCTCTAGCAGTCAGAAAAAATAAAATCCAGTAAGCCAATACAACTTCTAGAAAGGCAGGATCTTCTCATTAAATGAGACAATGGTGACATTCCATGGAAAAATGGTACTTCCAGTAAGTTCACAATCATTTCTTTGTTGGTGGAAATTCAATCTAGGCTACAGATTACGTTGCACAAGGTTTTTTGCCTGAAAGTATTCAAATTTCAAATACTCATAGAATTTTGTATCTCTGCTTTAGATAAGAGAAAACAACAAACAAAAATCCCACAAATTCTTAAAGTTTTACTTTCCTCAGGAAGGAATTTTTGTAAACCCACTCAAATTCAAAATCACTACCATCAGAGAGGATTCTTTAGCGAATCCACCTGAACCCCTCCCACAAGTTGAATTCCTCAAAATACACCACAAGTCTTTAATCGAACAATATATTCAAAACATGATATAGATATATGCAAAAAAAAAAAATCAGTATAGACATACTGTAACCAAATATGCCTGTCTGCTGGTGGGAAGGATCCCTTTTTTTCAGGTGTGTTCCCTTTCCAGCCATCAGTTCATTTGTGTTTTTTGCTGTAGCAAACTCTGTAAAGTCCTCCTGAGGACTCTGTGAAAAATATCTTTCTTTTTTCCCCATCTCCAAGGCCTGGTTTTTACTCCACCAGCCTCACTGTTCCTGATGCCTGCTCTGAGCTGTGCATACTTGCATGAGAGGCAGGCACACCTTTCCTTTCTTAGTTTTCCTCCTCATGCCTGAAAGGTGCATTTCTGTCCCAAAGAGGTTTGCTGAACACTAGCTAAAGAGACATCTTCCTTTCTTACAGTCCTTAGTAACTGAGTAATCAGGAAATGTGTTTTTGTGTGATCTTAAAAATACATTCTCTTCTCCCACCACTGTAATTTGAAGCAAAACAGTCCTAGCATTTATGCAGTCATGTTTTATCCACAGGTTTGTGAGTAGGTTATGGAAAAGTGGATATGTATCATTACCAGACTATTGCCACATTATGAATCAAGCTTAAATATAATAGAAGCCTGGTTGCCAAACCACATTTGGTTTATCCAGTGTATTTGGATAAAGCTGAGGTCAAACGATCAGCAGTCAAGAGAAGATGGAATTACAGAGATTGTTTATAAATGGAGGTTTGGAAAACTGGGAATTTACTATATGTAACCATGCATTAGTCACACAAACAGTGTTACTAAATATATGAGTTCAGTCTTATATAGCAGTTCCCTAAAACCAGATGTGGAGAGGATAGGTGCCCCTCTCAGACTTGAAGACGTGTCATGTCCTTCCAGCTGATCAGATTTGCCAGAACAAAAAATAGTAAGAATCAACCAAACCAATAGCCAGATGAGCCAGTAACAAGCAAAATCAACTTTGCATTAATATTTAAACTTGATATGGGGATGAAATTTTTAGAGCCAAAGTATTGGTGACAGTGGTAGAGGCATAAAAGTGTAGAACTTTTCCCATGACATGAGGTGTCCACTATTCAGTTTTCCCTTTTTACCTTACACCTATAGGAGCTTTCAAGTTAGGAAAATACACAGGAAGGGAATGTCAGAAGAGATCATATTTGTGAGAGGTGGAAGAACACACAAAAGAGTCTCATGACTAAAAGGATCCAGACAAGTAAAGTCACATTTCGATACTTCTCTTTGTAGACAATGTTTTCATGCAGTCATACAGAAGAGGTTTGGTTACAACACCACTTCCTTTTCCCTTCTCAAACCCCACAGATGTAGAAATCTCTCTGTCTACATGTGGCCAGGCATTTAAAGCCCAGCAGTATGGGCTAGCTGCCCAAGTAACCATTTCCTACCTTCTGTAAGAAGAACTATACACACAAGAAAGAGTCCCAGGGACTAGACCCAAGACAAGCATCACCAGTTTGACCATGCTGACCAAAATGTTAACATTTCAGTTGATATGAGAGTGTCATGTGCGTATCAAACAGTTCTCGGTCTGTGATGCACAGACGAAAAAAATCAAGTGTTTAACACTTTAAAAGTTATTTTATTGCCTGTTATGTGATACACTGTTTTAACTCTTTTATTTTAACTTCTCTTACTATCTTCAAAAAGCCTATAATGAGAATTTCTACCTTGTAGCTACAAGTTAGATTAAAAAAAATCCCTTGTCTTCAAAGTGGTTGCAGTGCTGCTAGCTCTGCAAACTGTTCACTAGTCCATCCACAGGCACACATCGAGACTCAGCTACTGAATGAAAAATCAGAACACTTATTCATTTGTAAAAGTATGGAAAATGCACCACTTAGTTTTATTTATAACTTTATGTTCAAATGCTATAATTTAGTAACATTTTCATGAGACTTCAGTGGGGTTCTGGTTCCTGTGGTGGTCATATTTCCCCCTGTCCCTGCACATTTGGTCTCTATACTCCTCCTGGGCCACCTGACCTTTTGAACCTTGTGTATGCTTTTGGTTTACGTATAATTTCATCAGGAGATTGTTGTTCATCCACACAAGTCTCCTTAATTTTTTTCATGTTGGGATGGATTATTCTTGAACTCAGAGGAGGCAAACCTTAAGAAGAAAACAACAACAAACCACCCAAGCAGCTCTGTTGGACTGTATCCCACAGCATTCTTCCAAGGAGACTCCTAAACAGGCCAAAATCTGCTCTTCTAAAGTCTAGGGGTTGTAATCCTGCCTTGTTTTATTCTCTCAAGAGCTTGAATTCCAGCATCCCATGTTCAGTGCAGCCAAGGTTGCCCTGACATTCTTATTTCTAGCAAGTTTTTCCTCATTTTTAAGTATCAGACCCCGCAAAGTGCCACACTTTGTTAGGGCTCTCAGCAGCTCCATCAGGAAGTTACCATCAATGCAGTCTAGAAACATTCTCGACTGCTTGTGCCCTTCTATGTTAACCTTTCAGCAGATATCAGAATGGTTAAAGCTCCTATGAAGACTAAGGCCTGAAACATGAGGCTTGCTTCAGTTGTCTCAAGAAGGCCTCTATTACTTCTTCCTACTTCTAGACTGCTTACCTGGATGAAAACGCAAACATTTTCATCGACAGGCACACGGGGTAGTATTCAGTACTGAAAAGGTTCTTTGCTTTACATCCTAAGCACCCTTTATCAGTGGTTCACAGAACACTCTCCATGCCCTATATAAAACAGACATTTCTAAGTATTACTACTCAAACTTTAGGCAGAGCACAGAGTGTGACTTGTCGCCTCCAAGTACACTGGGTACAAAAGGTGGGGAGTAGGGGTGGTGGGAAGCACCAGTTATTAAATCTTCCTAGTGGGAAGCAGTTATTAAAACAGCCTAACTGATGAATTACCTTTCAAGGAATAAAGCACTCAAAACATGTACATGACTTTCAGATCTGAAAAATTAACTAGGTGTCAGATATATAAAATGTCTCTTCCATCTGACCTGCCACTCTCACTTTCATTTTCTAAGCAGCAGAAGCTGTCCCAATGTGGGTGGGGAAAAATAACTGAATAAAGAACATATCAGATCTCTCATAATGAATCTTTAACTTATGTTATGCGTACAGACGTATTCATAACTTTTTGGAAAATTTATATTAGTCAGCCTTTATGAGCACCCCAAGACACCTGCCGCTTTGAAGCAGCTGAGAGACTGGCTGTCACACTCTTTTGCCAGATGAATAGATGTGAGTGTGTCACAACCATACTTTTTCCCCCTGCTTTAGCAGTATTTCACTCCTGAAGCAGTTGGGTAACTGCCATTTAGTCATTTCAGTTAAAAAAAATAAGTGGCAGGACAAGGAAATGTGGAGGTTATGAGGAATAAGGACTGATGTATTGTCCACAGAAAACAGCAAGTCCTCCTTCCTCCACCCACTCTCTGTTAGTTCCCCCTCCAGACTTCCAAGGCATTCATTTTAAAAACAAGTGCCTATAGCAGCAGTTGCATCAACACCTCCCCAAACCTTTGTATCTCTTCCCACCCTTTCTCTCTCTCCTTCCCCCTCCTCTAGGACACAAAGCATTCACTTTCTGTCTCTATCTTGGTCCTATTTTGACAGGACAGCCTGCAGGACAATCACTGCCTCTGAATAGCTTGAAGCCTTCTTGTTCAGACAGTTTCCTGTGGGCAGGACCTTTAATCCAAGACCTCTTCAGAATCAAACATGGTTAGATTTGATATCAAGCTTTGCACAGCCTAGAAGGCTGAATGTCATCTGCAAATCATTACTTTAATGAAGAGATTCAAATTAGGTTTCATTCACTTCAGTGTCTCAGAGGAAAAGCTTTTCACACTTCTGCTGCCTGTTTTTTCCCTTTGATCTGAATGTCAAACTGCTTCTCTAATTCACAGATCATCTACTGGGGTTCTACCTGTTGTTGCACTTCTTAAGCTCACAAGTTCTCCCTTGTGTCCCACCACTGGACACTGAAGATTTCAGAAGTATTATCTAATTGCATACGCAGTGCCATGAAAAATGTCACTGGTGCATGAAGCAGGTAAGTGAAGATTACTCTTGCCCAACAGTGCCAACACCAAAAGCATTACAGCAAAAAGAATGAAGTTTTTCATTTTCCAAAGTTATAACTCTGAAACAGCAAAAGCAGCAGAATGTTCCCCCCAATCACTCTCTGCCACTTACAAATCCATTGTACCAAAACTGATTATTAAGCCCCTGGGCTGTTCTATAGTTTATATATTCTCTTTTCCTGCTTCCGAGAGCAGAGATATATTCTAAAAGAAAAGTCTGTTTTCTTGGCAAAAGTTATGATTGCTTTTAAGATAACAGGGATAACGCATGTTTTTATTCTAGCACTATTCAGAATTCATTATCTTGCTCTACCTATTGAGTAATATCCCGTGTCACATATGTACACACTGACAGCAATACATAACAGCATGAATTTTAATGCCCTCATATCTAAAGTTTGGCTGTTACATGCATTTAAGGCACCTAATGACTCAGGGACTAACTACAGGAATTCCATTTTTTAAAGTCTCAGCAGCTTGTAATTGTCAGGATTTTGGCAGAAGAGTCTGTGGATATCACCAAGAGAATTGGTGAGAGGCCACACAACAGGAATCAATTGCAAGTTTGTGTCATCTTGATTTCTAGCATACTTGCAAGTCCATATTCCTACACGGAAGAGAGGAAACACCCCACCCCCCACCCCCAAATTAAAGCTTTACCAGGTTGTAGAGAAATGCAAAGCTATTTACTGCCCCAGTACTGTAGGCTTGGATTTACACCCATAGCTAGATCTACTTAATGGACCACTTCATTTAAGCAAAGAGAAGCATTGCTATGTCTTTGTGTGGTGCACGAGGTTTAAATCAAAACAGAGTGACTTACAGAGTAGCTATGGGCTGATTTCAAAAATTACGGTTATTTGGCAGTGACTAGCTGCATTATTTTCACGTGTTTTGCTTAGTTAGGAGATGATCAGACCCTCAAGTAAACGCAAGTGCAGCAGGGCAGACATTTTGTATGCACAGGCATATGACATAGGCTAGTAGTTTCAAAATAGCTCTCAGTTTTAAGCAACTGAGCAAAGCATGTGATGAATACAACCTCCCTTAGAAGGCAATTTGTCTCAAAAATCCCCAAATGGCATATTTGTCTTCCCTCTAGGCTTTGCCTCTCTGCCTTTTCTGCTGTTTCATGAATTTCACTTTCTTTCCTCTCCAACCCTGCCATGAGCCTTATTAAGAGCTTTGCCAAAACCCTTAAAAAAATATGTAAATGAGACAACAGGGTCAGACACAGGAGTAGCTCCTCAGAAAGCTTTGGACACACCCAATAGTTCTCTCCTCAACACATAGAATAAGAAAATAAAAATGGTCTGGTACTGCAACCCTTTGTTGACTGTCATCCCACCAGCACAGTGATGTGTGAGGACCTTTCCCATTCCAGTTATCATTGTCAAAACCGTTGATGTACAAGTAGCACATGAGCAATATCCATACAGCCAGTACTGCCACTGTTCTGTCCAAAATTAGTGCCCCTCCTCTTTATCCTGATTCCTTGAGGAATATAGAGCTGATGGAAGAATAAAATAAAATTTCACTCTTATTTCAATAAAAATAGAAAAACCCAAAGCCTAGTGAGCTTCCATTAAATTTTTCTGTACATAAATTCCAGTAAGAGTCCAGAAAGCAACTAATAATTTACTTTCACCACCTCCACTTAGGAGGGCATCCCTGTATTAATACAGAAAACAGCAATTCCAGGCACAAATAGTTACCATTGCAACAAAGAACTACCACTATTTTTGCTCCTGACCAGCTTCATGGCTACCATAACCACCTCCTTCTGGCCTAAGACTTACAAGTGTTTGTTTTGGGGTGTTTTTGTTTTTGCTATGTTTGGTTGGTTTTTTGGGGGGGTATGTTGTTTGTTTGTTTGGGGTTTTTTATTTGTTTAGGGATTTTTATTGGTTTGGGTTTTGTTGCTTGGGTTTTTTTCTGAGGAGGATTTGGTTGTTGGTTGGTTGGTTTGTTTGTTTTACAAGGAGTAAGTCAGGAGGTACAGATCCTGAAGCTAACAATGGAAGTGCTTTTTTCCATTCTGGCTCCTTTGCACAAACCAGGACTCTACACATACTTCCAAACTATTTTAAAAGAGAGGGACAAAGTCTGGCAGCTCTGATACACTACTTCCCACACTACTGTGCAATCGGAAAAAGAGCAGCTCAAATTGAACACATGGCATCAAAAGCCACAT
The DNA here is from genome assembly GCF_003984885.1 of Neopelma chrysocephalum. NCBI lineage: Eukaryota > Metazoa > Chordata > Aves > Passeriformes > Pipridae > Neopelma > Neopelma chrysocephalum. Next base: position 8,059,615 of record NW_020897715.1, read on the forward strand.
ATCATACCTGAAATAATTACATGTGGTTTTGGAGGGGAAAAAAACCCAACCCACTCAATGAGTATACTGATGTAGACAAGGATTATCATGCTTCTTTTTACTGCATATATATCTTCTTACTGCTTAACCTGCTTCAGCTTGTTTTCCTGTTCTTCCTTGAGGCTTCCATGTCACCATCTCTCAAGACTTCTGATGCCTAAAGCTGAATTACCACAGGGATCCAACAGGAACAAAAACTCAAAGCCCTGTAATGAGCTACTTGCAGCTGTTACTAAACCCACCATCTTTGCTGCTTCTCACTGCCCACTCCCCCACCCTCACCCCCCTGGCTTTGCCTTAGTAAAAACAATTTCAGATTCTGTAAGGTATTAAATGCTTTACTGCAGTATGTTGAATTAGAAGAATCAAAGACAGCAGTAGCCAGTGGCGCTACAAAGAAATAAAACTGTCAAGTCAAGCAAGGAAATACAGACTTATCAAAATGATTTCTGAATCTTTTTGAAGAGATTCTTTTTCCATCTCCTACTCATGCTGCCTCAGGCACCTTACTGGAGTCTAAAGATGGAATCAAAAGCTCAACCCACTTCGGCTGTCACAAGCAAACACAAAATCATCCCTGCCATCTAAAGCTCTTTCCTCTAAAACTCACAGTCAGATAAAAAAGACACAAAGAAGAAAACATTTGGGGGTTTGTGTTGTTTTTGTTTATCTTTTCTCAAATACTTACTTTATGGCACTATGGAAATCAGGAGTAATTTACTCTTTATTCCAAATCTACAGCTCAGCATTAAAACCACTAATAAACAGATGGCCATTAGACTTTATCCATTTAAGAGAACTTGGGGGTTTTGTAACATCAAAAGGGCCAAACTTTGCTCTCTGATACACCAGGGAAAATGCATGATACATTATTCCATTTAGGGATACACCTAATTTTCAGCTGCACAAAGGACAAAATTTGACCATATATCTTTAAGAATCTCTTAAATATTAGAAAACCAAAAGAAAAAAATAAAATATGATTGCTTCATAAAAAAATACACAGTTGACATTAAAAAAATGACACATTTAACGCTATGCTTTTGATTTTGAGCAGTTAGAACATTATTATAGAATGATACGGTGACTTTGTTCCACTCCTACCTGTATAAACTATTTATTACATGGCCTCAGGCAAGATGCTCATAATATGACCCAATTTGTTCTAAAAGAGGTACAGACCCTCCCCATTGGCTTTAGTAGAGACAGCTTGGGCTTTTTTCCACTTTTAGCTTCAGTTTATGGATCAATAAAATAGGTAAACGCATATTCAAACTGCAAAATAAATAGCTAGCTAAAATTACCACTGACCATTGCAGCTACATGTAGTGTTTGCACAGTGCTTTGAAAATTATAAAGGAGAGAGGTGTTTGTATAGCACAGTGTTATTAACTCTCTAATTTCAGTTTGTGATTGCACATGTGCTCATAAAAGCAGTACAGATGCCTATGGATCCTGCAGATTTATTATAGGTAATATAAGCCCCTCGTCTCCTCTTACTTCTTCATTTCAGGGAAAGGATCATGAAAAATCTGCATTGTTGTTCTATCCCATCAGTGATTTTAACTCAAAAGAACATTACCTGTTTTGATACCATATCCTTTAAAAAGGTGAAAGGTGGACAGGAGAAAAGGAAACTAAACCCAGAACCAATGCTTCCAAGTCTTAAGAGATGGATAATGCTAAGCAGCTTCCATTATTAGTGTCTCTGTTGCATAGAAGCTCCAGGAGAGACCATGAAACTGGATCCTCTAGCTCTTTCGGTTTCAGCAAGGCACTAAAAAAAGAGGGCAAAATGGGAAAGGGCTGTAGGCAATTAGAGATGACCCAAAATACCTGAAAAGCACATAGGCATTCATTCAAATAAAAAGCATTATTTGCATCACCTGCAGTGGTTCAGGAGCTTATCAGCCAGTAAGGCCTGTTTCAAACTATACATCACCATTAGATACATCCAAGAAACGGATGGCCAGCAGTGGCAGTGTCATTGCTTTCACCCATTGCTTTGTTGTGAGATACATGCCACACAAAGAAGTGCCAATACCTCCTTATTAGTATATCTCCCTCTGATTCCCTGATCCATACTATCCCTTATGATAAAATAATTTGGGGGGGTTCTGTTTGGTTGGGGTTCTTTTTACATCAAAGATAAGCAAACAATACCTAAATTCTTACTCTTGGTGACAGCTGGGAGAAAGAGAGAAGAAAACAATAACTAACTGTGTAAATCTACACTGGAATTGGCAGGCAGTTTAAGAGAGGGTGTTCTCTTACAGTACAAAGTCCTAATACAGTACTTGATTTCCTACAGGTGCTACCATAACATGACTCATAACAGCAAGCAGGACAAAAGTTCAAAAGATACTGAATGAATTTGTAATGGAAGGTATAAGTATCAGGTCACATCGGATTTTCTAACCTTCATTAGAAATAACATAATATTCAGAAAATTTTGACCAAATCACACAGTTGAACTGAACATTTCTGTATATTTATAAATAAAGTAGAAGGAATTATAGGATTTCTGGAGAAAAGTGTTAAAGCACAAACACAATAGAGAAAAAAAAAGTCAAAAATCATAGTTTATTGGACTGTTTATTTCTTAACCTAGGTTTTGTGAACTTGTGAAGTTATAGGTTTATAAGTTTAAAGTAGTGATCTCTTCTTTATATTTATTCCAGTGGAGCTTTTGTGTTATTTTCATTAAAATAAGTGAAATTGTGTGTGAATGTACTGTTTGTAAGTAACTATTGTTTTCATAGTATATAAATCAAAAGCCTATAAATTACTAGAAGTTACAGTTTTAATAAGATTACTTTAAAGAAATTAATTTCAGTTTTTAATACTTCAGCCAGTCAACTGCTTTTAGAAATAGTTTAAATTTCAACAGCCTGCACTGATCAAGAAAACAATTTGGTATCATGGCCAATACTGGATGGATACGTATTTATTATACAAGCCATTTCTAATCTGAATGACAAAGGTTAAATGTTGGCAATAGCCAGGTTTTCCTTAAACTCTAGGAGTTTTACTACTGACTTTCCCAATGGAAAGCTAAGAGGAATACCAAATGATTTTTGCAAACCCTCCTCTGCATTCAGGAAACTACACTATTCCTTTTCAGATGTGAATCTGTCCAAAGTTCAAGGTGGTTTGATTCCCATCATTATTCATCCCTATCTTTCACGAGGCTGACCACAGGAGAAGGAAAGAGTGAAGGACCTCTGTCAAAGAAATAAAGCAGATACTACACCTGGGGAACTATTTTGTCATTTCATGAATAATTGTGTCATGAAATGTTCCCTTCAGAATATATTTCCCTGTAGCATGGATGAGACTGGAGAGAAAAAATGGGCACCTTAAACATTCATTAGTAGAACCAGCTGCTATTTTGTCAAAGGCAGCAGAAACAATAGTAGTATGAATAATAACCCCCCAGCCTCTCTGCAACAGGAACACATGCAAAATTAATGTCCCCTTGAGTCTTATACCAAACCCACCCATTTGTATCTAGTGCAAGGAAACAGTTCAATTTTAAAGGATATGAGGGGATTTCCTATGAGAGAATAATCTCCAGACAGACATTCACAAAATCACTACAGATCAGTTACTAGCTCTAAAAGACAGTTCAGCTTCCAGGTTTAAAACCAACAGGGGAATGAGAAACCAAAAGAGAATGTTTAGAAATGACATCTAATTAGTCTAGAAATGATGGTTTCACCTGGTATTTCACCACCAGATCTGCACACTCTGAGCCCACTTGTCCAGATACAGTTTGTGACTGAGACTGGAAGTATACGTTCAGCAAAGACTAAATGCAGTGAGCAGTTTTAGAGGCCAGGGAGTGGAAAAGGACCAAGTCAGGAATAAGTATGCAATAGTATTTTTGATATCCATTATTTCCTTATAAATGGAAAGTTGTGCTGCTAAGTTCTGTATTCAGTTGTGGGTGTTTTTTTTTTGTTGTTTGGGGTTATTTTATTTCTTTCTCTTAAGAAAAAAAACCGAAACAAACAGCTTATTAGAGACACATGTTGTTGCCTGATATTTAAAGACCCAAAATGTGGTTTAGATCAACAATATAACACTACAGACTACCACAACTACCAGTTTCAAAGGCAAAGACTAAATCTGAATTTTAAGAGGTTGGAAATAAGACAACATGGAACCACTGCTCTCCAGAGGAGCAGTTTTTTACAGAACAGCAGCAGTAGGAAGCAGAAGCTGCTGGAGGTGTCTTAAAAATATAGTTGATGTACCTATCACAGTCTTAAGCAGCTGGTTCTATTCAGCTGCCTCAGGCACAGCCCAGGCACAGGTTCCAAATTCTGTTCCTGCCACTACCTGTAATTATACAAATACATCACCCCATTATGGCTATTTAATGGTTTAAAATATGCAATATCCTGGGACTAATGCACCTATTTGCTCTAAGTACAGAATAGCATATTACAGTGTATGTTATTGGTCTGTAACTCTGCTTGAATTTACTATTGCCAGTTCTCCCAGGCTTAACAAAAAGTGTTCTAAAGGATGCACATCCTGAATTATCCCCTCTGCATAGGACTTAACATCTGCTTCTGCTGTGATCAATCACACCAAAGACAACAAATGAAAATAGGTTGCAGCTGGTGTTCAACATAACAAACAGCTACTTATCATAAGATGTGCATTACCAATGGGGAGGATGATTATTCCCATATTAAAGATATGAAAACTAAACTCCATGCTCAACACATTGTGTAGATGGCAACAATAGAAGCAAATCCACATAGTCCCAGAATCTACACAAGACCACAGTTATCCCTGTGCATGAACTTGCATTGCTCTACCATCATTAGCTTTGGGCAACCAAAACAAGGTTCTGACAAGTTCTGTACAGTATTTCCTTTATGTACACATTGCTAGTACAAAATTTATGAAACATTTATTTGTACTGATACTACTAGGTCATTTTATTTTTCTGCAAGGCAACAAAAGGTATCCCCTTAAATGACACCTTTCTACCAAGACTCCTGTCTGACAAGACTCTTAGGGCAAGGCAAGAATGGTAAATCTTAGCTAAGGCCACATACACAGACTCACAGAAACTTGTTACTGAAGTATATCCCATAGAAAGTAACATTAAATAAAGTACAACAACAATTTCCTTTCTACTTACAAGGATTTGCATGCACACAGTAATTCCTAAAAACTACTTTAGAAATTAACCACAAATTCTTTATGCATGAGCACCCCCTGAGGCGAGTACTCTACAAAGTAAAGGAATTTAAAATAGAAACACTTCAATGTTTTGAATACACGCTAACACAGTAGATCAAGCTAAACATAAAAGACTTGGACTATTACTCTTTAAATTATGTTAATTAAGCAATACTCACTCTAACCATTGTGCATTGTCACGGTCCGATATAATAAAAACACAATCTTTATCCCCAAGTCTATTCTCATTCACGCAAATGAAAGAAAGGATTTGTCACTGTAACGCATCGGAAATCAGTAATTTTTAGACCCTTGCAGTTACTATCCTTACATTAGTTTTTTAATGGCAACTTTTTTTAAAATGTTATACAAACAAAACCCAATGTAAACATAGACTGGATCTTCTATCACAACTAAGCAGCTAAGCAAAAGCGACCTAGTGTTCCAGAAGTATTGCTACTCACAGTTCAAAACAGTTGGTGGGATTCTTGCTTGCAATTAAGATATTTCAGATGATGTATACCTCCTACCTCAAATCTTTGAAAACAGCTTGTAAAGATAGTGAAACCAGTTTGACTACTAAGGAAATAACTGTTGTGCTCTGAGAAGTTCACACTGATAAGTATACAGTTATCTGAGACTTTGAAACTAAGTATAAATTCTAGCATGTTCTCTCTTCTACATTCTACTAAAAAATTTTAAAAATGCCAAGAGCATCAATAACAGTGACTGTGCATTTTTTCCTTTCAGAACCAAATATCTTTTATTCAAATTTTGAAAAAAAACTTTTGAAAAAAATTCAAGATTTGTCACTTCAAACTAGCATATTCCAAAATTAGCAAGGGACAAAAAAATCTGATAAAGCAGCATTTAAATCCTAGATCCTTTAAGAATGAACATGTTTTAAGATAAAAATCCTAAAATGACACATCTCTCATTACTTTTCAAGGTATGACTTCAAATGACACCCTTTTTTTTTTTACCATATGTTCTAAACTTCTTTTACTATTTCAAAAAAGAATATTTTATAATTGCCAAAACCAAAAAGAAAATGTGATAATCCTACTTGGCATTTTTCCAAAAAAAAAAAAAAAAAATTCAGTACTTCATAAGTCTGTACTATCGGATATATAAAAAGAGAAAGACAGGGAAAATAAAAATACACTCAAGATTTTTTTGTCCAACGGGGAAACAAGTTCAGTGACTTAATTAAATCCCTTAACCAGTAAATTCAGAAAACAAATTGCAAAGACAATGAGAAAAATTCAGCATTTTGTAAACTGTTGAATTTGCTCTACATTTTCCCCCACTCACTTTTACTCCCCTCCTTCAACCCAACATGTTATTTGTCTCCTCATTCCCTACAGTAATCTAGCTGCACAAGGGGATTAACATGTCTCAAATAAGAAGGTATTACTTTAAAAATACATTCAAGCTCAAGGATGGGTCCAAATATTCAGTTCAGACACAAGGGAAACGCTGAATTCACATGAAGATATATTTTACACACAGGGAGTTGTTAAATCTTAATAAACATTTAACAGTGTTCTTCTTGATCAAGTGTATCCATATGCACTGGAACTTTTTTTTTCAGGGGACGGAGTTCAGAATCAATCTAAGTTATTTTCCTGAAAACAGACAAGATGAAGGAAGCCTGTACTCCTCAACAACAACTGCAGAGCATAAGAATACTTACTTATCAGTTTTCAAACATCTGTCAGTTCCAATAAGCTCACAGTTTACAGAGTTAAGTGGCACCACCAGCATCTTGCTGCACTTGGAAGACGCCAACATTCCATGCATAACGCAACTACTTCATGAAGACTCTAAAACTATTTCACAGCACCTAGAGAAAGCATGAGGAAAGAGTAAACCACTAGAGAGTACTGAGATCATTTCACCATGGAAGGAAACCCACAAAACAATTAATTTAAGCTTCAAATTCCACTGGTGTTAACAAACCCCATGTTCTCACGTTTCCTATGTAGCTTCCTACATGGCAAAGGTCAGATGAGCCAGTCCCAGCAGACTTCATTTAACAAGGGTGGGGTCAAGATACCTTAGGAATGGGCTCATCTATTTAGCTTCAAAGTATTCAAGGTTGAGTGATTGCTTTTTGCCACCAACAGAAATAAACCTGAGAAGGGGCTTAGTGGTTAAAGTTTACAAAATTATTTCGCTACAAAAAGGTACACAAGAGTCATTCTTCTGCTAGTCACTTGGTAACTAAAGTTTGCGCTGAGCCTAAACTCTGAGCCTATGGCAAATCAGAGACCTGAATGGCAAAATTATCATCATGGACTTTCCTTTGCTAGAATAACAGATAAATAAGATACCAATTAGAATTACTTTTCTTGAAATTCCTGTTATTTAGATTTGCTTTTCTGAGATTACTGCTCTGAGACTGGGAATATTCTTTGCATTCCTATACTGTAGAACCAGAGATCTACTTAGAGAAAAATGACAGAAATGGCAAGAAACAATGTGAAGTTAGTAGAAAAAGTATTTCACTGAAGTTAGTAATGAGACAAAATCTGAACTATCAAATAGCTAGTCTGTAAAAATAGGATAGTGATCTATTTACACAAATTTCTAAAGTTGAGCATGGGGTAGATTCAACTGAGGGAAACAGGCACAGGTGGCACATTACTGCAAATGTGGTGCATTCTACACCAACTGTGAAAAAAATACTGACCCCCTCCTCAATGTAGCACCTTGTTTAAGAGTTTGGCAGTTCTGATGCATGAAGAATATCATCAAACATACTAAAATTCACTTAGCTGCTGAAGCACTTTAAAAGACAGTAGTTTGAATATGTCTTCCTTAGAATAACATCAGCAAGAGGCAGAACCATGGGGTGATCTATACCTCTAAAACATAAAATTTGCCTGCATTCTCTGCACCAATAAGCCTTTGTTTGGATTTTCTCCCAAGAGAATAATTAATATTTGTATGAACTTGACAAGCACTCATACTGCTTCTGGACTATTTCAATATAAGTGACAATAAGAATGTATGGCTAGGAAGAGGGAGTTGAAGAAACTCCCCAGGCTCAGCTGTCTCTGAAAGTCTTCCCCTCTACTTTCTGGCCAGAACTCATAGGATAATTTTCTTGTTACTCTGTTACATTATCTAAAACTTTGCCTTTGTACCTTGTCTAGTATGTACCTTCCCGAACAACCCTCCAGAGCAAAAAGGGGAGTAAGACTGCATTTGACTCTTCCTCTGCTTTCTGCAGTGGCCCAAGGTGGAAGTCATCATTTAAGCCACAGTTGTGGCCTCTGTTTTTTTATGGCCTCTGGGGCATAAAACTTTCAGTGGTAAAAAAGCTGTGGTGCTTATAACAAGCTGGCCAACGTACAGAAATGTGCTGAGAGATAGTAGGTACTGTCTGGTTTGAAAAGGACAGGCCAGATTCTCAGATTACATGCTGATTGTAGAGGCTGCATTCACTGGTGTTGAACTTTGGAGGTTTTTATAAATTTTGAAACAAGACGAAGGTCTTAGAAAAATGCAGCATCAATATTATCCAAGAAATCCAACCAAAAGGAATTAATTCAGCAATAGAAAAATGCTACATATGCAATTTTATATTTTTTCAGAGAAGAATATCAAGGTACTTAGTATAAGAGTCTAATGCTGAACCAAATTTGTAAATAATGAACAAAGGCATCTACAATTTCATTCCCCTTAGTGACATGATTACTACTTGGAGAATTAATATAAGTTTTTAAGTTTCTTGGCTTTTATCTTTAATGGAGTTAGCCAAAAAGTGGACAGCTCTGCAAAGAAAAAGCAGGTAGCTTTGATTTTGTCAAGAGAGAGACCAATTTTTTTTTTTTGTAAGCATTACATAAATCACAGACCAGCTCTGGTTTAATACATTTAATAGATCTCACTATGAAGTGATCTACTTTAAATTCCTAAATGTATAAATTTAAATATTTTCTCATTTCTCTCTGAAATTAGCCTGAATTTTTGTTACCATTTTGTATTAATGACTGTCAATGCTACTTTTCCTAGTCTACAACCGCTTGCCCTACATCAGCATTCCCAATCAAATTCCCCTGCTGTGTGCTACCCTAATCATAGTTTATTGGTGTTTAAAGGTGTCCACATTCTCAGCAGTGTCTGTGCATTAATTTCCAAGTTAGGTGAATGAACACAGCTGACAAATGCTATCATGAACCTTTCAAAATCTGACTCCATGACCTCTACCCACAGTATTCATTTAGGTTGCATATCAGTTGTACATATACAAATGTATAAACTTCTGGCTCCTGTTTCACCCATCATTCATGTCAAGAACCTGGATACAAGTTATGGCTTTTTTTTGAATTTGTGCATGCATTTCTGATGTCAAGCCATGGGAAGTTTGGCTGGCTTGTGTGCACCTGTCTCTTAGACTGCAGATAAAATGTTTATTGTTCATCCAGTTCTGGAAGTTGAGATGATCAGAGTCTCCAAATTCAGACACAGTTTAAAATTCTCTGTCCCAACTGATTTTCATTTTCTTCAAATTAACTGTTCTTTTGCCTTCTCTTCAGATACAAGGACACACATCTCTCATGTTTCTTCATCGCTATACCATCTGGGATAAATTAAGACATCTTTCTTCAAGTAAGACTCTTACCTTTGGTTTGAGTGAAAAGTACAAGACCCTAAAGTCTGGAGGTAGGCAGTGTTCCTTCATTGTAGCATAATCTCATTTCCCTTTTGAAGCTTTACAAGGAAGTAATCAAAAAAGGCATAAAACATAGTACCTGAGGCACAGGCTACTATAATTATGGAATTATTTGTAAGTAGTATAATATACATAATGTGAAATCATAGGATTATTAAGGTTGGAAAAGACCTCCAAGATTATCAAGTCCAATCTTTGACCAAACACCATCATGTCAACTACACTATAGCACTAAGTGCTATGTCCAGTCATTTCTTGAACACTTCCAGGATGGTGACTCCATCACTTCCCTGGGGAACCCGTTCCAATGCTTAACAACCCTTTCAGTGCAGAAATTCTTCCTGATGTCCAACCTGAACCTCCCCTGGTGCAGCTTGAGGCCATTTCCTCTTGTCCCGTCGCAAGTTCCTGTGAGAAGAGGTCGACCCCACCTTGCTACAGCCTCCCTTCAAGTACTTTAGAGAGTGAAAGAGCCTCCTTTCCTCCAGGCTAAACAACTCCATCTCCCTCAGCCTCTCCCCATAAGACTTGTGCTCCAGACGCTTCACCAGCTCTATTGCCCTTCTCTGAACATGCTCCAGAACCTCAATGTCTTTCTTGTAGTGAGCAGCTGAGAACTGAACACAGGACTCAAGGTACAGCCTCACCAGTGCCTGGTCTCATTGCTCATGTTATTTGTAATACAATGCCTTGGCTTTCTCAGCTACCTGGGCACACTGCTGGCTCATGTTCAGCCGGCTGTCAACCAGCATCCACAGGTCCTTTTCCACCAGGCCACTTTCCAACCACTCTGCCCCAAGCCTGGAGCTCTTCATGGGGTTATTGTGACCCAAGTGCTGGACCTGGAATTTCATCTTGTTGGCCTCAACCCATCAATCCAGCCTGTCCAGACAACAGCACAAGTGATGTTCCAGTATGCTCTCCATATCCAATTGCCCAGAACACCATGCAAGCTGCTAAAGGCCAGAAAAGTGTGACCTTCACTTTAAGACTGCATGGAGAAAAAAAAAAAAGGGGGGGGGGGGGGGGGGTGGAGGAGAACAAGAGCCTTTGTGTTAACTACAAATCTGCAATTCCTTCTGATGTCCATAAGGCATTGTGAAAAAGGAAGATGCTGTAGTAGGTCTTCCAGTCCAGGCTGAAAGATATTCCTCTCACTGAAGTACAGCAGGGCTCACAAAGTACATACAAAACAGCAAAAAAAAATTATTTACAAGTTAATTTGACATGTTAGCATTATTTACCTGTCTGGTCTCATGCTCAGTGCTTAATCTATTTTAGGGGGAACACATAATGCAATGAACGATCAGTTAATGACTGACATCATAACTCTAAAATTTTGAGCAGTTTGTAGAGAAGCAAGATACAGAACAGCACATTCTCCCCAAAGATGACATAGGAACTACCTATTGTTTTTCACGTTTATAAGCTTTTTTTCCCCACCTTAAAAGGTTAACATCAGTTAATTTAGTATATATCAATATATATTATATTATATATATATATCAGCATTTTCCTCCCCAGTTTCTAAGGGGGAGTGCAACGTGTTTCATTATAGTGTTAGATCAGAGTGCTGATTCAAACAATGGTCCTTATGTAAATTTACAGAGCAAACAGAAGCAAACCAGGCCTGTCTGCTTTAAATGAGATGCGGGTAGGAAACACATGTTAATGAGGAAAATAAACCAGTAGGAACACTTTCAGATAATTCTCATTTTCCAAAAGCTTTAAACTGGTTGAATCCTTATGTTAGTAATGTAAACTCAGGTTGCATCACTGAATTGTAGTAGTGACATGGACTTGCATCATTCCAGAGCCTCAGTCATGGTTTGTATTGGCACTGCCTCTACCTTCACAAGCTGTAAAGAGAAAAGTGTATCTTTCTGCTTTGTTTTTGGCTTAGGGCAATGAATGTCACTGAAAGGAATTTTTTCTTTTGGCTGTTACTCCTGGATGGCACTATTCCAGCACAAAGCAAAACAGTTTTGTGTGCCTTTGCGGGTGTGGATGAGTTATGCTAACACAGGCTACACACAGGGAAGATGTAGGTAAATGTGTTCTTGCTGCGTTCACAGCGAGGAGCAGGAAGAGAGCTTTTGTAATACAAGAATTATCTTATGAGGGTCCTCAAAATACTTTTTTTTTTCATTCTGTCTTTCAAATTATCAAATCCTTCTTGGCTGCTAGGCCTCTGCAGATACACAAGCACAGAATTGAAATCAGCCAGCTATGTAGAGCAGTTCTGCCCATCTCAAAAAGAGCTTTCTGAAAATCTGACAGACATTGGAAGGGAAGATGTGTTATACTAATGAGAAATTACATATAGCTTGCTTTTGTTACTTCTGTATTTGTTTTGTTGAAAGCAGTAATGTCTTCTTTTATCCTAATTTCAAGAACAGATTTTGCATATCTCTGTATGTAACACAGGGCTCAGGAAGTCACTGGTCATAACATTTTCATCTCTTACCCCAGATACAGTAAAATATAAAGCCAGATTTCACAGTCTTTCACAGTCCAGTAATATTGAGGGCAGCTTGAATTCCTTCAGTAGCTCTAATTTGAAGAATCTGGTGGCAAACTAACAATAACTTCAACTGAAGGCAGTATGGATGCACTCTAATCTCAGTGCATTTGGTTACTGGAAGGGGGAGAGAAAGAAAAAGAGAAAAGAAAATAAAAAGGCCAGTTCCTGGTTCTTTCTACACCAGAATTTGGGGGTCATTAGTGGTTCATTCACCTACGTTGTTCTCTAAGGATATCTATTTGCCTGATCATTTTGCCTTCTCTCTAGACATGCAAAAGTTTCCTTTTTTCCAACAAAAATAGTCCTAAAATCACAGAGGGGAAAAGCCATAGCTTACAGTCTTTCCCGTAATTTCCTGCTTCAGCTCCTTTTATTCCTTATGAGTCATCATCACTTATTACTTCAGTTGCCCTACAGCTCCTGGAACTCGTGCAAAAAACTTCCCAAAGTTACACTTAGGTCATTTGCTGATATCATAGAGACTTCAACAACCACTTCAAGCTGCAATTTGCTTGATCCAATGTGCATATAAAAATAAAAATAGCTACTGATGGACTTACAAAAAATTCAGTTGTTTAAATTAAAAAGCAATGTGTTCTATTAGGACATTTCACCAAATATGTAGCATTTAGTAACAACCAGACTACAAAAGAAAAGCAAGACAAAATGGTTCATGGCATTAGCATGGCTTTCATTTTATTAGTATCATCAAGGGGGACAATGGAGCACCCACATTGTGCAACAATTTAAATGCCTGGCACCACTTAACCCATTTTGAGACAGCAAAATGGAATCCACATATAATTTATGGGGAACACAGTCACTCTCAAAACATGACAGCCTGTGGTTGAGTACTGAGAGTCTTGAGACTGGGTAGCACTGAACTCAACTGAGAAGGGAAGAGGGCAAGCCTCATTAGATAATCATGTAACACATCTGGCCACAACAAGGATCCTTCCCCTGGGCTCCTTCAAGAAAGGAAACTCAAGTTTTAGCCTGAAGCAACTGTTTATAGACACAGGCTGGGAAGCAGTTCTTTTTAACGCAGAATCCATTTTAACAACTTTAGAGCCAAAGAAATGGTTGACTGCTTTTTTGAATCATATACCATGAGGAAAAACCTTTGTTCATATTAAAATAGGAAGTGTGTAAAAAATGAGTAAGTAAGAACCCACAAACTTTTTAATGTCTCCTTTTAATGGAGAAAGAGAGTGAGGGAATGTATGAGGTTGAGGATATATAAAAGGACAAGATAACTTCCAATCCATTGCATTGCTACAAAACTAGTTTCTATAGGGTATTCCTGTCAATGCAGACTGTTTTGAAACCACCACATCCTAGACATGCAGAGCTATAAAGCATGTAAGTCACCCTTTAGCATGTTTCTGCAGACTTTTAACTTCCTGAGCCAGCTATGCTGAAATCAGAGTTTGAGACCCAAACTCTAGCTCAGGATATGATGTGCATCACAGAATTTAGGCTCTGTAAGATACTTTGTTTAGGAAATACAGGCTCTGTGGCCACCTGACTTTTAAAGTCTCTAAGTAACCATCTCAACCTCTATGTTGGCCTTAATTTATTTGTTTCAGAACAGGTAGCCCTAGGCAGCCCCTAACATGCAGAGGTTTGTTTGAAGCTGCCATTTTTAATAATCAGTTGCAAGAATGAACTGACTTCTGTTGTAGGGTTGTTTAGAAGATGTATTTCTCAGGTGTTTCTTTACTGTTGTGACAGAAGCTTCTTTTAACAGTGAACTCAGGGGTTCCTGAGGTAATCACATGAATCAGCACAGCTGGACCTCAGAGCACAGGTAACTACATCAGGCATTATAGAACATGTAATAAAATTAAGAGGGAAGACAACGCTGCTCCTTGTATAAGTAGGCAGAAATCTACCTTCCCCCCCCCTCAATTACACAGGACTCTCTGTCTTGAGAAAATGTGGTATGATTTCTACTAAGTAAGACAGAATGCTTCATATGTTGCTATTTCCTTCCTCTTAGCACACAAATTAGCCACAGTTTCTGAAAATTCATTAGTGTTCCTTGTAATGGACAGTATGATATGGTCCTTAGTAATTTTTAAATGGGGAAAACCAGAACTATGGAGTCACTGTCCGACAAAGGATGATTCAGAGGGATTGTTTTAAATCTTTTTAATCTATTTTTTTATATTCTTTGAGTTTAGGGCAAAGAAGAAATATTACAAGGGCAGAGGGGGAAAAAAAGCTGCTGTATTAAAGGATGGAATGGCATTTAAGTAAATAAACCCTATATTTTTTTATTACACTGATGCAATTAATTCAGACAGAAAACTTCAGTTATCAAGGCATTTTTATTATTGATACTAGTTGAAATATATTTTTAAAATAAAGTAAAACTTGAAAAACTGTAAACACTGAATTAGAATTGAAGTGACAGTCTAACCTAAAATGTACCTATGCAGGTTTAGTATAGTAAATAACTATAGACAAAAAAATGAGAATGAAAATCACTAGGTTCTTTCACTAATTAAAACCTAACACAGCTTAGAAATGAACCTTTGAAACTCAATCCCAGTTTGACTGTTTTGTTTTACAGAGGCAATGATAAAATACTTCTGTTGTTTGAGCTGCTTCCTATTCTGTTACTGATGCAGTTTGATCCCTAAATTTTCAGATTAGGAGGAGCCTAACTTCTCTGTACACAAAAGTATTGTGAAAAAAGTATAAAGTTGTAAAACTTGAAAATTCCAAGAGACAAAAATAACAGTCCCTACTAGCAAAAACTTGTTGCTCAATGAGAAAGAACTCATGTCCTTATAGGGTGCTGCAAGTAAGTACTTTTTCAAGGAGGTAAAGCCTTCAAATTGCCAAGTGACATACTCACTCTCATGGCTAGCAACTCTGTCTAGAACAGAACAAAAAGCCAGACTCAGAGCGCTAATAGCATTGTTGCTTCCTTTTCCTGTAAGTGTTAAGGAGGAACCAAAATATACTCATTTGCCAAAAAAAGGAATAGAAATATACACCACATGGGAATTAACCACACTGTTGGACAATTCCAAACCCTAAAAGTTTCAGAAATTACTCAGTTTTCTACATAAATGGAAGCTTTACTTTTTATGTTCAGGATGATTCATTAAGAACTGGAATACATACAGGGTTACTTATAATATAGTAGTATAGATTATAAGGAAAGTGCTCAAGAAGGAACAGGATTACCGTAAAACCTTAATTTCTCCTGTCTTCACCTATTATTCTCCAGGAGCTCTTAAAACTATAAATACTGCTAAAACAGTTCAACTGCATTCCTTTACTAAATAAATCAAATGTTTGCAGAGCACCATAAGCATTCATACCTGTTCACTAAGACCAGATTCTAAGATCCTGCGTTTCAACAAAAGTGGAATAATACGGCCTAAAGTGAATAAAAATATGCCAATACTTATACCAATATTTAAATGTCTCCCAATCCTCAAGAATTTACAGTCAAAGTGACTGCACATTTACTTATGGCAAAGGAGTTAAAGTGATGATGGCATAGATAGACACTCAGTGACTTCTTTATGCTGTATCTTCACTCACAAGCACTACAGACTTGTACAGTGTACATATTTAGGAGGATTAAGCTACTTTTGACTTCTTTGTTACAATTCAGAAAACTAAATTAATGAGCCCAGCTCCCCTCCCCCACCTTACTTGAAAGAAATTGGCATCTAACTTAACTGTCAAAATTAACCATGAAATTACCTCCCTACACAGCGACCACCAATTATATTCTAATAAAATTACCTTTTAGATAAGCACACCAATACTGGCATACAAAGCATTTCTACCCACAGGTCACCAGTTCCAATCTCTACAAGTCTGAAAGAAAAAGCAGCTGTGTGTAAAATTGATGGTCAGTGTTCAGTTTCAAGTGAGAGGTGGCTGCTATGACAATGCTGCCAAGACATTTTGCATAACCTTAGAAAAGAGTCCAAGGATTGTATAAATACTGACACCAAGTTCTCCACATTCTTAAATAAGTGGTCCCCAAAGGTCAGGGAGAAGTATAACTTCTGGAACAGTCTCAAGAAAACACAACTGCAGCTGTCTATCTGCTCTGTGAATGACCAGAGGTTGAATTTCAGCATCCAAGTGTGTCAGCAGCCTTAAAAATTATACTGCAGCAAAACAAAAGGAAGCCCTTTGTAAGCAGCTTCATGAAGAGCACTAAAGACTGAACATAGATCTTAAACTGCCTTGATCTTTGTCTTGTTAATTTATGAAGAATGTGCACTGATGCCTCAAGTTCTCATTCCCTTTTTCTTAGTACATAGAAACATGAGTTTGCTCCTGCTGCCACTTTGATGCCAGCTACAGAATTAAAAAAAAAAAAAAATCCAAACAAAAAACAAGGGGGAGGAAGAAAGGAAAAGAAAGTTTGCAGTTAATTCCATCCTTGTATACAAACTTGTACTTCTCTTCCTGCTTAAATTTGGAAGGAAGTCCTTTTATACACAGCATACTTCCTTACAGCATTCCCAAAGAAGGGACAATGAGACATTTTTATTGGAAAAGGATCAGTTATGTTTTCCAGGCCTTATTATGATTAAGGTGACACTGGAACAGAGTCCTTGAAAGAAGCAAAGACTTTAGCAGTGGAAATGATTTGTAGTGTTGCAGTTGGATTGGGTTTGGTGGCGCAGGCTGCAAAGTTCCTTCACTCACATCTATAGTACAGACATGCTCTGTTTTACTGGATGACCAGGAGAGATTGGTAACACTCTCTTCACTGTAAATAACATTGACATATTAATCTTTCACAGGAACAATCCAGCAAAGAGCTAGAACTATGGTCACCATATGTTCCCAATTTTCTTGTTTCCTCTAGATGTCAATCCTGCAAACACATCAGTGATTTCCTGCATCTAAGTGTCTCGGTCCAAACTTATGCACATAGTTGGAATATATCATAGAAAATTGTTTTATAAGGTTAGCTTGGAGCACCCACGCATGGCTTCCTATAAACCACCTAACAGAAAGGACTTCTAACAGGGGCTTCTAACTCCTATTTGTAAAGGCAACCTGAGGCTCCCAAATTTAAGTCAACTCTTGAAAAGTAACCACAGGCATCTTTCAAAATCTGAGTCAAGATCTTCATGAAGCCACACTGCCAGAGACTGATTAAATTATTTAGAACATGAATTTAAAATGACTACAATCCTCATTAGGGATACTGTCCAACATATGTGGCAAAAGAAACCACAAGATTTCCACAGCTGTCAGATATTTTAAGATATTCAGAGTCTCCAAAATACTACATATATATAATTTCTATGTATTTTAAAAAATGAGCTACACTTACTTTCAGTGGATTACCGTTGCCACCTTCTAATCATTCAAGATTGTAAGTCACCTTCACAGAGACTTATATTTCCAAATGCAATAAAATTAAGGGTTTTTAAACATTTGCCTGCTAAGTTGTATATACCTATCCTGAAAATGATGCAGCCATGATGAAATACTTTCTACAGGTAAGAGTTTGACCCAAATAGTTGGTGGCTCAATTCTTGGAGAAAATCATGCACAAGCTCATTTCAAAAGCATGTAAATAAATTACAGAAATAAAAATACAAACAGGAAAACATACTAGGGCATTGAAAGTATGCTTTGAACCCCTGGTATAGTGAAAAAATATGTTCCTATTCAGCTGCTAGCATTTCCTGCTTCTGAAAAGAATTCCATCCATTAATGGTCTGTGTAATGTGGATTACAGATCCTGCGAGGCTTATTTGAAAGCAGACTGGCCAGAAGGCAGTCAAAAATTTATATCTGAGGTGCTTACCAAACATATAAATTTTAGTGGTAAATGTCAAAAAAA